>NC_062578.1:56874821-57190000 GCF_022837055.1 Prionailurus viverrinus
GCGATCTAAGCCTGCCCCTCCTGCCCCCGAGCACCTTGCCTACCCACCCCAGCTAATACGCCAGATCCCCAGCATCACAAGCCTGGCACGGTGCAAGTAGCCCAGACGAGCCACACCACCCCACAGTGAATCCCGCCCCTAGGAGAGGGGAAGAGAAGGCACACACCAGTCTGACTGTGGCCCCAGCGGTGGGCTGGGGGCAGACATCAGGTCTGACTGCGGCCCCGCCCACCAACTCCAGTTATACACCACAGCACAGGGGAAGTGCCCTGCAGGTCCTCACCACGCCAGGGACTATCCAAAATGACCAAGCGGAAGAATTCCCCTCAGAAGAATCTCCAGGAAATAACAACAGCTAATGAGCTGATCAAAAAGGACTTAAATAACATAACAGAAAGTGAATTTAGAATAATAGTCATAAAATTAATCGCTGGGCTTGAAAACAGTATACAGGACAGCAGAGAATCTCTTGCTACAGAGATCAAGGGACTAAGAAACAGTCATGAGGAGCTGAAAAACGCTTTAAACGAAATGCATAACAAAATGGAAACCACCACAGCTCGGCTTGAAGAGGCAGAGGAGAGAATAGGTGAACTAGAAGATAAAGTTATGGAAAAAGAGGAAGCTGAGAAAAAGAGAGATAAAAAAATCCAGGAGTATGAGGGGAAAATTAGAGAATTAAGTGATACACTAAAAAGAAATAATATACGCATAATTGGTATCCCAGAGGAGGAAGAGAGAGGGAAAGGTGCTGAAGGGGTACTTGAAGAAATAATAGCTGAGAACTTCCCTGAACTGGGGAAGGAAAAAGGCATTGAAATCCAAGAGGCACAGAGAACTCCCTTCAGACGTAACTTGAATCGATCTTCTGCACGACATATCATAGTGAAACTGGCAAAATACAAGGATAAAGAGAAAATTCTGAAAGCAGCAAGGGGTAAACGTGCCCTCACATATAAAGGGAGACCTATAAGACTCGTGACGGATCTCTCTTTTGAAACTTGGCAGGCCAGAAAGAATTGGCACGAGATTTTCAGGGTGCTAGACATAAAAAATATGCAGCCGAGAATCCTTTATCCAGCAAGTCTGTCATTTAGAAGAGAAGGAGAGATAAAGGTCTTCCCAAACAAACAAAAACTGAAGGAATTTGTCACCACTAAACCAGCCCTACAAGAGATCCTAAGGGGGACCCTGTGAGACAAAGTCCCAGAGACATCACTACAAGCATAAAACATACAGACATCACAATGACTCTAAACCCGTATCTTTCTATAATAACACTGAATGTAAATGGATTAAATGCGCCAACCAAAAGACATAGGGTATCAGAATGGATAAAAAAACAAGACCCACCTATTTGCTGTCTACAAGAGACTCATTTTAGACCTGAGGACACCTTTAGATTGAGAGTGAGGGGATGGAGAACTATTTATCATGCGACTGGAAGCCAAAAGAAAGCTGGAGTAGCCATACTTATATCAGACAAACTAGACTTTAAATTAAAGGCTGTAACAAGAGATGAAGAAGGACATTATATAATAGTTACAGGGTCTATCCATCAGGAAGAGCTAACAATTATAAATGTCTATGCACCGAATACCGGAGCCCCCAAATATATAAAACAATTACTCATAAACATAAGCAACCTTATTGATAAGAATGTGGTAATTGCAGGGGACTTTAATACACCACTTACAGAAATGGATAGATCATCTAGACACACGGTCAATAAAGAAACAAGGGCCCTGAATGAGACATTGGATCAGATGGACTTGACAGATATATTTAGAACTCTGCATCCCAAAGCAACAGAATATACTTTCTTCTCGAGTGCACATGGAACATTCTCCAAGATAGATCATATACTGGGTCACAAAACAGCCCTTCATAAGTTTACACAAATTGAAATTATACCATGCTTACTTTCAGACCACAATGCTATGAAGCTTGAAATCAACCACAGAAAAAAGTCTGGAAAACCTCCAAAAGCATGGAGGTTAAAGAACACCCTACTAACGAATGAGTGGGTCAACCAGGCAATTAGAGAAGAAATTAAAAAATATATGGAAACAAACGAAAATGAAAATACAACAATCCAAATGCTTTGGGACGCAGCAAAGGCAGTCCTGAGAGGAAAATACATTGCAATCCAGGCCTATCTCAAGAAACAAGAAAAATCCCAAATACAAAATCTAACAGCACACCTAAAGGAACTAGAGCAGAACAGCAAAGGCAGCCTAAGCCCAGCAGAAGAAGAGAAATAATAAAGATCAGGGCAGAAATAAACAATATAGAAACTAAAAAAACTGTAGAGCAGATCAACGAAACCAAGAGTTGGTTTTTTGAAAAAATAAACAAAATTGACAAACCTCTAGCCAGGCTTCTCAAAAAGAAAAGGGAGATGACCCAAATAGATAAAATCATGAATGAAAATGGAATTATTACAACCAATCCCTCAGAGATACAAACAATTATCAGGGAATACTATGAAAAATTATATGCCAACAAACTGGACAACCTGGAAGAAATGGACAAATTCCTGAACAACCACACTCTTCCAAAACTCAATCAGGAGGAAATAGAAAGCTTGAACAGACCCATAACCAGCGAAGAAATTGAATCGGTTATCAAAAATCTCCCAACAAATAAGAGTCCAGGACCAGATGGCTTCCCAGGGGAGTTCCACCAGATGTTTAAAGCAGAGAGAATACCTATCCTTCTCAAGCTATTCCAAGAAATAGAAAGGGAAGGAAAACTTCCAGACTCATTCTGTGAAGCCAGTATTACTTTGATTCCTAAACCAGACAGAGACCCAGTAAAAAAAGAGAAGTACAGGCCAATATCCCTGATGAATATGGATGCAAAAATTCTCAATAAGGTACTAGCAAATCGAATTCAACGGCATATAAAAAGAATTATTCACCATGATCAAGTGGGATTCATTCCTGGGATGCAGGGCTGGTTCAACATTCGCAAATCAATCAACGTGATACATCACATTAACAAAAAAAAAGAGAAGAACCATATGATCCTGTCAATCGATGCAGAAAAGGCCTTCGACAAAATCCAGCACCCTTTCTTAATAAAAACCCTTGAGAAAGTCGGGATAGAAGGAACATACTTAAAGATCATAAAAGCCATTTATGAAAAGCCCACAGCTAACATCATCCTCAACGGGGAAAAACTGAGAGCTTTTTCCCTGAGATCAGGAACACGACAAGGATGCCCACTCTCACTGCTGCTGTTTAACATAGTGCTGGAAGTTCTAGCATCAGCAATCAGACAACAAAAGGAAATCAAAGGCATCAAAATTGGCAAAGATGAAGTCAAGCTTTCGCTTTTTGCAGATGACATGATATTATACATGGAAAATCCGATAGACTCCACCAAAAGTCTGCTAGAACTGATACAGGAATTCAGCAAAGTTGCAGGATACAAAATCAATGTACAGAAATCAGTTGCATTCTTATACACTAACAATGAAGCAACAGAAAGACAAATAAAGAAACTGATCCCATTCACAATTGCACCAAGAAGCATAAAATACCTAGGAATAAATCTAACCAAAGATGTAAAGGATCTGTATGCTGAAAACTATAGAAAGCTTATGAAGGAAATTGAAGAAGATTTAAAGAAATGGAAAGACATTCCCTGCTCATGGATTGGAAAAAGAAATATTGTCAAAATGTCAATACTACCCAAAGCTATCTACACATTCAATGCAATCCCAATCAAAATTGCACCAGCATTCTTCTCAAAACTAGAACAAGCAATCCTAAAATTCATATGGAACCACAAAAGGCCCCAAATAGCCAAAGGAATTTTGAAGAAGAAGACCAAAGCAGGAGGCATCACAATCCCAGACTTTAGCCTCTACTACAAAGCTGTCATCATCAAGACAGCATGGTATTGGCACCAAAACAGACACATAGACCAATGGAATAGAATAGAAACCCCAGAACTAGACCCACAAACGTATGGCCAACTCATCTTTGACAAAGCAGGAAAGAACATCCAATGGAAAAAAGACAGCCTCTTTAACAAATGGTGCTGGGAGAACTGGACAGCAACATGCAGAAGGTTGAAACTAGACCACTTTCTCACACCATTCACAAAAATAAACTCAAAATGGATAAAGGACCTAAATGTGAGACAGGAAACCATCAAAACCTTAGAGGAGAAAGCAGGAAAAGACCTCTCTGACCTCAGCCGTAGCAATCTCTTACTCGACACATCCCCAAAGGCAAGGGAATTAAAAGCAAAAGTGAATTACTGGGACCTTATGAAGATAAAAAGCTTCTGCACAGCCAAGGAAACAACCAACAAAACTAAAAGGCAACCAACGGAATGGGAAAAGATATTCGCAAATGACATATCGGACAAAGGGCTAGTATCCAAAATCTATAAAGAGCTCACCAAACTCCACACCCGAAAAACAAATAACCCAGTGAAGAAATGGGCAGAAAACATGAATAGACACTTCTCTAAAGAAGACATCCGGATGGCCAACAGGCACATGAAAAGATGTTCAGCGTCGCTCCTTATCAGGGAAATACAAATCAAAACCACACTCAGGTATCACCTCACGCCAGTCAGAGTGGCCAAAATGAGCAAATCAGGAGACTATAGATGCTGGAGAGGATGTGGAGAAACGGGAACCCTCTTGCACTGTTGGTGGGAATGCAAATTGGTGCAGCCGCTCTGGAAAGCAGTGTGGAGGTTCCTCAGAAAATTAAAAATAGACCTACCCTATGACCCAGCAATAGCACTGCTAGGAATTTATCCAAGGGATACAGGAGCACTGATGCATAGGGCCACTTGTACCCCAATGTTCATAGCAGCACTCTCAACAATAGCCAAATTATGGAAAGAGCCTAAATGTCCATCAACTGATGAATGGATAAAGAAATTGTGGTTTATATACACAATGGAATATTACGTGGCAATGAGAAAAAATGAAATATGGCCTTTCGTAGCAACGTGGATGGAACTGGAGAGTGTGATGCTAAGTGAAATAAGCCATACAGAGAAAGACAGATACCATATGGTTTCACTCTTATGTGGATCCTGAGAAACTTCACAGGAACCCATGGGGGAGGGGAAGGAAAAAAAAAAAAAAAAGAGGTTAGAATGGGAGAGAGCCAAAGCATAAGAGACTTAAAAACTGAGAACAAACTGAGGGTTGATGGGGGGTGGGAGGGAGGAGAGGGTGGGTGATGGGTATTGAGGAGGGCACCTTTTGGGATGAGCACTGGGTGTTGTATGGAAACCAATTTGTCAATAAAGTTCATAAAAAAAATAAAATAAATAAATAAATAAATAAATAAAATATATACACAATGGAATACTACTTGGCAATGAGAAAGAATGAAATCTGGCTTTTCTTAGCAACGTGGATAGAACTGGAGAGTGTTATGCTAAGTGAAATAAGTCATACAGAGAAAGACAGATACCGTGTGTTTTCACTCTTATGTGGATCCTGAGAAACTTAACAGAAGGCCATGGGGGAGGGGAAGGAAAAAAAAAGAGAGGGAGGGAGCCAAACCATAATAGACTCTTAAAAATTGAGAATAAACTAAGGGTTGATGGGGGGTGGGAGGGAGGGGAAAGTGGGTGATGGGCATTGAGAAGGGCACCTGTTGGGATGAGCACTTGGTGTTGTATGGAAACGAATTTGACAATAAATTTCTATTAAAAAATAATAATAAAAATAATAAAATGGCTGTCCAGGTGAAAATCATGAATAGCTATTAGATACTTTTGAGAGGTTTTTGTTTTGTTTTTGTTTCTTTTTTAAATAGAGAAAAAAACATTATTGCTAGAAAAAAAAGGAATATGTTTTAGTTAGAATTTACAAAACCATGTAGTGAATTTAACACATTTTAAACAATACTGAAGAGAACAGGTTCCTATAATACCTTATACAAAAACATGATTACAAAACTGATAACATAAACCAATTTGAACAGTTTTGTTGAAATACGTATTGTGTACGATAGAGTATGTTACAGAGTATAGAAGACTGTTAAGGTATTTTGCTTACCTGTAAAGTAAAAAGTTTGTACAAAGTTAATGAATTTCAAGTTATTTTTAGCCATGGGCATTGTTCTTAAAGTGAAATCTAATGTAAGAATGAAATATATATATTATATAAAAGTGGAGATTAACTGAGTGATGTGTGGATGGAGAACCATTCCAGACCCAGTATCTATCTTCCATTTCCACTATGTCATCAAATCACCTTAGAGGAAAAAATCTCGGTATCACTGGACCATAGGGGCTATCTAGTTTTCCCAAATCTAAAAGTCTATGACTTAGTATAAGCAAGCCCTTTAAGTTTAGAAAATTAATTTTCATAGTACCCCTGATCTCCTTATTCAATGAATGAAATGGTTGTAAAATATAATTTGCTAATTCTATACTTTGGGTGAGCCTTATTCCCAAATTATTTCCAAAGAAAATTAAGGCTAAAAAATATAAAGTAAGCTTTCCCAAATCTGCCATCCAATGACTTTCGAATTGGAGTTAGAAGTAAACTATATTTCTAAATCCTGGTCTCTTTTCATCACATTCCACAAGAAGCAATAAATCAAAGACACAACGAAGTTTTTCTTGACCCTAAGTCTTTTTCCTAACAACTAGTCACTGAAAGGTGAATTTCGAATACGAAAATTTTAAATTTGGGGCTTATAACATTGCCTCTTTGATAAAAATCAAATATCCTCAAAAAGATAATACATTGTTACTGTTATGCCCAGAATTTGTGATCCCCAAAGACCACTAGGGAGCAGAGTCCGATGCAAAAGCAAAGAGCCTTTATTCGAGCTAGCTGGAGCTCAATCCCCTACCTAAACAGACGCAGCGGTGAGATACCAGGGAGAGAGAGCAAGTTTCAAAAGGACAAAGGTTTTATTGGGGCCTGGGGGCAGTTGGTGAGGTAATGGCTATGGCCTCAGGCAATTGGCTGGGGAAGGGTCCTGGGGAAGGGTCCGAGTCCTGTTAGGCAGGTGAGGGGGGGTTTACTCAAGGGGAGGAGGTGTGGTCAAGGTGAAGGACACAGAACAAGATGGAGTCTGCCGGGGGTAGGCCCGCCCTTTCAGTTACCAGCATTCATCATTCCTTAGGGTGAATTAGTTAATGAGAGTACGTTTAAAAGTTAGCTTTGGGTGACCCTTAAAGGAAAGTGAAACATCTGGATTTAGGAGATGGAGCAGTGTAAGCTCACAGAATATTACTGGAGTAATTTCTAGTTGTTCTTAGAAGCTTTGGCCTTGGGTCATACAGACTATAGACACGTGTTTATCTTTCTGATAATATTACTTACAGTACAACTTCAGGAAAGTCACTTAAACTTTCCAGACTAATAATAATCTGTAAAAAGGGATAAATAATTGTACCTATTCCACAGGCTGTTTTAAGGATTAAAAATAGGGAAAAAAAGCACTAAGCACAACTCATACAGCATAAATGCATCTAGATTAAATACTTAACAAGGCTAGTAACTATTAATATTATGGGGTCATCATGCAAGGGAAACAAGAGTGTGAAGTTAGAGAAGAGAATAGAAATGCAAACCTAATTAACTCCAAATCAGGAAGCATGATAGATAGTTCCGTCAGCAGCTCTCTGAACCATTGGGTAGATAATTTTAACGTTTTTACATCTCATTTGTAGAATTAAGGAGAAATACAGTGAGTGGATAATGATTTCTAAGTGTCCCTTGATTTCAAATGTTCAGTGATTTTCATAATTGTGTCCTATATTAGACTAAACCTGGAAACATTTCTACACAGTAAATTTCAAAGACTAAGAAGTAATTTATCTGGAAGGTATTTTAATCTTAAAAGAGTTGATGGGCTGAGTGATAGGATATAGAGCAAGGTCTTCTAGAATCTAGATTATTACATATATTTCACTATACATAAGTATAGTGAAAAAATCAAGATTGTTATGGCTACATTTATTTTTTAATTCTTATGTTAGCAAACTTCAAAACACACTATAAGGGGAAAAAAACACTTATTTTAGAAACATTTTATAATCCTGGATCAGATAAGACAATAATTCCTCACTCAGTCTAATTGGAGGAAGTAGTTGCAATAAAGCAAAACGAAATGAAGAGAGGAAAAAAAAAAAAGAAAAAAAGAAAAAACTTCCTGGAGGTTTCCACTGCCTTAAAATTACAGCACAATCTCATTAAGCAGTAATAGAAACGGAAATTAGTTGCTCTTGTAGTTCTGATTGTATTCCTGTTAGGTCATTTGCATACTGTTCAGTGATTGGATTACTGGTGAGACTGAGAGGTCTCAGAATGCATTCCTATGCATTTTCATCTAATTGTACTGCAGTGACTATGAGGAGAAATCATTTCCTGAACTTAATAATATGATCCTCATGGAAGCATACAAACCTTCTTTAGATTTTAGATGAGTATGAGAAGTGTAAACTCTTCTGATGTTGGCCCAAAGCTGCATAATTTTAAAAAGCTTCAAATATACTTGCCCATGTTATGTCACGGAATGTTAATAACTTTCTTAACAGTTCCAAATGTAATGAGCCAATACTTACTTTCACAATGATGGCTGGTATGGAATGAACAAAATGATAATCAGAAATAGCAAAACAATTTCTGGTTAACACATACCACTTTTTTCTCTCTGCTTTCTCTTCTTTTATATTATTTAGGATACATAATTCTCCCCAGTCTAAGTCCCTATGAAAGAGAAAAGAGTGTTTTATTTCTCCTCTTCCAGGAATTAATATCTCATAAGGCACTTTGTACACAGCAAGCATTAAACAAATTAACATATATTTCTAAGAATCAGTTTCTATCGTTTGTCTTAACATACACACACTCACCAAGATGTGAAGTTAAAAAAAATTATTAAAAAAAACCCACATAGAAATTAATTTTTACAAAGGTTACTCATGTCCGAGTATTCTCAGCAGTTTTAAAAAATTAACTGTGTCATTTACTTCATTACACATATTTTTAGCCCCTACTGAGGAAATATGAATGTCGGCCATACAAACATAGCAGGCATAAACTAAATATTTAAAATAAGATCACTCGGTGTCGATAGCTCAGTTCCATCTGTCAAATTTCAGTAGCACAACTGAGGAATTAGCTTTTTGAGTGAAGTATGGCTAAAAAAACATTGGAAGTCATAATGGGAACACGGATATTGATTTTTAAATGAAGCACTAATGTCAGGTGTTGGTTCTCCAGAAATGTCCAGCATTAGAAAAGTGCACCAACAGTACAGCAAAAATGTGTGTTTTCAAAATGTTCTAAACAATTTTCCTTAGTTGAGGCTTATTAATTCCATTTCCTCCTTTTACCAATTCAATTTTTACTTATAATAGTTTATTTTAAGGAATTTTGAAACTTGGAGCATTTGGAATCATAATAATGTTAATACAGATGTATGTAACATTTTATCTGTCAATTTAGTACTGATACTTTATTATTGAGCTGTCAGAGGTCAGCCTCTCGAGAAGTAGCACTATACTAATACTTAGGCCTGAATTCTTACAATGCAGGACAGTGCCAAGTACAAAATGAAAATTGAATAAAGATGTTCTGAGACATCATCACAAAATGAGACTCGATAAAGACCCTCATAAAAGACATTTAACACTAAGTTAAGAACATATAGTTAATTTAAAGGAAACTTAAATTTAGCACATAATAAAAGAGGATGAGCACTAAATTCACAGTGACCCAGGCTTATGTCCCAGTTGAAAAATATATAATTTTAAATAGTTTAATCTCTGATTCTCAACATCTTCATTAGTTAAAGCAGATAGCATTGTTTTCCTGCTGAGAAGAAACTACAATTAAAAGTTTGATTTTTAAAATTTTATCCACTGACTGACAAGACAAACATGTATATAAACAAACATGAAAAATGTAGTAGTAATTTTATTAAAGGAAAAGCTACAATGCTATAATGAAGAGATCCCAAAATTCACTGTGGTCCAAGGCACATCATCACCTCTGATACATTAGCTCTTTCCTAACTCTAGTTTCCTTCCATCATGTTACTCCATCATTCTCTCCACATTGTCCATATCTTTACAGATAAAGCTGGCTCATCTCCACATAGTCTTTGCAAAACACTAATAAGTGTGAAAAAGTTTATATACATTAACTAATTTAATATTAATATCAATACATGTGAGTTTCCCCTCATTAACATTTATATTAACTCTTCTTTCAGAAAATGAAACTGGAATATAAACAGGTTAAGTAGCTTGCTCAGGTTTACATAGCTAGTAATTGGCAGAAATTAGTATATATTAAATCATTCTTCCTAGAAGTATATGAGGTATAATGTTTTTCAGTTAGTATAAGCAACTATTTCTACTGGACACATGTCTAAAGATAGAATAGCTGTAAGAAAATAAGTACAGCTTTTAATTCTGACAGGATCTGACATTATTCTCCAAATAGCATCTTATAATTTATACTCTTGGGGTATGAGAATAGAAGTTTCCTGACATCCTCACACACACTTGGTATTATGAATTTTAAAATATACAAAAAGAATAAACAGTGTTATTACTAATTGTTTTATATTGAACTATCCTATTTACTTCTGTGGTTCAACATTTTACATGTACATTTGTAAATTTTCATTTTTTGACCGATGACTCTCTCCTACCTCAGTTATCTATCAAATTCCTTTCTTAAGAAAATGAGGAATAAAAAGTGTTATATATAATTTTTATCTTCCATGAGGCTAACTTTGTACATAGCAGATATTAAAAAAACTCAAAACCATAAATTTCTAAGAATCTGTTTATGTACAGAATCTTTTTCCACACAGAATCTACACACAGAAACCAAGTAGAAGATTATGACCATGCCTTTTAAAGGAAAGAAAAGAAAAAATACTTAGTGTATGCAGCTATCCCTCCTATGCCCCATGATTTTTTGTAACATGTTGGTAGTATTTTCTTCAAATTTTCATCTGTTTTTCAAATTTCTCTGTCATCATACACTCATTATTGTTTAATATATTGAAGCTTGAGTTTTTCTGTTCATTGACTTTAGAACTTTATTCTTTTCTTAGGCGAACTTTTTCCATTTCATGCATTTTATACATTTCATAATTGTATATTTAGTATTTTGTTTTGTTTTTTATCTGAATTTATATAGTCTTGTATCCTTTTCTAGTTCTGTTATACCCTTTTATAATCAAATATTTAACCAACCTGTAATGGGATCTTTTAAATGTTTACTTATTTTTGAAAGAAAACAGAATGTGAGCAAAGGAGAGGCAGAGAGAGAGAGAGAGAGAGAGACCGAATCTGAAGCAGGGTGCAGGCTCTGAGCTGTCAGCACAGAGCATGATGTGGGGCTCAAATCCACAAACCACTAGATCATGACCTGAGCTGAAGTGGGACACTTAACCAACTGAGCCACACAGGTGCCCCTCAATCTATAATAGGATTTCTTTCTCTTTTTCAATGTACTTTCTGGACTCTGTATTCTTTTTTGTTTCTTTATTCCCCTGCTTCATTACCAGATTTTTTTCCCCCATAAATTAATTTATTTAGACATAATTTTTAAACTTTTTTTCTAAATTTGAGTAGAGTTGGTACATAATGTTACATTAACTTCACATATACAACTTAGTGATTTGACAAGTTTATACATAATGCTATGTTCACCGTAAGTGTAGCTACCATCTGTTCTATTACATTGCTAATACAATATCATTGACTATTCCTTACGTTCTTTTTATTCCCATGACTTACTCATTCCATAAGTGGGGGTCTGTAACTCCCTTTTCCCTTTACTCCTTTTACCCAAACTCCCAAACCCCTGCCCCTTCCCTTCTGTCAAACATCAGTTCTCCATATTTATAGTTCTGCTTTTCTTTTTCTTACATTCCATTTAGAGTGGAACCATATGGCATTTGTATTTCTCTGTGTTATTTTATTTAACATAATGCTGTCTAGGTCCATCCATGTCTCAAATGGTACAAGCTCGTCCTTTTTATGGCTGCATAATATTCCATTGTGTGTAGAATATACACACACACTATATATTCCATTGTGTGTAGAATACACACACACACTATTTCTACTGTGTGTAGAAATAGTGGACACTTTCCTCTATCAGTGGACACTTGGGTTGCTTCCATATCTTGGCTATTGTAAATAATACTACACTGAACATAGGGATGCATAAATATTTTTGAGTTACTGTTTTCATTTCTCTTAGTAAATACCTAATTGTGGAATTATTAGAACATATATTTGTATTTTTAATTTTTTGAGGACTCTCCATACTGTTTTCTACAGTGGCTGCATCTGTTTTTATTCCCATAAACAGTGTATGACAGTTTCTTTTTTGTCATAGACTCGGGTCTGGAGTTCTCTCTTGTCCAGCAAGAGAGTGGATGCAGGATTAAAATGTGACAGAGACTAATGTCCCTGAGGAGACAAGAGCCCTGAGTAAGGGTCCTTACTCTGTTTTAATTATGATCAGAAGGCTTACAAGTGTGATGGATGTGCACAAAAAGACAATGAAACCATGAACATTAACTCATGGGTGTGAGGGAAAGGGGGTTTTGAAGTTGTGAGGTGTTAGGAGTTTGGGTTAATACAAAACAAAGTCCTGGTGCTGGGAAGATGGTTGTTTATGGCAGGTATGAGGCACCAAGTCTGTTTATCTTACCTAGCTTAGTGGACAAGATAGAACATGCTACCTCAAGTTCAACAAGGCACATTTCTTTTGCTAATTAGCTCTGCTCTGGGCAAATTCATCCTGCTGTGGTCTATAGCCCTGTCTACCTATTTACCTATTTTGGTCCTTCCTTACTGTGAAAGCAGCTTTCTGCTATTGTACTCTGCTGGGGGGTGTTTCCGCCCTGAACACCTAATCTTGTTTACCTAATTGCAGATGTTTTATCTTGAGGTTTCCTATTCCTATACCTTTGTTCTATACTGGGGGTGCTTTGCCTTGTTTACCTAATCTTGGATGCTTTCCTCCAGAGGCTTCCTATTCCTATATGCCTTGTTAACCCATGGGTGCAAGCTCAGGAAATTCTTAAGCTTATGCCCCACACTTTTTCTCTACATCCTCACTTGTTTCTACTTTTTGTTTCTTGTCTTCTTGAGTTTAGGCATTCTGACAGGTGTGAGGTGATACTTCATTATAGTTTTTATTTGAATTTCCCTGATGATGAGTGATGTTGAGGATCTTTTCATGTGTTGGTTTGCCATCTGGATGTCTTCTTGGAAAAATGTCTATTCAGGGTCCTCTGCCCATTTTTTAAATTGGACTGTTTCATGGTGTTTTATGGTGAGTTGTATAAACTCTTTATAAATTTTGGGTATTAACTCTTTATTGGACATATCATTTGTAAATATATTCTCCCATGCAGTAGGTTATCTTTTTGTTTTGTTGATTGTTTGCTTTGCAAAAACGTTTTGATGTAATTCCAATAATTTATTTTTAGTTTTGTTTCCCTTGCCTTAGGAGACATATCTAGAAAAAAGCTTCTATGACCAATGTCAGGGAAATTATTGCCTACGCTCTCTTCTTGGATTTTTATGGCTTCAGGTCTCACATTTAGGTCTTTGATCCATTTTGAGTTTGTGTATGATGTTAGAAAGTGGTCCAGTTTCCTTCTTTTACATGTAGTTGTCCAGTTTTTCTGGAACCATTTATTAAAAAGACATTCTTGCCTCTTTTGTCATTGATTGACCATACAATAGACTTTTAATTCACATTGATAGTTTTTTTATATTCATAAATCAATTACTCTTTTTTTTTCAAAAATGTCTTTTGTACACTAGTTCTTACAATCTTTAGGATTATTTTGTCTGGCTTGTAACAAAACAAAAACTTTCCCCTTTTTACATGAAACCTAAACAGTAAAAGGTTTCACATTGATATACTTGATTTTTTATGTAAACTTAGAATTTAAGCACATGTGATTTCATTGTAAAACTTTAATAGGAAAATATGAAAATTTTGCTTTTAGTATCTTACTATATACCTCGACTATACTAATGTTCACTTTAAAAACAATAGGCTAAAACATTTATTTTAAAGCTGCAAATGTTATTCCCAGAATTCGTGATCCCCAAATACCACCAGGGAGCTGAGTCCAATGTAAAAGCAAAAGAGCCTTTATTCGAGCTAGCTTGAGCTCAATCCCCTACCTGCACTGATGCAGCAGTGAGATACCAGGGAGAGAGAGCAAGTTTCAAAAGGACAAGGTTTTATTGGGGCCTGGGGGCAGTTGGTGAGGTAACGGCTATGGCCTCAGCCGATTGGCTGGGGAAGGGTGCTGGGGAAGGGTCCGAGTCCTGTTAGGCAGGTGAGGGGGGATTACTCAAGGGGAGGAGGTGTGGTCAAGGTGAAGGACACAGAACAAGATGGAGTCGGCCAGCATTGCCCGCCCTTTCATTCCCCCCCTTGTCATGTAGCTTAGGGACCCAATCATGGGACCGGCTGCATTTATGGTGACAAGGGGAACAGAGTTTGGAGGTTTACGCAAAGTTCTGGGAACCAGGTGTCCCTGGGGTGGCTCTGGGACGTCTGATTAAGTATTGTCCCTGAGCTGGTGTCTATGATCTGCCAGGTGATGTTTTGGGGGGCGTGGGGAGTCCCGGCAGCATGAGCAATGACAAGCAGAGTTAACAGAGTTACCAATATTAGGTGGGTCAAATGCGCTGTAGCTTGAGCTTGAGCGGGTTGTGTTTGTCCCGACTGATGGCCCATTGCGTGACGACGTCCTTCCGGATCGAGGAGGGGTCCGCTGGCCGAGCGTGGGTATGATGGACCCAGGTCGCGATGCCGTCTACCTTGAGAGCGGTGGGGGTTGTCAACACCACGATGTAGGGTCCCTTCCAGCGCAGCTCGAGAGTCTCTCGGTGGTGCCTCTTGACGTAGACCCAGTCTCCGGCCTGTACTGATGAGGTGTCGGGATCGGGCCAGCCTCGTAGATGGCACGGAGGCGCGGCCAAATGTCCTCGTGCGTCCTCTGGAGCCGCTCAAGGAAAGAAAAAGTTCTTGATCTTTAAACTCAGCAATAAGTTCAGCTCAAAGGCTGGGAATAACAGGGGGTGGCCTGCCAAACATGATCTCGTAGGGAGTAAAACCCAGAGTGTAAGGAGTGTTTCTAACCCGGTAAAGGGCGTATGGTAGGAGAGTCACCCAGTCCCCGCCAGTCTCCATGGTTAATTTGGTAAGGGTCTCTTTTAGGGTTCTATTCATTCTTTCTACCTGTCCTGAGCTCTGGGGCCTATAAGCACAATGTAATTTCCAGTTTGCCCCCACCGCCTTGACTACTGCCTGTGTTACCTGCGAGATAAAAGCTGGTCCATTGTCTGATCCTACCATGGCAGGAAAACCATACCTGGGTAAGATGTCTTCTAGTAGCTTCTTAGCCACCATCTGAGCCGTTTCATGCTTGGTTGGGTATGCCTCCACCCAGCCAGAGAAGGTGTCTGTAAATACTGTGTCCGTCCCGCACAAAGCTGCTTCCATCAGTGAACCAAGTAGCCTCGGCATTGGGGAGGGGCCGGTCGGTCAGGTCCGTCCGGAATCCATGTACTTGTTCCAGGATTCCCGCACAGTCATGTAGTGGAGCACCTAGGTCAGGGTCGGGCAGCAGGGTTGCAGGATTGAGGGCTGCACTGGGGTGGAACCGCACTCGTGGAGGGTTGAGTAGGAGGCTCTGGTAATGAGTCATACGTGTATTGCTCATCCATCTATCCAGAGGCTGTTTCAGGACCCCTTCAATGGCGTGTGGGGTTGTGATCCAGATCTCCTGTCCTAGGCTCAGTTTGTCTGCATCCTTGACTAGGAGTGCTGTTGCAGCAATAATTCTTAGGCATGGCGGCCAGCCGGCAGCCACTGGGTCTAGTTTCTTAGACAGGTAAGCCACTGGGTGGTTCCAGGGGCCTAAGGCTTGAGTTAGAACCCCTTTTACTATTCCCTTATGTTCGTCTGCAAAGAGGTGGAAGGGCTTTGTAATGTCTGGTAGGCCCAGGGCTGGGGCACTTAGGAGGGCCTTTTTTAACTGATTAAAGGCAGTTTCTTCTTTTTCAGCCCATTTAAATGTTTTCCCCTCTTTGGTAGCCTGGGGCCTGGAGATCTCAGCAAAACCTGGAACCCAGAGGCGGCAGTAGCCGGCTGATCCTAGGAATTCCCTCACTTCTCTTCAGGAGGCGGGAGTAGGGGTCTTTAGGACAGTTTCTTTTCTGGCATCTGATAACCGCCGCTGTCCACCCTCCAGGATATATCCCAGGTAACTTACCCTCTCCCTGTATATCTGAGCCTTCTTCGTGGATGCCCGGTACCCTAAGGCCCCCAGGGTAGCCAGCAGGTCCTGGGTCCCTCGCTCACAGTCTTTGGCCGTGTCGGCAGCAATCAGGATGTCATCTACATACTGTAGAAGGGTGAGGCCAGGGTGCTCCCTTCTGTACTCACCCAGGTCCTCATGTAGTGCCTCGTCGAAGATGGTGGGTGAATTTTTGAATCCCTGAGGTAGCCGTGTCCAGGTGAGTTGCCCACTGTAGCCCTCCTCCGGATCATGCCACTCAAAGGCGAACAAGGGTTGTCTCTGGGGTGCCAGCGGCAGAATGAAGAAGGCGTCCTTTAAATCTAGTACAGTATACCAGACCCTGGAGGGCGCCAAGGAGCTCAAGAGAGTATATGGTTTGGGAACAGTTGGGTGTATGTCCGCGACCCTCTTATTTACTTCCCGGAGGTCTTGTACCGGTCGGTAGTCATTTGTGTGAGGCTTTTTGACTGTCAGTAAGGGGGTGTTCCAGGCAGACTGGCAAGGAACTAGTACCCCTAGGCTTCGTAGTCTCCGGATGTGTGGCTGGATCCCCTTCCGGGCCTCCTGAGACATGGGGTATTGTTTGATCCTTACCGGACTCTCTCCTGGCTTGAGCTCTACCAGGACTGGGGTCCTGTGAGTGGCTAGTCCCATCCCCTCATCTCTGCCCAAACCGAGGGGAATTCTTGTAGCCATCTGTCTATATTATTCTCTCTCGGGAGCGCCTCCTGGTGGAGGAGGTATTCATCCTCCAGTTTCATGGTCAGGACCTGGATGGGGTGGCCCTTGCCATCGGTGACCTGAGGCCCCCTTGTCTGAAAGTTATCTGAGCTCCAATCTTGGTCAGTAAGTCCCATCCTAACAGCGGGTAGGGCCATTCTGGTATTACCATAAAGGAGTGGGATACCCGGCCCGTTCCCAAATCTACTGTTGTTCGGGTAGTCCATGAATACTGGCTCATACCAGTTGCCCCTTGTACCCAGGACTTCTTGCTAGCTAGTTTTCCTTGTGGGGTGTGGAGGACCGAATGTTGTGCTCCGGTGTCGACAAGGAAGTCAACAGGGGTCCCCTCCACTTTAAGATAAACCCTGGGTTCGGGGAGAGGGTCTGAACCCCGACTCTCCTAATCACTTACTTCATTTGGCTCTAGGACTTTTACTCTATCAGTCTTGCTTCCCTTCCCGCTGGCCCTTTTTGGACAATCTCGGGCCCAATGCCCTATCTCCTTGCAGTATGCGCACTGATCCTTCTGCAGCCTCTGCTTCCCCCCCCTTGGTGGTTCCTTTACCTTTTCTTGCGTCATCTGCCAGCTGCCAGAGACGGCGGTCTCGTTCCTTGGGGAAGTCAGCAGTGGTAGCTAGTAGTATTCTGGCCAGGTCTCGAGTCTGTTTACTGCTGGCAGCCGCCATGGCGCGAGCCTGCTTGTCCTCAGGAGGCTCCCGGTTATTATATACCTTTTTGGCTACCACCAGTATGTCCTGCAGACTTTTTCCTCCTAGTCTATCTATTTTCTGTAATTTTCTCCTAATGTCTGTGGCTGACTGGTTTACAAAGGCCATGATAACAGCTGCCTTGCTTTCCGGAGCCTCTGGATCCATGGGGTATAGGGACAGAATGCCTCCATGATCCGTTCTAAAAAGGCAGCCGGAGATTCATCTTTTCCCTGTTGTACATTTCCTACCTTGGCCAAATTGGTTGGCTTTCTAGCAGCCATTCGGAGACCCCCCATTAGAGTCTGGCGGTAGACCCGGAGCCTCTCCTTACCTTCTGCCATGTTGAAATCCCACTGGGGCCGAGTTAAGGGGAAGGAGGCATCTATCTGAGCCTGGTGGGTGGTGGGATTCCCGTCTGTGCCTGGAACTAGTTTTCGGGCCCCATTGAGGATTCTTTCTCTTTCTTCAGTCGTGAACAGGACCTGCAAAAGCTGCTGGCAATCGTCCCACGTGGGCTTATGAGTAAAAAGAACAGAGTCTAATAAATCAATAAGCCCTGCCGGTTTCTCGGAAAACTTAGGATTCTGAGCTTTCCAATTATAGAGGTCACTAGTGGCGAAAGGCCAATAGTGATGGGGCTGATTCCCCTCAGCGTCTGGGGGTCCGGTGGCTCGCAGGGACAGAATAGTAGAGTCGGCGGCGGAGGCAGATTGCTCCCTCTGAGCCCTTTGTCTGGTAAAGGGCGGGCTTCCCCCTGGAGTGTTTCCGCCTCCTGCTCTCGGAACAGTGTCTGCCTCCCCCGGAGGGGGACGATGGTGTTCTTCCGGCATCCTAGAGGGGTTATACAGGGGAGGAAAAATTAATTCTTCTTCAGTACCCCCCTGTAGGACAGGGTAGAGGGGTGCTGAAGGCTGGGTAAGACTTTTCCTCTTCTCTGTCTCCTGCAAAGCAAGAATGGGTTTTGGCTCCGGAGGGAGCAGGGCTAGGAAGGGATTAAGCCAAGAGGGTGGGTCTTCTACAAGGTCCTCCCAAGTGATAATGTAAGGGAGCTGATCAAGATGGCCTGTCTTAGGCTGAGAGATAATACTCCTGACTCGGTGGATGGTAGGGAGGTCGAAGGTCCCCTCTGGTGGCCATCCGACATTGAAAGTTGGCCACTCGCTAGAACAAAAAAACTGCAACCGACCCTTTCGGACTTCCACACTGAGGTTGTTAGCTCTTCCCCTCACATCCTTAAAGTGATCAATCATAATACTTAGAGGAGTAGTCTGAGTCTGTCCCATAACGTCCGTCCAGTAAGTCCACAGAACAAAACAGAGAAACACAAAAACAGACAGAGGGCCCCTACAAAGTCTTCCAACTTCATGGAAGCAAAACTGAGAGCTAGCTTAGACATTTGAGGGGATTCCACGTCCCTCTAAAGACAACGGCCTCACGCCGACCAGCAGGAGCGACCCGCCTCGTCTCAGACCTTTGAGGGGATTCCACATCCCCCCAGAAGGGAGGATCGGAATGTCTTCTGAAACTCCCGGCCCGTGGTCCTCCAGTGCATCCACTTAGACCACATCGGGCACTACCAGAATTCCAGAAATGAGCTCACACAGAAAAGACAGAACAGACAGACACTAACCGTGGCCAGTCAGGCTCTCTGGGTCGGGGGCCCCTCGAGGGTCTTGGGGTCCCGGGCCGAGCCCCCAAATGTTATGCCAAGAATTTGTGATGCCCAAATA
This sequence comes from Prionailurus viverrinus, assembly GCF_022837055.1. NCBI lineage: Eukaryota > Metazoa > Chordata > Mammalia > Carnivora > Felidae > Prionailurus > Prionailurus viverrinus. Next base: position 56,894,298 of record NC_062578.1, read on the forward strand.
CCGCCAGGGAGCCGAGTCCAATGTAAAAGCAAAAGAGCCTTTATTCGAGCTAGCTTGAGCTCAATCCCCTACCTGCACGGACGCAGCAGTGAGATACCAGGGAGAGAGAGCAAGTTTCAAAAGGACAAAGGTTTTATAGGGGCCTGGGGGCAGTTGGTGAGGTAATGGCTATGGCCTCAGCCGATTGGCTGGGGAAGGGTCCGAGTCCTGTTAGGCAGGTGAGGGGGGGTTACTCAAGGGGAGGAGGTGTGGTCAAGGTGAAGGACACAGAACAAGATGGAGTCAGCCGGCGTAGGCCCGCCCTTTCACAAAAAAATCAAAATTATAAAAAAAACTTTCTGCTATTGAGCCCATAGCAGAATAGAGCAGGATAGAGAAAGAAACAGGATGAGACCAAGCCATTTGACCACCAACTGTCCCTCCCTGTCCCTACTGATGAGGGAGCATAAAGCAAGCTGACAGGCTACACATATACACCCCGAGATGGGATATGTGTGATATTCCTCAGGGACTTCTGACTGCCCAAGAACAAAGGAAAGGGGAAAAACAAATGGTTAACTGATAGAGATCATAGTCCTGCAGGACCTAAGTCTCCATCACCCCTCCATACTGATGTGGGAAACAAAGGCAGAAGGAAATGGCAGATAGAACTAAATTTCCTTATAACTTGCAGCCCATTGACAGATACTTGAGGCTGACAGAGTAAACCCTTTCTCCTGGAACTCCTTACTTGTTAATGTTAATGCTTTGCTAGAGGGAAAAACAACCTTAACTTGACAATATCTAGGCCTCCAATATCCTGTAAGCCTTTAGCATATGAAAATATCACTGGAAACTTCCTCTGGACTTTACCTCCCCCCAACTCCATAGTATATAACCAGTGTCTCTTCATGATCCCCGGAAGCTCTTCCTACCCATGGGTCCTGTCCCCATGCTTTAATAAAATTACCTTTTTGTACCAAAGATGTCTTCAAGAATTCTTGGTCATCAGCTCTAGACCCATGAACCCCACTGTTACCCCAAAAACCTCATGACCTTCCTCTGAGGCTGGGACCACCAAGAGCTATCATGAAAGGGAAAAATAGACCAAAGCCAGGATGGAGAAACAACAGTAGGAAAAGGGACCTGGGAGGCAGTTGAATCCTGACATTCATTTCAGGACACAGTGGCCAAACAGAATGCTATCCCTGGGTTTGAGGGAGGGAATCCAAGGCTGCACAGCTCTTGTTGAGGAGTACTGCCATTCTGAACTGCACAGAATTGGAAATGGAGGTCCTGAAAGTTGCTCACAAAGTTGTAAGAACAAACTTCCCAGAGTGCACTGGCTGTGAGAATAGGCACTGGTCTGTGTTCTCAAAGGGTTACCAATTTTTGTCAGTGGAAGGTATGGATATTTGTGGTCTCTTCTGGAAGTTTTCTTATGAAACCAGATTCACACGTTAGATAGACATAATCTGGAGGGCAGAAAGGATCTCCACTAAGCAGCAGGGATAGAAAGGACATTCCAGCTGTGCTGTACCTGGGCCCTGGCCCCATCACCCACTGGATACCAAACATTTGATCAATTTTCTTTATATAGTTTTTACAACTTTATTGTGATATAATTCATACAACATTAAATTCCCCCATTTAAAGTATAAATTCAGCGGTTTTTAGTATATTCACAACAATTACCACAATGTTATAACATTTTCACCCCAAAAAGAAACCCATAAGCACTCATTCAGTCCCCATTTTCTGCCCATCCATCTCCCAGCCCCAGACAAAACTGGCCTATCTTTTGTTGTTATAGACTTGCCTCTTCTGGAATTTCATGTGAATGCTTTTTATGTACTTTTATTTATTTTTTGTTATATTAATATATGTGTGCTGACCATAAATTCAAAGATGCTATAAACTTGTATCATGAAATGGTGGGGTTTAAACATATACTTGAGCCTTTATAAAATATTGATATTTCTTATTTACAAAAAGGATTTTGTGACCTGCTGTTAAATATAGTAAAAGACTAAGATATTAAATAAGGCTATATATAAAATATCAGGTATTTATGGATTTCCCAGGGCTTTATTCATGGTGAATGTTTAATACTGTTCTCACTTCCATCAACTCCTAAATATTCCTGGAGTATGCCTTTTTATTAGTCTGTGTGTGCTAGTATATGCAAAATAGTTTTAAGGTTAGGCGAAGGAAAATATAATTACAAATATAAATCTTCCCCCAAAGCACTCAACACACCCGCCATACACACATGCTTTGATTTTCCTAAAAGTCATTGCATCAATTAAAACCATTACTCTTAAGCATATTCACTGTTATAGCAGTGAATCCAGAGCCGATTTACTTCACAGTGTTAAATGAGTTTTGCTTCTGAAGCAGTCAGAAGAGATGTTTCAAATGAGGAAAACATAAATTGTGCTATAAGTTGTGATTTGTAGATCTGGAGCAAAGTTTCCTTCTCCAGCCACATCTTTGCTAGTGTCCCTTCTAAGTTTCCTAGGATGAAATGCAAGGTATTTATTCACGCCTTCAGTATTTGTCAGTGAGGTCAATATTGGCATTTTGGCTAATTTTTTACTGTGTAACTCTGTCCTATGCATTGCTAAACATTCGGTATCACTGGCTTCAGATCACTAAATGGCAGTTGATCTCTTTCCTTCATGGTAATAACCAAAAGCATGGTTTTACTCATTTAAAGATTTTCATTTCCCTTGCCACTTTAGTTGGGAATCAGTGCTAGAGTGAAAATTCAGTAATGTTCTAATTATTGTTTCAGTTCATATTCCTTTATCACATGCACCAAACACATTATTATGGCTGGGGTTCTATTATTTTAATGAGGTATGGTTGATACGCAGTGTTACATTAATTTCAGGTATATGACATAGTGGTTTGACAACCCATTATTTTATGTATGTTCACCACAAGTGTAGCTACCACCCGTCACCATACAGCACTGTTAAAATGCTATTGACTATATTTCCTTTGCTGTATATTTTATCCCATGACATTTATTGCATAACTGGAAGCTCATATCTCCCATTCCCCTTTACCCAATTTGTCCAGTCTCCCGATCCGGTCCCCTCTGGTAACCATCATTTTTTTTCTTTCTATATTAATCGATCTCTGTCTGCTTCCTGTTTCTTTACATATTTTCTCTAGATTCTACATATACATGAAATAATATGGTATTTGACTTATTTCACTTGGCATAATATTCTCTAGGTCTATCCATGTTGTTGCAAATGGCAAGATCTCATTCTTTTATTATGGCTGAGTAATATTCCATTGTGTGTGTGCATGTATGTATTTATACACACTACATCTTTATCCATTTATCTATCAGTGGACATTTCGGTTTCTTCCATATCTTGGTTATTGTGAAGAATGCAATAAGCATAAGGGTGCATACATCTTTTGAATATCTTTTTGTTTGGGCATTTGCCCAGTAGTGGAATTACTGGATCATATGATATTTCTATTCGTAATTTTTTGAGGAATCTCCATTCTGTTTGCCATAGTGGCTGCACCAATTTATATTCCCACCAACAGTGCATGTAGGTTCCTTTTTTCCCCATATCTTTGCTAACACCTCTTATTTCTTGTCTTTCTGATTTTTTGTAATTCTGACAGCTGCAGTATCTCATTATATTTTTATTTATATTTTCCTGATGATTAGTGATTTTGAACATCTCTTCATGTGTCTTTTTGCAATCTGTATGTCTTTGGCACTTGTCTATTCAGGTCCTCTGCTCATTTTTTAATCAATTAATTTTTTTGGTCCTGAGTTGATAAGTTCTTCATATACTTTGGATATAAATTCCTTATCATTTATATCATTTGCAAATATTTTATCCCATGTATTATGTTGCCTTTTCGTTTTGTTGATGGTTTCCTTCACTGTGCAGAAGGCTGGGCTTTTATTTTTTAATTTTTTTAACATTTATTTATTTTTGAGAGACAGAGAGAGATGGAGTATGAGCAGGGGAGGAGCAGAAAGAGAGGGAGACACAGAATTCGAAGCAGGCTGCAGGCACCGAGCTGTCAGGAGAGAGCCCCATGAGGGGCTTGAATCACAAACCATGAGATCATGACCCGAGCCAAAGTCGGACGGTTAACAGACTGAGCCACCCAGGTGCCCCTAGGCTTTTATTATTAATAGTCAAGTTTTATCTCCCACTATGAGTCTTTTCTTATGCTACTTATCACTAAAAATTGCTGAGAATTTTTCTAGCACATGTCCTACATGCCTACCTCATAACACTGGGTGAAGTGTAACACTAGCAATACCCAATAATCAATGTCTCAGTGTCTGTTTGCAGTTTTCAAACATTTGCCTCCTTCTATTAGTTAATTATATATTCTTACTGGTTTTTTTTTTTTCTGGATGGCTAGAAGCTATACCCTGTCAAAAAGCAGCCTCTGGGTGGCTTAGTTGGTTAAGGGTCCACTTCTTGATTTCAGCTCAAGTCACGCATGATCTCACAGTTTGTGGGTTCGAGCCTGCACTGACAGTGTGGAGCCTGCTTAGGATTCTCTGTCTCTCTGTCTGAAAACAAAAAAATAAACATTAAAAAAACCCAGCTATTTTCATTGTAGCTAACTAAAAAACCTTACCCATTGAATGCAAAAGTGATTAAGGAACTTGGGAAAGTTTTATCTATCCCCTAGAAGATTTGTCTTATCATTCTAATCTTCAGAGAAATTGAATGAGTGAATGGCATATTAAAAACTGAAATTTGCAAAAACTATCTAAGGAATGTCAGTTGCCACAGAAAAAAAGCTTTGTTCTTAGTTCTTATAGTCACTAGGTGAACTCCAAAAGGAATGTATAGCTTATTTCCATGAGTTGGTCAACAGATGGTTTATGTATCACATCCCTGTCTTGACTCTGTTCTTTTAGAGGTTGATGTGACTAATTACTATAATGGTTTGATGTAGTATACCCAAGTAAGTGGGTATACACCAAATACACCCAATAGGTACAAGTGGCTTTTCTCATAAATAAATGACCAAAGTCTCTGCATGAGCTTCTGTCCAGAGAACTGGTTTACTGGAAAAGATACCAACTGGTTTGGACCTTGGTGGAAAGAACCATATCAAGTACTATTAAATACTAACAAAGCAGTTAAGTAGCAGGAGATAGATCCCTAGATCCACATTTCCACAGTCAGCAATACATCATATTTCTACAGCCTGAAAACATTTACTGCTTAGGAGTCTAAAACTGAAGTTTTCTCAAGATTCCTCAGATGCAGATCATCATAAAGGAAAAAAAAAATCAGATTAAGCAGTGAACTTTCAGAACTGGACAGCACCCACCCAGGTTTACCAGACAAAGATCTGTAAATGCCATGAGCCGTTGAATGTCATATGATTTTCTGTCTTTGGAGTCTTATTTCCTAAGGCATAATTTACACACAGTAAAATTCACAGTTACAGTGAATTGCAATTCACTGTACTGTTACAATTACAGCTGTAAGCATTTTGACAAAATACAGTTTAAAACTACCACCATAGTCAAGATATAGAAAATTCCCATTACCTCCAAAATTATCTCATAGCCCTTTATAGTCAAACCTCTCCTTATATATGACCTTTGGCAACTGCCAATCTGTTCTGTCCTTATAGTTTTTCCTTTTTCAAAATGTCATATAAATAGAACCATGCAGTCTCTAATCTTTTGAGTCTGACTTCCATAAATTTGTAGCCCTGAGAAGTATGTTTCTCCTCTTTAATTGTTAAATAGAGTTTTATTGCATGAATTTAATATCCTTCATTCATTTTTTTTCACCAGTGGAAGGACATTTTGTTTGTTTCCAGGTAGGAGCAACTATGAATATAGCTACTATGAATATTTGCCTACGTGTTTTTGAGAAACAGAAGTCTAAAAACAATTCACCTAGGTAAATTCATGAGTAAGATTAATGTACTGTATGGTAAGTGTAGACTTACCATTGTGACAAACTATCAAACAGTTTTCTTAAGTTGATGCTATATTATTTTACAGTTTCACTGAAGTGTTTGATGGCCCAAGAGGGATAAGCATTGCTGTGTGTACGTACCAACACTTGACACAGCCAGGTTTGTTCTGTTTGCCTTACTAGCAGGTGTGTAGGGGCACCTGGGTGGCTCAGTCGGTTAAGCATTTGAGTTCAGCTCAGGTCATGATCTTACAGTTTGTGAGTTCTAGCTCTGTGTCAGGCTCTGTGCTGACAGCTCGGAGCCTAGAGCCTGCTTTGAATTCCATGTCTCCATCTCTCTCTACCCCTTGCCCACTCACGCTCTGTCTCTGTCTCTCAAAAATAAGTAAACTAATATTAACTGGAGTGTAGTACAGTCATGCCACAATTTTATTTTTTTTCTTCCTTAAGCTTCATGGACCTAAATATGTGGTTTGATATCTTTCATAATTTTTAGAATGTACTTGCCTATTATCTCTTCAAATACTTTTCTTCACACTCTCCTATTTATTCTTCTTTTTTAAAATGTTTATTTCTGAGAGAGAGAGAGAGAGAGAGAGAGAGCGAGCAAGTAGGGAAGGGGTAGAGACAGAGGGAGACACAGAATCCATAGCAGGCTCTAGGCTCAGAGCTTAGCACAGAGTCCAATGCAGGGCTCGAACTCAACAAACTGTGATATCATAACCTGAGCCAAAGTTGGACGCTCAACCGACTAAGCCACCAAGGCACCCCTCCTATATCTTCCGATTCTGAGTTTCTAATTGTTCATGTTTCATAGTGTTTAAAATTGTGTATGACTCTTGGATGCTTTTCTTTTTTCTCTTTATGTTTTTCACTTTGGGTAATTTCTATCAATTCCAAATTCATGGGTTCTTTTCTTGGCTTGTAAAAGACATTCATTTGCGTTGCAGTGCTTTTTATTTTTTGCATTTCTATTGATTCTTCTTGTAGTTTCCATCTTTCTGTTGTTTATGCAAACTGTCCACTCTTTCTACTACAGATTAACACAGTAATCAGAGTCATTTAAAATTCTCGGCCTGAAAAAAAACAAAACAAAACAATACTTCTCTGCCTGAGTGTTCCAATACCTGAGTCATCAGAGTCTGGTTCTATAATTACATTTTATTTTGAAAAGCAGTTGGTTTTTTGATGTCTCTAAATTTTTGACTGAATGCTGGACTAAGGTAAATTGTATATAAATAGGCATGCCTCTTACTCTGCTAAGCCATTCATATGTTGGGGGGTGTTGAGCTAGGTTTGGGTTTGTTATCACTATGGTTACCTTCTTCATACAACCAGCTTTCAGTTCCTCTAGAATTACCTTTTCCTTCAGATGGAGCAAGTTGGCTGGAGGATTTTTCTCAATGTTCCCGCTCAGTCTTTATCTTTAAGCCTAACCTGTTTTCCCTTTTCCCAAAGATTCTCTCTCCATATTTTTGCCCCTTCTTCAGTTGGAAACAGTTCTTTGCACATTATTCAGTACTTACCAGCCTGTTCCTGTGGGGAGTGGGAAGGAGTTCCCTTTTGTTCTTTTTCTTATGGGCTCTGCTTTACTGTGTGTCAGGCAATGGGTTTTCTCAGTGGCATTTCCTTTATCCATTGCTAAAAGACCTCTAATAATACTGAAATAGGACCTGAACCCAGGGCCATTTTTTTGTTAATCTCTTCTCTGGGGTTGCAGGCTTTTCTTCTTCCTTCTCTTAGCTTCAGTTGGTCTTTATCTGTGTCTTGGGTGGTGATAGGGTTTGATACTCTTTCTCCAGTAGCAGAACGCTTTAATTCCTTAGAGAAGTATCAGAGTGAGACTTTGTTCCTCTTTTCTGTCGGCAGCTGCTTTTCTCCTTCACGCCAGCCTCACCTACGAAGGCTTTTTCTGATCTCCCATTCTATCCCAGACTTCCTTGTAAGCTCTTGCTGGAGGTCTACAGATAAAAAAGCCCGTGCTTATGTTTGAACTTGCCTTGTATTGAGGTTCTCGGAGTTATATATTTCTACTCACCCTTTAATAATTCATTAAACATTTTATCTAAATTTGTCTTAATGTCATGTGTCTCTTCCCCCCATGTACTTCCTCTGGTGAGCCAGTGCTTGCATATTTCGTCTCATTGGTGGCACTTGTCATTCCTTAATTATCAATCTAGTTGTTTGCCCTGAGACTTGAACTGTTTGATGGGTTCAAAAAATGCATGCTATTTGTAGATTATCCATCCTGTTATTAAAGTGAGTTTGGCAGTCCTTCCAGATTTCTACATCTTAAGTGGAAGCCAGATATTTCTTTCTTCTTTTCATAGCTATTTTTTTCCCTTTAGGTTTCAAATTCTAGATTCCTAATTATCAGGGATAAAATCTACAGGGTTTTTCTCTTTAATTCTATTTCATTGAATTCCAAGGGCTAATCCTTAGTATTTTTGACAGCTCTTCAAAGAAACAAGAGAGACAGAAAGGATAAGAAATTTGGAGACTGGACTACTGTGCCACTTTCCAGGTTATTCCAGAGCTATTCTCTATTCTCACATTGAAATGTGTGATAACATTTTGAACTTATAGTTTTTGTTAGTTTGTCTTTTCCAAAGGTTGAGGCCCATATTTTCCATGTTCATTTTTCAAAACTACTTGCTACATAAATTATTTTATTTAGCTTAAAAGTCTTTACTGACCACCTACATTTTTGGGATAATAAAAATAAAAATTATGCTAGATAATGTGCTGATTGCTGGGATTTTGAAGACAATATTTAAGAGCATTCAAGGAGGTTATAATCTGGTGTGTGCTGGGCTTTTTCTTATCTCCTATATCATTTTTATCTCAGCTTAGATGCATGCAGGTATATTAAACTTTCAAACCTCCAAGCTCAGGGTGTGCATTTTATTTTAATTTTTAAATGTTTGTTTATTTTTGAGAGAGCATGAGCAGGGGAGGGGCAGAGAGAGAGGGGAACAGAAGATCCTAACCAGGCTCCACGTTGACAGCAGTGAGCCCCATGCAGGACTCAAAAGTCAGGAGCATGAGATCATGACCTGAGCTAAATTCAGAAGCTCAAACAATTGAGGCACCCAGGTGTCCTTAGAATATGCATTAAAAAAAAAAAACAGCTTTATGATCTAATACACTGGGAAAATTACATTTCTAAATACAGTTCTCAGTAAAATTTGGTATAACAGTTGTACTTGGTTTATAAGACTGTTATCAGTAGTATTAAATGAGATACCACAAATTCTTAACCAATAATAGAAACACAGAAGTGCTTAATAAACATTCAATTTTTAAAATAAAAAACTGTCATTTATATTACCATTTCTTAAAATTCTCTAAGAGTTGAGCTCTAGCACTTTTATGCACTCATGGTATCTTCATCTTAAGGGAGATGCAATGTAATATACAATGATTAGCATAATATGAAGCATCTACTATGTTCGTATTAATTTTTCTTGACTGTAGTGAATATTTTAAGGATATAGCTCTTATGCAGTATTACTGAGATAACATAAATTAATGGGAACAGAGAAGATATAGGAATATGTCATGGTAAAATTCTTAAGAAACTGGGATGAGGTTGGTTTAAGCACCTCTAAAGAAATGGGGGATATAAAGAATAACTAAAGGAAAGATTTTTATTTAATATAATAAGTTTGCCTAGGGCCCATCCCAGAAGCAAAGACAACCACCAAAATGTATTTTGTTTTAATTAAAATTCAGTGCACAGATTAGCCTATGTAGTGTATTTGCATTTTTATGTACAGGTATTATTGTTTATAATCAAGTTTTTATCTTACCAAAATCTCTCAAGCTGTTTTTGATATTCAGTAACCATTTACTCTAATGGTTATATATAAGTTTTGTCCATATTGTTAAACAGTTAACTCCTTTTAGAACATAGCATGTATTTATAAATCTAAGAAATTTGTTTAATAATTTGCAAATTATATTCTAGATTTGACTTATTACACAGCAATCTTCCATGCATCCTATGATTCCCCCCTTTAATAATTATCATATATTTTCTAGTCATAAACATCTGTATAATATGGGTTATATCAACCTTCTTATTTAAATTTCTGTTGGATTTATTCATATATTCTTCATGAATTTAGTTTGCTTATATTAAAATTTCACCTATATTGATCATTTCACATATGTGGCTTTTCTTATTATTTCACTAAAATCACTTTGGTATGCAACTATTACATAAAATATTCAACTTTTCCACTATCACTTGTAAAATTTAATTAGGCTTTCTAATATCATATGTTTATAGTCCTGTATTATCTTTATGTTTGATTTGCTGGCTCCCTTAGATTCTTAGAGAAATTTTGTTTAATAGCTAAGAAATCATTTTATTTGTAATATCAAAATTTTTTAAAGGTCAGTTTTATAAAGTTTCTTCTTTAGGAGGGCACATTGAATATCTCTGGGTCCTCACTATTAATTGTTTCTTTTATGTAATGGCTTTCCTTTACTTTATTGGTACACTAATTTATGTAAATGACCGTGTTTGTTTTTATATTGGTGGCTAAGAAAGAGATTATAGGGCATCTGGCCCTATATGTCCATCTGGCTAATATAGTTGAATTTTAAAGCTATATATTTGTGATATTCCCATGAAAATTTGACAAAAATTGAGACAGAATCCCATCTTTCTGTGCATCGGCTTTTTACATAAAATCTCAAGTTATTGACTAGAGAAAGCTGTATTTTCTCTTAATTTTATTAAGAAATTGACGAGTTTTTAAAATACTTGCACAATATGTAATACAAAAATCAAAAGCAGTATATGTTTTATTACAAATTTATAACATGAGAATATTTAAAAATTCCTGCACTATGTTTTCTTTTAATTTTTTTTTAAAGATTTTTTTGGGGCGCCTGGGTGGCGCAGTCGGTTAAGCGTCCGACTTCAAACCAGGTCACGATCTCTCGGTCCGTGAGTTCGAGCCCTGCGTCAGGCTCTGGGCTGATGGCTCAGAGCCTGGAGCCTGTTTCCGATTCTGTGTCTCCCTCTCTCTCTGTCCCTCCCCCATTCATGCTCTGTCTCTCTCTGTCCCAAAAATAAATAAACGTTGAAAAAAAAAAGATTTTTTTAATATTTATTTTTGAGAGACAGAGAGACAGAGCACCAGCAGGGAAGGGGCAGAGAGAGAGGGAGACACAGAATCGGAAACAGGCTCCAGGCTCTGAGCTGTCTGCACAAAGCCCAAGGCAGGGCTTGAACCCATGAAGTGTGAGATCATGACCTGAGCCGAAGTCTGATGCTTAACCGACTGAGCCACCCAGGAACTCTTGCACTATGTTTTTAATTATAGTTATAAATCTTAAACATTTAGAGTAGGATTAACTCCAGAAAGATTACATTTCATTTCTTCATAAACAAGGCTCATTTTAGAACATTATATATTATAAATGTTTAATAAAACAATACCTGAGATGTCTTGCTGTCAAATATACATGAATAATCCTGATTTATCTTAATGTATAAAATTATCTTTTTATGCAAATAATAAGTTTATTTTGCTACTCTTATATAGAAAATAGATATCTTTCCTCAATTTTAGTATACTTAAAAGTTTCTTAAAAAATGATTTATTTAAAAAAATTAATGTTTATTTTTGAGAGAGAAAGAGAGAGAGAGAGACAACACACAAGAGGGGGAGGGGCAGCAAAAGAAGGAGATAGAACCCAAAGCAGGCTCCAGACTCTGAGCTGTCAAAACAGCCTGATGAGGGGCTTGAACTCAGGAACTATGAGATAATGACCTGAGCCAAAGTTGGACACTTTACCAACTGAGTCACCCAGGTGTCCCAAAAATGATTTATTTTTTATAACTGAACTTCAAATCACCCAGGGTTAAACAGAGAGGAAATTGATTAAAAATTTTTGCATAATTAATGAAGCCTTTTCCATTCTGTCATTTACTGCATATGCATTTCACTTTGAAATTATGATCTTGAATCCAGAAACTGTTATGTTTACATCATCTCCTCAGTGCCTAGCATAATGTGGCTATGGCATTTATTCAGTCAATATTTAATTAATGAACACATGTTAACACACACTTCCTAGAGAGAAAACAATTCAGAATTGGACTAGATTGCTATTCTATGAGACCCTAAGTTTTGCCTGGTTATTATTATTTGACCTCTTATCTGCAGTTTCAATTCTGCCTTAGGCTTATTCCACTGATTTGCCCAACTAAGATCAGGAACCTTCTGAGGAACTCTCAGTTAATACTTTGGGGATTCATGCTTCCAATCTGTTCTTGTGCTTCTACTAATATTAACATATAACCTGCTTAGCCACATAAAATTTCTTCAGTTTGAACAAGTTTTGGTAACTATTTAATTTTAGAGATTCTTAAAAGTAATTTCTACTTCTATGTTCTAAAAGCACTTAACATACTACAACCCTTAAAAAAATGGGCACCATTTCAACATTGTTTTAGATGTCATAAAGTCTGGACAATCCATTCTTCTTGTGTCTCCCAATGTCCTTATGTCACTCTTTTTTTTCCAGAGTGAATTTTCCTTTCAGTTAATAACAAGTGTGTTTCTTACCCTAAGATTTTCAGCCTTGATATTTCTGTGGCTATATTAACTATTATGCAGTGTCTTGTATTAGAAGACCTATTCAATGACACCCCTGAAAACTGGATTTCTAGGCTGCAAAATATCTAGAGCTTATTTCTTTTATTGATACAATCAAACAATTTCCTGGGGGTTATAAATACCTATCACATTGCTTACATTTTATCTGGGAGTTCAAGAGACTTGCTCAGACAGTAAGGGAAACAGCACATTATATTAAAAGGGCATGAGGAGTATGATTTGATTATATGATTATTCTATGATTTTTCTTCTCTAAAATAACTATCCTGTTTTTCCAATTACATACTTTTTATGGTACATAATCATAATTGCATTCTTTTTATGGCTGTTTACCCCTGTTTTAAAGCAACTTTGGTAAGTGTAGGGAAAAAATATGCTTCTGAAAAGAGCTTTATGAATAACTCATTCCAATAAGTAACTTTTATGCTTTTGTTTCTTCTTTGATACTAATTTTATGAGATAAATTACTCTTCTAAAATTTTCAAGAAATTATAGATAAAACATTTTTTAGGAGAAGAAAATCACTCCTGAAACTGGAATTTTGTGATCCTGTGATTCCATTACAGGTCAACCCTTACATTAAGGTCTTCTAAAAAATCTCTGACCTAATTTTGTTGACAGACCAGTTTTGTTTGGTGCTATGTAATGATTTCTTCCTCACATACGTGGAGTTTTATGCCTTAATGACGTTTGCATAATTCCCATCATTGCCTGTTATTATGTACCTCCTTTCTTTCTTCGTTTATGTTAACTGTTCTGCCTCTATTAAGTTACAACATTATATATTTAGATTGTATATGCGCACGAATACTTTTAATGAATGCTGAAGTGAATTTTATTGCAAATATAGCCTAATGATCCTATGAGTTATCTTTTCTAAATTCATCATTAGGAACATAGAAGTATGTGATACACGTGTGTTTTCAAAAATCCAACTTCCTGTGAAAATAAAAATAAACATAAGAGGCCAACAAATCAAACTATGAAAATCTGAGGTCCCAATTTATTCATTTTTTTTCTACTCTAAAAATAAGATTTATTAAGAAATTTTACCAAGGAGGTAAACTAAACACAACAAATAGCAAAATCCAGCAACAGAACCAAAACAATTTTATAAGTATTTTGTGTAAGAAATTACAATGGCAACATTTAAAAATGTGTCAAGGAGTGACTGGATGGCTCTGTTGGTTAAGCATCCTACTTCAGATCAGGTCATGATCTCGCAATTCCTGAGTTCAAGCCCCACAATGGGCTCTGTGCTGTTAGCACAAAGCCTGCTTCGTATCCTCTGTTCCCCCCCCCCTCCCCACCCCCCATTTGTGCTCTCTCGCAAAAAGAAACACTAAAATGTCATCAGAACAGGAAATTTATGATGGACATGAATGGGAAATTTATATCTCAAAAAAGTACTTTTATTGAGAATGGTATTATAGAGTTTGTGAGGAAAATGTGTTTTATTTGAAAATTAAGTGTTTAATGACATAAAATAAGCATTAGACAACATAGTTATGTAGGATTCTAAGTGCAATTAAAAATTTATTCTTTTACATAGAAAATTTCTCCAGATGGCAGTAGTGCAGAAGCTTTCCATATGGGTATTATCCATTATTTAAATCAGATTTTTATTCTTCTCATTAGAGCTGTAGATAATGGTGCTATCAGAGTTCTTATAATTTTGATTTGGATCTGAACCTAGTATTTTAAACTTTATCCTGTGAAATTATCTTAATGAATATTGCCCATTCATCACAAATATATTTCAAAGAGGTCAAAGAGGTTATGTACCTAGGAAGCAATGAAGTTGAGATTATAGAAGTTATAGTCCATTGTATGTTATAGAATTTTCAGATTTAGTTTGGGGTTAATAGGTAGTCAGATGTTCCTGTCAAAATTTAATTCATGAATATTGCAAAGACAAATTAAGATAATTCCATAGCATAAAGATTATAATACTAGGTTCATACTAAGGAAAAAATTGTAAGGACTCTGACAGCAAGGCCATGTTTTATATCTATTGGTAATACCTCCATAAAAAATAATTTTGATTAGTTCATTCAGAAAAAAGTTATAGAGTGATCTTTGAAAAAGGAGTTAAATCAATCATGCTTTCTTTTTTACATGTCTTTGTAATTCCATAAAATGGAATGTATTTGTTAGTGAAAGCTCCTTTTTTCCCCATAAAAAATGAATTATATCACAATCATTCCAGTTGCTCAAGTCAGAAACTGGGAAATCATTTTGATCTCTCTTTCCTAATTTCAAATAGGTTAAATCTCCATCACAAAGTTGTCCATCAGTCTGTCCCATTTACTTCATCCTCCTGAAATTACACACCTATGACTTATTCTTGCTTGAATTATTGACCCAGACTGTTTCAATCTGTTCTCTACATTGCCATGAAAATGATCTATTTAAAACACAATTATGTAACCCTCTGCTACAAAACTTCATATGGCTGAATATTTGTTACAATATGTATTCTAAGGTTCTTAGCATGCTGTAAAAGGCTCTAGGTCATCTTGCCATCATTTACTTCTCAGCCTATCATTTGCCAGATGCCTTCTTTTGTCCATGGTACATCTGCCTGAAATTTTCTCCCTTTACTTCATCTAACATATTTTTCTCTATCCTTCAAAAATCCCCTCTGACCCATCTCTTTAGAAAGTTCTTCTTGATTTTAACACTTAGTTTGAGTTACATGGTTCTTCTCTGTTTCAGTTGTGTTTTTGCTAGCCTGCCAGATAGAACATATTTAAAATCCTCTATTAATATTTTAAATATCATTAAAGGTAGACATTATGCATGAATTCCATAAACCAGCATGATTCCTGTAAAATAGAAAGTGATTCAGAATTATTGTTGAATTTTAAATAAATGAGTTTTTTTTTCTCTTGGTGTGTAATACCTCAATAACATAGACATAATTAGGAAAGGAAAACATATATAACATTATATAAATGTGGACCAATGTGATAATTTTTGTAAGATGAGTTTTTACCTCTAACTTGTGAATGAGAATTTGAATTATAGTATCTATAACAATAAAATACATCTGTGAATCTGAACTCTATTGGTTCCTGGATGCATAACCCACCTAAATGTCCACTTCCTCATCTGTAAAAATAATTTCTCAAAACTATTAATCAAGCTTATTGTAGGGATTGATTTAATGTACGTGAAGATGTCTGGCAGGGCCTTTGGCACATAATGAAGATATATTCAATACCTTAAAAAACATGGGCATTGGAGTGTGTCTTTGAATTTAGTTTTATTAGTCTCTAATTCAAAGTAAACGTTGGTAAATTACTTAATCTCCAAAGTCTCAGATTCACCAATGCCAAAACGGTAAGGCTATTTTGAATATGAAATAAAATCATCCACTTAATGTTCCTGGCACATTGCAAATAATGTCCAGTACTTGTTAATTATTATTAATATTATTAGAACAGACACTTAGTGAAGGACTGTTCTCTAAGTTCTTCCTACTTATGCTTTAGCTTAAGTATAAAAAGTAGTTACAGACACAATGACCGACCATTAAGAATTTTAGTATGTGGATTTTAGGACAGAGGAACTGTTAGAAAAGCATTTTTAAATGTTGAAGAGAGATGAAAATTGTTCTGTTTCATGGCATTTTTCTGTTGCATCGATTATACTTTTCCGGCTTTATTGAGATATAATTATATTACACTGTGTCCATTACATTTTAATTATATATACAATTATATAATTATACAACATTGTGTAACTATTAAGGTTATACAAAGTGATGATTTGGTGCAGGTATATATTGAAAATTTTTACCAAAATAAGGTTAGTTAACATATCCTTCACCTCATATAATTGCCATTTTTTGTTGTTGTTGCTAGAATGAAAACATTTAAGCCATACTCACTAGGAAACTTTCAAGTATATAATACAGTATTGTTAATTATAGTCTCCACATTGTACATTAGATCCCCAGAGCTTATTCCTCTTATAATTGGTAGTTTTTGCCCTTTGAACATCTCATTTTCACCTCTTTCCTCCTCAGTTCCTGGTAACCACCAGCCTTTTTAGATTTCTACACAGTGAGATCAGACAGTATTTGTCTTACTCTGTCTGACTTATTTTATTTAGTATAATGCCCTCCAGGTTCATTAATGTCACAAATGGCAATATTTTCTTCTTTTTATGGCTGCATAACATTTTGTTGGATGTATCTACCACATTTTCTTTATCCATTCATCTGTCAATGGACACACAGTTTTGACTACTGTGAATAATACTACAGTGACAATGGAAGTACAGATATCTCTTGGAGATACTGATTTTATTTTCTTTGGGTATATAACCAGAAGAGGTCCTACTGGATCATATGGCATTTCTATTTTTTTTTCCAAATTTTTATTTAAACTCTAGTCAGTTAACATATAGTATAATATCGGTTTTAGAAGTAGAATTTAGAGATTCATCACTTACATAAAACAGCCATTGCTCATCATAACAAGTGCCCTCCTTAATACCCATAACCCTTTTAGTCCATCCATCACCCACCTCCCTCCATCAAACATCAGTTTATTCTCCATAGTTAAGAGTCTCTTATGGTTCTTTCCCTCTCTTTTTTTTCCCTCCTCATATGTTAATCTGTTTTGATTCCTAAATTCCACATGAGTGAAATCATATAATAATTTTCTGTCTTGGACTGACTTATTTAATTTAGAATAATAGCTGTAGCTCCATCCACATTGTTACAAATGGCAAGATTTCATTTTTTATGGCTGATATTCCAGTGTGTGTGTGTGTGTGTGTGTGTGTGTGTGTGTGTGTATCACTTCTTTAATCATTCACTAGTCAGTGGACACCTGGGATCTCTGTATAGTTTGACTATGGTTGATAATGCTGCTATAAACATTAGGGTACATGTACCCCTTCTAACCTGTATATTTTATCATTTGGGTAAATACTTAGTGCAATTGCTGGATCATAGGGTAATTCTACTTTTACCTTTTTGAGGAACCTCCATACTGTTTTCCAGAGTGGCTACTCCAGTTTGCATTCCCACCAACGGTGTAAGAGGGTTCCCCTTTCTCCACATCCTCACCAACATTTGTTGTTTCCTGTGTTGTTAATTTTAGCCATTCTGACAGGTGTAAGGTAGTATATCATTGTGGTTTTAATTTGTATTTCCATGATGATGAGTGATATTGAGCATCTTTTCATGTGTCTGTTAGCCATAGGGATGTCTTCTTTGGAAAAGTGTCTATTCATGTCTTCTGCCCCTTTATTAACAGGGTTATTTGTTTTTTTGGGTGTTGAGTTTGGTAAGTTCCTTATAGATTTTAGATACTAACCCTTTATCTGATATTTCATTTGCAAATATCTTCTCCCTTTTTGTTGGTTGCCTTTTAGTTTTGTTGATTGTTTTCTCAGCTGTGCAGAAGCTTTTTATCTTGATGAAGTCCCCATGGTTCATTTTTGCTTCTGTTTCCCATGCCTCTGGTGATGTGTCTAGTAAGAAGTTGCTATGGCTGAGGTCAAAAATATTGCTGCCTGTTTTCTCCTCTAGGATTTTAATGGTCTTCTATCTCACATTTAGGTCTTTCATCCATTTTCAAATTATTTTTATGTATGGTATAAGAAAGTGGTCCAGTTTCATTCTTCTGCATATTGGTGTCCAGTTTTCCCAACACTATTTGTTAAAGAGACTGTCTTTTTTCCATTGGATATTTGTTCCTGTGTTGTCAAAGTTTAGTAGACTGTAAAGTTGTGGGTCCATTTGTTTTTTTTTAATGTTCCATTAATCTGTGTCTGTTTTTGTTCCAGTAGTATACTGTCTGGATACTACCGCTTTGTAATATAGCTTGAAGTACAAAATTGTGATGCCTGAAGCATTGCTTTGCTTTTCAGGATTGCTTTGGCTATTTGGTCTCTTGTGGTTCCATACAAATTTCAGGATTGTTTGTTCTAGCTCTGTGAAAAATGCTGGTGGTATTTTGATAGGGACTGCATTAATTGTGTAGATTGTTTTGGGTAGTATAGACATTTTAACGATGTTTGTTCTTCTAATCCATAAACATGGAATGCTTTTCCATTTCCTTGTGTCTTCTACAATTTATTTAATAACTGGTCTATAGTTTTCAGAGCACAGAAATTTTACCTCTTTGGTTATGTTTATTCCTAGGTATCTTATGGTGTATATTGTAATTGTAAATGGGATAGATTCATTGATTTCTTTTTCTGCTACTTCATTACTGATGTATAGAAATGCAACAGATTTCTGTATGTTGATTTTTGTATCCTGCAACTTTACTGAATATGTGTATCAGTTCTAGCATTTTTTTGGTGGAGACCTTCAAGTTTTCTACATACAGTATCATGTAGTCTGGAAATAGTGAAAGGTTGACTTTTTCCTTGCCTATTTGGATGCCTTTTCTTTCTTTTTGTTGTCTGATTGCTGAGGCTAAGACTTTCATTACTATGTTAAATAGTAATAAGAATGGACACGACTTGTTACTGACCATAGAGGTAAAGCTCTCAGTTTTTCCCCATTAAGGATTATATTTGCTGTGAGTCCTTCATTGATAGTCTTTATTATGTTTTGAGGTATGGTCCTTCTATCCTGCTTTGTTGAGGGTTTTTATCAAGAATGGATGCTATACTTTGTCAAATGCTTTCTCTGTGTGTATTGAAAAGACCATATGATTGTTACCCTTTCTTTTATTAATGTGGTGTATCACATTGGTTGATTTGCAAATATTGAACTAGCCCTGCAGCCCAGGAATAAGTCCCACTTGATCATAGTGAATAATTGTTTTACTGTACTGTTGGATTTGATTTCTAGTATTTTGTTGAGAATTTGTGCATCATATTAATAAGGGATATTGGCCTATTATTCTTTTTAGGGGAGTCTTTGATTTTGGAATCAGGGTAATGCTGGCCTTGTAGAATGAGTTTAGAAATTTTCATTTTTATTTTTTTGGAACAGTGTGAGAAGAATAGGTATTAACTTTCTTTAAATAACTGGTAGGATTCCCATGGAAAGCCATCTGGCCCTGGACTTTTTTTTGTTGGGAGATTGTTGATTACTGATTCCATTTCTTTGCTGTTTATGGGTCTGTTCAAATTTTCTATTTCTTTCTCTTTTAGTTTTAGTGGTTCATATATTTGTAAGAAGTTTTCCATTTCTTTCAGATTGCCCAGTTTGTTGGCATATAATTTTTCATAATCTCTTATAATTGTTTTTGTTGTGTTGTTTTTGATTTCTCCTCTCATTTGTGATTTTATTTATTTGGGTCTTTTTTCTTTTGGTTAAATCTGGCTAAGGGTTTTTCAATCTTATTAATTCTTTCATAGAATAAGCTCATAGTTTTGTTATCTCTTCTACTGTTTTTTTTTGTTGTTGTTTTATTTTGTTTTGTTTCTATGTCATTTATTTCAATTTGAATCTTTATTATTTCAATTTTCATGCTGGCTTTAGGCTTTAATGTTCCTTTTCTAGTTCTTTTAGGTATAAGGTTAGGATGTGTATTTGAGACTTTTCTGGCTTCTTGATGTAGACCTGTATTACAATATACTTCCCTCTTAAGATTTCCTTTGCTGTATCCCAAAGATTTTAGACTGATGCATTTTCATTTTCATTTTCATTTGCTTCCATGTGTTTTCTTTGTTGTTGTTGTTGTTCTTATTCTTTAATTTCCTGGTTAGTCCATTTATTCTTTACTAGAATATTTTTTAACCTCCATGCATTTGTGATCTTTCCAAATTTTATCTTGTGGTTGACTTCAAGTTTCATTGTGTTGTGATCTGAAACCTTCATAATATGATCTCAATCTTTTTGTACTTGTTGAGGACTGATTTGTGACCTAGTAGGTGATCTGTTCCAGAGAATATTACATATGCACTCAAAAAGAATGTGTATTCTGATGCTTTAGGATGAAACATTCTGAATATATCTGTTAAGTACATCCAGTCCAATGTGTCATTCAAAGCCATTGCTTCCTTATTGATTTTCTGCTTAGATGATCTGTTCATCGCTGTAAGTGGGTGTGTTAAAGTCCCCTATTATTATGGCATCATTATTGAGTTTCTTTATTTTTGTTATTAATTGATTTATATATTTGGGCACTCCTAAGTTGCAGGCATAAATATTTACAATTATTAGATGAAATCGATGGATACACCCCTTAATTATGATATAATGCCCTTCATCATCCATTGTTATATTTCTTTTAAAATCTAGTTTGTATAAGTATGGCTATTTCAGCTTTCTTTTGGTGTCTGTTAGCATGATAAATTGTTCTCCATCTCCTCGTTTTCAATCTGCAGATGTCTTTAGATCTAAAATGAGTCTCTTGTAGACAGCATATAGATGGGTCTTGTTTTTTTATCCTTTCTGATATCCTATGATTTTTGACTGGAACATTTAGTCCATTCACATTCAGAGTGATTATTGAAAGATATGAAGTTAGTGCTATTGTGTTACCTGTAAAGTTGGTTTTTCTAGTGGTATTCTCTGTTCCTTTCTAGTCTGTGTTGCTCTTGGTCTTTTTTTTCCCCTCAAAGAATATTTCTTTTTCCCTTTAATATTTCTTACAGGTCTTGTTTAGTGGTCCTGAACCTGTTAGTTTTTGTTTGGGAAACTCTCTCTCTCCCTCTATTTTGAATGTAGGTTTGCTGGATAAAGTATTCTTGGCTGCATATTTTTCCCATTGAGCACATGGAATATAACATGCCACTCTCTTCTTGTCTGCCAAATTTCTGTAGACAGATCTGCTGTGAATCTACTGTCTTCTCTGGTCAGTTAAGGACTTGTATTCCCTTGCTGCTTTCAGGATTCTTCCCTTGTCTGTGTATTTTGTGAATTTGACTAGGATATGTTTTGGTGATGGCTAGCTTTTGTTGAATTATGGGAGCTCTCTGTGCTTCTTAGATTTCAGTGTCTGTGTCCTTCCCCAGATCAGGGAAGTTTTCAGCTAAAATTTACTCAAATAAACCTCCTTTTTCTTTCTCCTTCTTCTTCTGGGCCTCCTATGATACTAATGGCACTGTACTTTAAGAAGTCTCAGAGTTCCCTAAATCTATTTTTGTGATCTAGTACCTTTATTTCAATCTTTTTTTAGCTTCATTATTTTCCATAATTTTATCTTCTATATCACTGATTCATTCCTCTACTTTGTCCATCCTTGTTGTCATTACATCCATTCAGTTTTGCATCTTGTTTATAGCATTTCTGATTTTGGCCTGACTAGTTTTTAGTTCTTTTATCTCTGCCTTAAGGGATTTTCTAGTGTTTCCTATGCTTTTCTCAAGCCCAGCTATTATCCTTATGATTACAGTTTTAAATTCTGGTTGAGATATTTTTCTTGTATCTGTATTGATTAAACCATGCGCCTGGCTTCTTCCTGTTCTTTCTTTTAAGGTGAATTCCTGTGTCTTGTCATTTAGTCTGGGTCACTGTTTTTTGTGTGTGTGATTGTTAGGAAAGCCTGTTGTATTCCTGCTCCTGAAAGTAACAGCTATATTAAGAAGTGAAAAAAAAGTAAACTAGATCTTAGGTGTGTTTTGGTCTGCTTGTTAAAAAACCTAGATCCAAAAACAAAACAAAACAAACAACAACAAAAGGAAGGTACATACTATTTCTGTTACCCTAGAACAGAAGCTTCTGTAGCTACTCTGATCAGTAGACTTGGTGCATACTAGGGGTTTGTGCTGGTCTCCTGGGGGTGGAGCCTGCTGCACTGATGTTCAGGCACCATCAAGCCAGCCAGGCATGACCCAGGTGATGGCAAAGACTTCCAGAACTTCAGACTTTGTGCTCTCCTGCTTATAAAAAATTGTGTGGAGATGCACCTGCAGGGTGCAGGGGAATGGGGCTTCTTGTAAGCAGCTCTGGCCTCCACTTGGTGGCACTGCTTTCCTCACTGAGGTTGGTTAGTGCTGATAGGTAGAAGGGAAAATGGTGTCACCCCACTCTCTCATCCCTAGAGAGGGCAGTTCATGGCTGCCACTCTTCAGGAAGCCCTCACAAAAGAGCAAAAAATCATGTGTTATTGTCCCTAGCTTCCACCAGATCCCTCCCTTCACGCTGCCTGCATCTGAGCTGTCTACCTGCCATGTGTCACAGTACCCTTTTATGTCAGAACTGTGGCTGGGTTTTGAAACTCCAAATTTTGGGGACATGTATGATGCAGGCCAGCACTGATTCTCTGAGGGAGGGTCTCACCACAGTTTTGCCATTTGCCAGTTTGTTCCAGAAAAGCAGTCACACAACCAAACAGTGTTTCAGAGTTTATGGTAAGACACAGCACAAAGCCAGCACCAAGATTTGCTCTCCTCATCTGGTGTCTTTATTCCTATGCTAGGGAACAGGACAGAACATTGTCCTTGCTGGTTCTTTTTGTCCCCTGAACAGCCTTGTGGTAAATATCAAATGCATTCCAACCAGGGGAACTGTTTCTCCCTATGTGACCCAGGGGATCCTTAGACCAAGCTGCCCATTCCTTGGTCCTTGCTTTTCTTCCCCACTTAAGCACCACCAAGACTGTGAGGCACGACCCTGGCGATTGTGTAGACCTCCAAACCTTCAGACTTTGTGCCTGACTGCTTATAAAAATTTGGAGTTCATTCCCTCTCCTTTTCCCTGTCAGTGATTTTGGGGAACAGTTTTTCTTATATAATCCCCTGCACATGCTTTCACTCTTTCTCTTTTGCTCCTCTCCATGATCAGGGCTTCCTCCCCTTCTCAGTACCTGTAGTTCTTTTCTCCCTGCAAATCAGTTCTCTGCAGCTCCTACCTTCCATGCTATGGCCATTTTTTTCTACCTCTAGTTGTCCAGTTTTGTTCTCTCAATCCTCAGATTGATTTCTTGGGTGTTCAAAATAATTTGATATTTATCTATCTGTGTCCAAGGGACAAGGCAAGCTTAGGGTCCTCCAACTCTTCTGCTATCTTAATTTTTTTTGTTGTTTACAAATCGCCATACTGGTTTTAATGACTGTATAATACATTGTTACTAAAAGTGTACCCTTTTCCCAACAGTCTCACCAATACTTGTTATCTTTCAACTTTTTGATAATATATTCTAATAGGTGTGAAATGGTTTTTCCTCATTTCTTTGATAGAAGTGTTGAGAATGCATTCTTAATACCATCTTTTATGTTGGCTTTTTGTGTGTCTTCTTCAGAAAATTGTGTATTGATATCTTTGGCCATTTTTAATTTTTTTTTTTGCTATTAAATTATATGAGTTTCTTAGAGATTTTGGTTATTAACCTTTCATCACATATGTGGTTTGCAAATATTTTCTCCAATTCCATAGGTTAGCTTTTTATTTTGTTGATGGTTTACTTTGCTGTGAAGGAGCTTTTGTTTGAGATAGTCCCATTTATTTATTTTTGCTTTTGTTGCCTGTATCTTTGGCATCATATCTGAAAAATCATTGCCCTGACCAATGCCAAGGAGATTTTACATAGATTTGCTTTTAGGAATTTTATGGTTTCAGGTCTTCCATATAAGTCTTTAATCAGTTTCAAGATTTATGCTTGTTTTTGTGAGTGATGTAAGAGAGGGGTCCAGCTTCTTTCTTTTGAATGTGAATATCCAGTTTTCCCAATGCTTTTTATTGAAAATACTATCCATCTTAATTGTGGGTTCTTGGAAGGCTATCAAAGATTAGGTGAGTACATATGTGTGGATTTCTCACCTTTCTATTCTGTCCTATTGGTCTACGTTTCTGTGTTTATTCCAGAACTGTTTTATACTGTTCTGATTATTGTAGATTTGTAATATAGTTGGAAATCAGGAAGCATAGTGTCTCCAGCTTTGTCTATTTGGGGTTTCATATGAATTTTAGAATTTTTTTTCTATTTCTGTGAAAAATGCCATTAGATTTTTAAATAGGGATTGCATTGAATGTTTAGATCACTTTGTGTCATAGAGACTTTAAAAACCTTAATTTTTCTAAGAACACGAGATATCTTTCATTTCTCTTCATTTTTTGGATAAAAGTCTTGTTTTCAATGTACAAATATTTAACCTCCTTAATTTTTAAGGTTTCTATTGTTTTTTTGTTATGCTATTGAGTGGTTCTGTTGATTTCTCTTTCAGGTAATTCACTTATTATATAGACCTACAGCTTATTTTTGTATGTTGATTTTTGTATCCTGAAAGTTTACTGTATTTGTTTAATAGTTTTTGGTGAAGTCTTTAAGGTTTCTGTATAAAAAAATCATGTCACTTACAAACAGATCATTTTATTTCTCACTTTCTGACTTGGATGCCACTTATTTCTGTTTCTGCTTCATTGATCTAGGATTATGTTTGATAAAACTGATTAAAGTGAGCATCTTTGCCTTATCGCTGATATTTGAGGAAAATCCTTTAGCCTGGGCTTGTTATATTATGTTATAATACATTATTTCTATACCTTATATGTTGAGACTTTTAGTCATCAAACAATGTTGAATTTTGTCAGATGCTTGTTTTGCATCTATCGAGATGATCCTATGATTTTTATTATGCATTCTGTTATGGTGGCATATCACATTTATTGTTTTGTGTCTATTGAACCATCTTTTTATCCCAGTGATAAATACCACTTGATCATGGCATATGATCCTTTTCCTCTTGGATTCGGTTTGCTACTATTTTGTTGAGTATATTTACACCTAAGATAATTAGGGATATTGGCCTATAAAAAATTTCTTGTATGGTCATTTCCTGGATTTTATATGAGGGCAAAACTGGCCTTATAAATGAGTTTATAAGTATGCCTTCCTCTCAACTTTTTGAGAGAGTTTGCTAAAGATGGTATTAATTCTTCCTTAAATGTTGCTAGAATTCACCAGTAAAGCCTTCTGGTCCTGGGCTTTTATATGTTGAGAAATTTTTGATTATTCATTTTCTAAGAATTTTGTTAGTCTATTAAGATTTTTTATTTCTTCATAATTCACTTTGTGATAGGTTTCTAGGTATGTATTCATTTTTTCCATGTTATAAAAATTTTGGGGATATGGACATTCATGGTCTTTCAAGATCCTTTGTATTTCTATGGTAGCAGTTTAATGTCTTCTCTTTCATTTCTGATTTTATTGGAGCCTTCACTCTTTTTCTTAGTCTAGCTAAGGGTCTATCCATCTTTTTATTTTAAATTAAAAAAACTCTTTAAATTTCATTGATCTTTTCTGTTGTTTTACTTGTCTCTATTTCATTTATTTCTGCTCTTTATTTCCTTCCTTATTCTATATTTGGGATTAGTTTGTTTGCCTTCTTATAGTTCCTTGAGTATAAAATTAGGTCATTAATTTGTAATATTTTTAATTGAAGCATAATCAACATGCTCAACATGCTCTTAGCAAATTACCCTCTAGGTCCATCCACATTGTTGCAAATGACAAGATCTCATTATTTTTTATAGCTGAGTAATATTCCAGTGTGTGTGTGTGTGTGTGTGTGTGTGTGTGTGTGTGTGTGTGTTTGTACCTACCACATCTTCTTTATCCATTAATCTATCAATGGACATGTGGGTTGCTTCCATTATCTTGGCTATTGTAAATAATGCTGCAATAAACATAAAGGTTCATATACCTTTTTGAATTATTATTATTTTCTTTGGGTAAATACCCAGTAGTGGAATTATTAGATCATATAATAATTCTATTTTTAATTTTTTGAGGAACCTCCATACTGTTTTCCACAATGACTGTATAAATTTACATTTCTACCAATGTACAAGAGTTCCCTTTCCTCAACATTCTCACCAACATGTGTTATTTTCTGTCTTTTTGATTCTAGCCATTCTGACAAGTGTAAGGTGAGCTCTCACCATGGTTTTGATTTGAATTTCCCTGCTGACTCGTGATGTTGAGCATCTTGTCATGTGTCTGTTGGAAAACTCACATCTTTTTATGTTACCTATCCATTAACAAAACATTGTAGCTAAAATTCTTTTTTAAACTTTTGTTTTTTGGCTGAAGCACATGCTCTGTGTCCCAGGTGGAGTGAGACATGGGGCAAGGAGTTGGGGCATGTGCCCTGAGTCCCTAGGCTTCCACTCTGAAAGGACCGGCCATCCCTTGAAGCCTGGCTCACCAAAAGCTTGCCTGAAATCCAGAATTTGATTTGGATTTTGTATGAGGCTTCACAAGCTGGAGTAGGTCTGAGGTGTAGGTCACTGATGTGAGAGAAGGTTGCCTGAAGATGCATTCTGAGGGACCCTATTAATGGAGGGATTTCTGGTTTACCAGGTGTAAACCAGAAGTATGACATCTGGGAAGACTGTCACTCTAGCCAGATAGTAGTCTATTATAGGCTTTTGCCTTAAGAAGCATCATAAAGGAGGAGAGAAGGGGCCTGGAGTCAAGACTGTGTTTGGCAGACACACAAATGGATACACATAACCAGAGCAGGAAAGACCATCTTCCACAACAGAAGAGCTTTTGAAATTTCAGCATTATTTTTATAGTTTTTAGAACCTTAAATGTGTGACCTTACACATTAAGAAACCCTCAAACAAAAAGGTCAAAAACAGATTCCAGGCTGCAGTGTTTCAACTAATGTCTATTGAATATCCACAATCCACAGAACCAATTTCTAGGTCTTTAGGATGTATTTTATAGGTTTGAAGAGCAACATCATCCATTCAATAAACCTTTCCCCAAGAAGTTAATGAGTATGAAAACACTTTAACTTACCTTTGAGTTCAAAGTGATTTGCATACCATTCTAGTATTAGACTATTGCAAATCTGATTATATATTCACCTTTTTCAGTGATTTTATATAAGTAACATGAAAACATATGAAGAGTGTTCTAATTTTAGTTTAAAGAATACTCTTTAGTAATTATAAGGCCAGTCTAGTGTGAGGAACTCTCTCAGCTTTTGTCTAGTAAACTATTTATCTCTACTTCATTTATAAAGGACAACACTGTTGGATAAAGCATTCTTAGTTGAAAGCCTTATTTTTCTTTCATCACTTTGAACACACCTTATTCTCTCCTGTATGTGAAAATTTTCTGCTGAGAAATCCACTGGTAGCCTTATGGGTGTTTCCTTGTATGTGATGAGTGTTTTTTTCTTTTGTTTTCTGTTGCACTTTTAAAATCCTTTCTAGAGCTTTGATTTTTAAGAGTTTGTAAGGTAACGTGGTGAAAATATCTCTGCTACAGGTTAGGGATATTTGAGCTTCATGTACTTGGATGCCCATATCTTTCCTCAGACTTAAGTTTTTAGCCATTAGTTCTTTCAACTAGATTTCTGTCCCCCTTTTTAATTCTTCTTCTAGATTCCTATAATGTGAGTATTAGCACTCTTTATGGTGTTCCATAGATCCCCTAAGTGTTCATTTTTGTTCATTTCTATCCTCTGGTTAATGTCAGGAGATCTGTTTCAAGTTTGCAGATTCCTGTTTCTGCTTGATCAATATGTTGTTGAAGCTCTTTATTACATTTCTTTCATTTCATTTATTGTGTTATTCTCAAGAATTTCCTTTTGGTACTATTTAATTATTCCTATCTCTTTGTTGAACTTTCCATTTTTTATTGTTTTATTGAGTTTATTGAATTGTCTCTGTTCTCTTTAATCTTTCCCAGCTTCCTTAAAATTATTTAGAATACTTTTACAGGTAACTTTGTACCTCTCCATTCTTTGAGGTCAGTTACTAAAATTATTATTTTTTCCCTTGGTGATATCATATTCTCTTGCTTTTTCATGTTTCTAGTGGCTTTGAGTCAATATGGGTGATATTGAGGAAGTAGTCCCATCTTCTACTCTTTTGGGGACTTGTTTTAGTGTGGATTGATTTTCACCTACTCACAGCTGCAAAAGCACTGGCTGGATGGGATGAAGTGTCTCTGGTTATGAGGCTGCTTGGGTCCCTCTGGTATCTGTTTTGTTTGTAGAGGAAGTTTCTTGTTCAGAGAGTTCCTCTAGATGTCTGGTCAGGTGCATCGGTGCTCAGAGCAGCAGTAGAGCCAGAGTCCTGGGATAAGGGCGATACAGAACTGAGACACCTGGGGCACAGACATAGTTGCTGAGGCAGTGGTGCCTGAGGTGTGGGAATAAGCAGATAACCTATGGAAACAGGATCCATGTCTTTAGAGTTCACTGCTGTGACTTGGGCCCTGAGGGTGGGGAGGACAGAAATGCCACAGTAGGATGAGCCCAGAATGACAGGGTGCAATAGGCTGGACCTGGTGGGTAGAGTGTAGCAAAGTCCTGTTCTCTTACTATGTTCAAATTGTGTGATAGTTGTGGCCAAGTTTTAATTTACATGACTTCTTTATTTGAAGAACAAAGAATGAATGGGCTTTAATTTTGAGATGCCCACAATGATACACAACATTAAACATTAAAGAGTGGAAATTAAAAACGTCTTCAGTAAAACATCGGTGCCCTAGCACCATTGTTCTTATCTATTTTCTATGTAGAACTAAGATTGACTAACCTGTTTAAATTTTCTATTTATCATAATGCAGTAGAAATTTCAGGGCAATTATAGTGAAGATTTTTTAACATTCTTTTAAGATAATCCATTTCTATAAAATGTAAGGGTGTGATCAGAGGTAGCTTGAGTGGCAAAGACAAATAACTTGTATTTCAATCATGAATAAGGGAACAGAGTAATAACAACTCTATAAAGAAACATTTTCTTTGGAGAAATGGTAAAATATTTCAAAATTCTAAAATTAAGTTTTACGTTATCACTAACAGACTTAAGAACATATAAACACATCCTTCTCTGGTCTCTCTACTATCCTCTTCCATCTTAGAAGGTCCAAACCCTTCCATTACTTCTAATTCCAATACAGTAAAAATGTTAACAGTTTCTCTGGAAACCGTATTCTAAAACCAATAAGTAATATAGACTCTGTATATTTTAAAAAGTGCTAAATTTTTCATTAGTAAATGTTTTGAATTCATAATTTGCTTCTTCCTATTGGTTTTTCTCTGGCACAAAAACAACTTGGTTCCCTGTTTTTATATTGTACTCTAAATGAATAATATTCTCTTAGCTTTATTATCTACTCCTAGATCTCTCCTTTGATTTAGCTCTAGTATGTAGCATTTATTCTGCCGAATGTCTCTAAACTGCCTAAGTGAGGGAACATAGTAGTTCTTTATGTGTCCAGAATCTATCTATTATGCTTATATAAGGCTAAACCCTGCACCTAGATAGTGTTACAACTTGGGTTTAAAAGCACTTAAATCCTTTCCCTTTCAAAACATATTTTTTGAAAGCTCTGCCTTGCATTATGTACTTGTAACAAAGAGGCATGGTTTCAAATGTACCCTGTGGAAAGATGCCTAGCCTGTTTTCCAGTGCTCTTTTTAATTTCATTTTACACAACTTACTTCAGATTGCAAGGAAACAAAGGGTGTTTTGTATTTTCTAAGGATTTCCTATTTGCAATTCATGTTGTCTTATCCTTATCTCCTCCTCTAAGCATGCTTCCTGTGTTTATAGGCATGTCTCAGGGATAATGTGAGTTTGGTTCCAGACCATCACAATAAAGCAAGTACCACAGTAACATGAGTCAAATGAATTTTTTGATTTACCAGTACATATAAAAGTTATGTTTATGCTATATTATAATCTATTAGGTATGCAATAAATAGCATTATGTCAAGAAATGAACATACCTTAATTAAAACCACTTTATTGCTCAAAACTTAATCGTCTGAGTTTTCAGCAAGTTGTAATTTTTTTTTTATACTAGTAGAGGGTCTTGCCTCAATGTGGATGGCTGCTGACTGATCAGGGTAGTGGTTACTGAAGGCTCTGGTGGCTGTTCAACTTCTTAAAATGTCTTAAAATAAGACCACAGTGAAGTTTGCAACATAAATTGACTCTTTCATGAATGACTTTTTCTGTAGCATGTGATGTTATTTGATAGCATTTTACCCACATTAGAACTTCTTCCCAAATCAGAGTCAATCCTCTTAGTTGATAAAGCAGCAGCAGCAGCATCATTTAAGTTTATGGAATATTCAGCAGTCTTCACAGCATCTTCACTAGGAGTAGATTCCCTCTCAAAACAACAACAACAACAACAAAAACCACTTTTTTCATCTGTAAGAAGCAACTTCTCATCTGTTAAAGTTTTATCCTGAGATTGTAGGAATTCAGTCACATCTTTAGGATCGACTTCTAATTCTAGCTCTCATGCTATTGCCACCACATCTGTAGTTACTTCCTCCACTGGAGTCTTGAACCCCTCAATGTCATCCATAAGGGTTAAAATCAACTTCCTCCAAGCTGCTGCTTATGTTCATATTTTGTCCACTTTCCATGAATCATTAATGCTGTTAATGGCATCCAGAATGGTGAATCCATTCTAGATGTTTCTCAATTTATTTTTCTAGATCCATCAGAGGAATCACTATCTGTGGCAGTTATAGCCTTATGAAATATACTCCTTAAACAATTAGAATTGAAAGTCAAAATTACTCTTTGATCCATAGGTTTCAGAATGGATGCTCTGTTAGCAGACATTAAAACATTAAACATTAAAATTTTTTTTTAATTAATATTTATTTTTGACAAAGACAGAGCGTGAGCGGGGGTGGGCAGAGAGAGGAGACAGAGAATCTGCAGCAGGCTCCAGGCTCTGAGCTGTCAGCAGAGAGCCGGATGTGGGTCTCAAACTCACCAACCATGAGGTCATGACCTGAGCCCAAGTCAGATGCTTAACCAACTGAGCCACCCAGGTGCCCCTACATGAAAACATTAATCTCATTGTGCATCTCAATCAGTCATCTTGGGTGACTAGATGAGTCGTCAATGAGCAGTAGTATTTTGAAAGGATTTTTTTTTTTCTTAGCAGTAGGTCGCAACAGTGGGCTTAAAATATTCAGTCAACTATGTTGTAAACAGAGGTACTGCCATCCAGGCTTTGTTGTTCCATTTACATAACACAGGCAGAGTAGATTTAAAATAATTCTTAAGGGCTCTAGGATTTTCAGAGTGGTAAGTGGGTATTAGCTTCAACTTAAAGTCACCAAGCTACATTAGCCTGTAACAAGAGAGTCAGCCGGTCCTTTGAAACCAGGCATTGACTTCTCTCTAGCTCAAGTCCTAGACATCATCTTTTAATATATGAGTGTTACATTTACATTGAAAGCCTGTTTTTTAGTGTAGACACCTTCATTAATTATCTTAGCTAGAGCTTCTGAATAACTTACTGCAGCACCTTGCACTTTTATGTTATTGAGACAGCTTCTTAAGCCTCATGAACCAATCTTTGCTAGCTTCAAACTTTTCTTCTGTAGTTTCCTCATCTCTCTCAGACTTCATAGAACTGAAGGAAGTTAGAGTCTTGCTCTGGATTAGACTTCGACTTATGGGAAAATTGTGGCTGGTTCGATCTTCTATCCAGACCACTAAAACTTTATACTAACAATAAGGGGGTTGTGCTTTCTCAGCCATTTGTGTGTTCACTGCAATAGCACTTTTAATTTCCTTCAAGAATTTTTCTTTTGCATTTACAACTTGGCAAACAGGTAAAAAAAAAAGCCTAGCTTTAGGCTTCTCTCAGCTAGAAATGATTAAGCTTAAGGAGGAAGGCATATCAAAAGCTATTTAAAGTGGGAGATGTGATACCCACCTCTCTTCCCAAATCTTACTTCTTTGGTCAACCTTTTCTCATCTCTCCAGACACCTAAGGTGTCTAGGTGAAACCCTGTAGCAGTCAGTATCTTTCTTACAAGACTTAGAATAAAATCTCATTGAAGAAAGTAATTTCATTTAACTCTTCAATCCTAACACTCTATTGCTAAAAAGCTGGAAAATTACTTGCTAAAATAAAATAATTAAAGCCAATGCTTGTTTTCAGTTATAGCTTGCAAGTGATATTAAATATATGAGTGGCTTATTTCAAGTTTATAATCAGTATCAAGCTGATAGAAGATATGGAAAAATTTTAAATAGAATCATTACTCTAAATACAAACAAAAATGCTTCTAGGATACTAGAGAAAGCATGTTGAAATATATAGGACCAGTTTTGCTCTTTTTGCCTTATGTAATCAACCACAGGTATTTCCTTGTCTTGTGTAAATTATTTAAGTTAAACACACAAAAATGGTAATTATTCTTGTGCTTTGTGATTTATAAAAAAGGTCTAAGTACAGTCATAATGTTAAAATTATACTTCCTAATGGGATTTTGCTAAACTGGATTGCAAATGCCATAGCAATCAACAAAAGTGTAAAATATATAACAAATAACTTAGTTGTGTTGTATGTGAAATGCAATTAACTAGTTTCAGCCAATTTGCTCATGACCATGGATGTGTCAGCCGAGGAGGTGTGTTAATCTCAGACCTCCTGTCAAGGAAATACTTGCTAATTAGCTTAAAGAACTTCAGCTAGTTGACAGCCTCCAACTATTAGTGATTTCGAGGGCCACCCCCTAACATCCCTGTTGGCCTTCTGCCTGATTGCTTTCAACAACAAAACCAAGAAACTTTGCATTCCCAACTTCCCCAAAAGGGTAGCACATACCCATTTTATTGCATGGCTTTTCTATCAGAAGTGATGCTCTTCCTTGGCAATCCCAGCCAATGATTTAGCAGATAAGGAACACTAGAATTTTTCTGTCTATCATGCAGCTTCTTTACCAATCAGTCTTTGGTTTGAAATTCTCCATTGGATTGACCAAAACTTATTTGTATCATAATCTTAGGTTCTCCCTAACCAATCCTCCTTTATTCTCCCTTTGTCTTCCACAGGCATAATCCTGTAATAGACCTCTTGCATTCATAATTCTGTGTCAGCATCTACTGTTTGAAGGATATAATACATTAGTCCCAGAAGTGAGATTTGGGGGCTGTGTACTTATCATTTTACTGACAACAAGGACTGCATTACAGGGAATTTGTGAGACATGAGTAATCCTTAGCACAAAGTGGCTCCTCAAGTGCTGTAATTCTCACTGGTAATGACTTAGCAAATTGAATGTTTTGGTAAAGGGTAATGCTTTGGTCATTGCAGTGGTTTAGGATTTTTAAAAATTCAAGGGAAATCATGCATACTAAGACAATAAAATTGACTAGGTGTTTTTAATAGTGCTGATGCCTGACCGAGCAATAATGAAAAGCAGAAATAATTAAATAATGGAAAACTAGCAGTAAAGACCCATTGGCGGCTTACAAAGTAGCCATTATTAATTCCCATAGAACAGCAGATAAACCCTAATCTGATCTCAGGATTTAATAGTTAAGGTTACAGGGCTTCAAAGACAATTATGTGTCAACTAAGGCAAGTCTGGTGTATCAAGATCTTTGGAAAAACTGTGACTCTAAAGCATGGGTTGGGGAATCTAATACATACCCTTTGAGGATTCAGAAAGGTCTGGGGAACCCAAATCCCAAAGTCTGAAAAGCTGACCTCCCTGTTAAAAGACAGCACTTTCCCGAGCCTTAAAAAAATCACAATCTAGGGGACATTCCAGAAGCCTCTCCCCAAAAACGTCAGTAGGAGGCCCACCAGGATTTGCCTTACCACCTCTCTGGATCTGATTAAGAAGGTAGGTACTGCGCCTCAGAGGAGCTTTAAGAATTAGCTCATGTTAACAGAAGTTGAAGGGAGTACCTGTGGGACTAGATTTTGAGGGTGCTTAATCAAAAGAGCTAGGATATAGGACTAGGTCAGGGAGAGATTATTAACATGAGCTCACATACCTGAGACACAGAACTCAATATCCTGTTATGTATCTTAGGGCATGACTCAAACTCTCCAATAGAATGTCTTCTAGAAACCTACGGAAAGTGTGACTTATTTTGAGTGAAGTTGAAATGCCATCACAAATGGTAGAGAAAGAGACTACAAGGCTCAGGGAATTGGCATGATGGGCTAGATAGATTTCGTAAGCCCAAAAGGGTCACCAGAGGATAATGTTACATAAAATGCAGATAATACATGCTCATAGGGCTGATGACAGGAAAGGCTGTTAATGAGTTTGGCTTATTGACATCAATGAGGATGATGCAGCCCCAAAGCAGTAGACTTCAGTTGGAAACAAACACCAGAAGCCAAAGGCTCTTCATTTCAAAGTGGTAGCCAAGAGGGCTTGAACTGCAGAGCCTATCAGTGATACTATCATGGAACTTACACATACCTGATCTAAAGGCTTAGAATTCCACAAAACATAGCATCTGAGCAACAAGTCCACTTTATAGCAAAGGAACAATAGGACTAGGCCCATGACCATGGAATCCACTGGTTTTGTCACATATTGTATCATCCAGAAGCAACTGACCTGAGAAAGCACTGGATGACTTGTTGCTTGTACAGCTCCTGCAGTGCCTTCTTAGAAGCAGTATCCTCCAAGATGAGGTATACACACTGAATAAAGAACTCTATAAGGCCTTATGTCCTCAGTAGGAAGATGCATTTGTGTGAGACTAAGGTATGGAAGAATGAGTGCCCCACTTACCAGTTACTCTGTATGACCCACTGGAAGAGGCAGGCTTCCCATCCTCACACCTCTGAGATTACAAGGCTAGTGGTCCTACTCCCAAAATGGAAACTTCTCCAGCCAAGCAACATACAAAGAGCCAGTGAGTTATAAGACACGGGTATCAACCTGGAAATTTTGATTTTTTTTATGTACCTAGAGACAAGAAAAGGAGTCAGTAGGAATAACTGACCATAATCAGCAGAAGGAGTTGTTAAACAATTGAGGGAAGACAGATTATGTGTGGAACTCAAAGCAATCCCCCTGGGAACCCACGGTTCTTTTTCCTTCCCAACTGTGGGATAAGTGCAGAAACTTCAGTGTGACAAGTGTATAATTTCCAGGAGTCCAGACCCCTTAGAAATCAGGATTTGAGTTGCATCATCAGGTACATAAATCAGCATGAATGACCCCCTAAGGGAAAAGGAAATTTAAAATGGTTAGTGGAGGCGTTAGGGTTAGGGTTAGGGTATAGTTATAAGTACCAGTTATAGCCCAGGCTTCCCTGCAGTGGTGAGTGTTGGAGTTTATCTCATTACGTTCCCTCATAAATTTCCCCTCAGAAATTTGGAGTAGCTGCTGCCCAAACATGTTACAACGGAAGGACTGTACTTCACGTGGAGGTATGCTGCTCAGACATTACCAGTATCTGTAAAGATCAGCCTATTAGTCTGTGAGGTGTTTTTTTTTTTTTTTTTTTTTTGGACATTTTTACCTAATGCGGGACTCCTCTAATGGGCAATCTTTACTCTGAAGCTCCCATTCCATTGCTGAGAATCTGTCATAGCTGAATCATGCTTGACACTCCTAACTGCATCTCAGTGTCTGTTTCCCAGGGGACCCAGTGACCACAATAGCTGTGCATCTCAGTAGACTTTAATTTTATAAATTCCCAGGACCTTCCATAAATTAGTCTCACACACAGTCCTCACTTAGGATCTAGAACTAATGTAGATATAATTACTTTATCCCCACTCCCACTGCATCTTGTCAGGAAGCAGATTTCATAGGTTCTTAATTTTGATAAACCTCACATCTCTATAGTCTTGAACTGATAAGACTAAAATTCCTTTTAGTCAGCGTGCTATAAAAACAAGTAGCTTTTATGCTTCACAGAACACACAATTTATTCCAACATATTATTCAGTAAGAGTTTGAAATGTAATTCTTCACCACCATTCATAACTAGTATTAATAACTACAGAACAATGTAGGTGAAAAGTACGAGTAGGCGTTTCAGGGATATGTGAATATGATTTATATAAAAAGTACTTTAAAAACTGGCTGAATGCAATTTCTTATTCTGGGTAGTGAAATTAGGTGATTTTTCTTTCTAATCCTTTTTTTGTATTGCTTCATTTTATTAATTCAGAAAAGACTTTTTGTTGGACTATGGAAAAAAATGAAAACTTCTTGAACTCCTTTCTGGTCAGCTAGTGTGTGATCCTATGAGTTATAGTTAGCCATTACATATACATACATACATCCTTAAAAATATAAAATATACTCCTCCTTTGAGAGAAATTTTAAAAAATGGCAAGGTAGAAAGTGGTATTGAGGGAAAACAGGCTGTAGTTTAGTTGTTAAATGCAGTAGAGTGATGAAAGCTCATATGAACAAATTTCTGGGTATAATTATACTAACGTATAGGTTAAAAAGATTGTCAGAAAAAAACGTTAAAAATTCCTACCTACATGATGACTTTCCTAAAATAAAATATTAGGTCTTTTTCAGAGTCCATTATAGATATAATAATACTAAATACATATTTAATTTTTTATACATAAATTTATATATATATAAAGTATATATATATTTAAAATACATATATTTTTAAAGGTTCTGGGAACAGATCACTTATACTTGAGTACAGTGTAGGCACTGAGCAGTATAAACTGCTTCTTAAATCATAGGATTGAATTAACTACTATATTAACATTGTTTTTTTCCACAAACAGATTTGGATTGAGAGTTCTGGAGGAGAACACTATAACTATGGAAAGAGAAAAAAAGAGAAACTAAGTTTAAAAATATCAAACTTTCCAACTAAAAGGAAAACAGAAATCCGAGGTACATATTATTAATGTGAATATAGAGAAATCATTCTAATTTGACATACAATTAGAATATCAGCAAAAGTAGTCTATTGAATCTGTCTAGAAATACTCCTTAGGAAGACAAATCAAGACTAGCTTCTGAAAGAAACTCAAAGTCAAACATTTTTGCCCTGAGGTATCTGCCTTTAGCCTAATTATTTCCTCAGTACATTCTTCCTTGTTTAACTTCAGTTTTTCTTTTTTCTTGCCCACATTTCAGATACATTTCTTCTTACTTCATTATGTACTATATATTCTTATACTTTCATATACTTTCAGACAACCTTTCTCTGTCACTAGATCCTTGTCAACAGATACTTGGAAGTTTGGGTTGCTCTATTCATTTTATTATGTAGAAACGTATCACAAATTTTCTATATCTATAGGAACTACACCAGATTCTGAGAACACAGAGTTCTTATTTAATGTAAAATGGAAGTGGTGTTACAATTGCTTAGCATTTAAAAAGTATATTAGCTCATTTATTCAAGTTATCAAATTTTTATAAATTTCCATCCTTTATACTCAGTGATAAACTAAAAGTGTAACATTCATATAAAGCATTCTGGAGTGACTATTACAATATCAGTGCTTTAATGAATTTTAGCAAGTACATTTACTCTTATGAACACACAAACACACTGCCTAATGATGAAAAGGAAGGCATTAGGATTTTTATATTCCCCATTGTGTAGAAAAGGAAATATGGTTTAGAGCAGTTAAATGAAATTACAAAGAAATAATCCCATTAACAAGCCTTTTGCCTTCAAATGCTACTGCTATTTACACCATAAGTGGTAAAATTATATTTATTAAGACATAGCTGCTTTACATGTATATGAATTAAATATATTTTTTTGACTTACAATATTGTTTTAGAAGTGATTATTCCCAATCATTTCTGTTTATTCTTAAACTTAGTTAACCTAGTGCCATAACTATTCATTACTATGTAAAATGGATTATCGTTTAAGATAATTGTTGCATTCCCTGAAAGCTGGTTGGTTATATTAGATTTATTCATTGTGCACAGTATAAATAATATACTTCATTTACTATTCACATGATAAACATATAAAGAAATGTGCAGTTACATGAAACTAACTGTGAAAATTAAACAAGTTTATAATCCATTTTCTGAAACCTTGGAGCCAAATAGGTTTTGAACTTTTAGAAAGATAAAGTGAATGAATAAATCATTTAAGTATAACACTCCTATCATTCCATAATCAATAACTGATTATATATGGACCCAAATCGTCCCACATATGTGGAATAAATAAAAACTTTAAAAAGCCTGACATCAGTTCTGGTCCAGCTTTCTTACCAAATGTATTAAGATTAGTTTGGGATCAGTGGACAAATGAGCACAACATAACAAAATCAATAAATCAACAAAATTTTATATGTAAAACTATTGAGATTACAGATGGCATATAATAGATTTTAGATCTGTAGAAATGTATAGAGTACCATTGTCAATAATAATAAAAACAATGAGTAACGCAGTCTGTGATATTACTGAAGGAATGATGTACTTTTCATTAATGAAGCAGGCCAGTATTGTTTCAAAGAAAAGTTGTCAAATTAGAGTAATTTTACTTATTGGATTTAAAAAAAAATTACGCCTAAATACAATTAAAATGCTTGATGATAATACAAGTAAATATAATTTTTGAAGGCTAGGTGCTCAGGTAGTTTATTCAGTACTCAGGGAACACAGTACTTATAAATAGCTAATATTAGTAATCACATTATATAAATGTGAAGGGACAATCTTAGAGATATTAAGCAAGGTAACACTAATAAGTCTTAAAGCTGAAGTATAACCCAGATCATCTGATTTAGTCTAAAATAACTAAGCTCTACTGCATAAGATTCTCAGTTGCATATAAAACGTGGCTTGAATTTTAGTTTGATATTATTTGGATTAAACTCTGTGAGTAACAATGGTAGATAATGTTCCTAAATAACAGCTCTTGGAAATTTTGTTTTTATATACACTTTAATAGACTTTAATGATAAACAATATTGTATATTAATAATAACTACAAAAAGTATTTTCATAGAAACTCATGTTAGATATAAACTTACCACAGTGAAAATGTGGTTATTTTTTCCTTAATCATTGGTGGGTTTTCCCATAATGTATTGTCTGTATTTTTTTTATAGCATAAAAACTTAAAAGTAGAAGGGCATATTCTAATTTGAATTCTGCTAGGTCATAGTGGTGCTTTTAATTTTGTAAGTATATATTTACTCAAATATGTGAAACATTTGTCAAGTATCTTTGGTGTGCTTAGAATAAGATTATAAATATGCAGTTATTCCTGACCTTGGCAAACCTAGTCTCTGTGTTTATTATTGCAATTTCTAAAAACTGTTATTCCAGTATCACCAGTATTACATTTTGGAATTTATAATTTCCTTAGAATTAACATGAGAGTAACAAAAAAGTCAAAATATTAGAACAATATTTTTAAAATGCTGAGTATTTTAGTTCATAGATATATTCTAATGCTTACCCCAATCCTGAAATGTAGGTCTTATTATCATGATATTGAGTTAGAAACACAATAGTTGTTTCCCAAAAGTGTATGGAAGGTATAATAGCAAAATTTGGTTTTAAATTGATGATTCTTTGATTGCAAATGGTTAGATATTCTACTATGAAACATAGCATAACAACAAACAAAAAGATATATTCCCAAACCTGCAAATCAGTTGAGCAAACCAGCATTTAGGTTTTGCCTGTCTACAGAGCAAATATTTATCTCTTGTTTTATAAATCCAACTATTTTTTGTAATATGTTTTATTTCATTGAATCTGCCCCTTTATAGTGTTGTCATTAAAAAAAATGTTCAGATTTTTGCACCTAAATCCCAAAACAATTTTGTGTATATATATATACTTGTCGCTAAAGGCAAAATTATTTCTTTAACAAATCCATGTGCCCTTTTAGGACATTGTGTACATGAATTGTTTTATAGTGCAAGGATCCAATATATGTTGTTTGCAGTGTAATCATGTCCTAATTTTCCATTTTTATTTGCTTTCTGTCTCCTTTGCTTCGAAGAAATCGATACTATGATGGAATGGCATAAAATATTCACAAAGATGTCAGGATTTGAATCAGATGTAATAATGCTGTTCACTATTATGTAGGATTCTTTTGTTGTTCAAAATGAAAAGAGCTTTACTATTTTCCTGATTTTAAAAATAAAACCTATTTCTTAAAAAAAGCTATATAAAAACTGAAAATAAGATAAAAAAAAGACCCACAATAAAGCCATGCAATTATAATATCTAGAGAAAAACTGTTAGAATTTTAAAAGACAATCTTTTAGGATATCTACATTTCTCTTTTTCTCTCTCTGACATGTGTTTATTTCAGTGAAAGAAAGAAGACAAACTTTCAACCTTCCCACATTTGTATTTCTTGATGTCTGAAATTCATTTTTTGATTGTTTCTTTTCTTTTTTAGAGAAATTCCTTTAGCCATTCTTTTAGGGTTAGTCAGGTGAAAACAAATTCTCTTCACTTTCCTTCATCTAAAAATGTCCTTTTTCATCTTCATTTCTGAAGGATATGGCATGACAGATCTTTTCT
This sequence comes from Prionailurus viverrinus, assembly GCF_022837055.1. Lineage (NCBI taxonomy): Eukaryota > Metazoa > Chordata > Mammalia > Carnivora > Felidae > Prionailurus > Prionailurus viverrinus. The sequence continues at coordinate 56,935,000 of NC_062578.1, forward strand.
TTTAGCACTTGAAAAATATGCTGTCAACATTTTCTGGTCTCCATGGTTTCTGATGAGAAATCTGCTGTCATTAAAATTGTTTCTCCCATAGGGGAAATTTCTCTCTCACTGCTTTCAAGATTTTTCCTTTTTCTTTAATTTTCAGAAGTTTATGATGTGTCTCAATGTGGGTTCCTTTGGGTTTATTTTGTTTGGAGTTTGCTCTAATTTTTTAATCTTTGGATTTCTATAGTTTGACAAATACAGAAATTTCTAGCTATTATTTTTTAAAATATTTTTAGCTCTGTCATCTGTGTTCTTTCCCCAGGTGTCAGTGATTTGTTAGATTTTTAAAATAGTTTTTCAGATTTCTGAAGTTTCAATTTTTTTTCAATGATTTTCTTGTTGTTAATTTCTATTGTTATGTCTCACAGTCCACAAATTCTTTCCTTTGTCCCCTTCATATTGGTGTTGAGCCCATCCACTGAAGTTTTTATTCGAGTATTATATTTTTCATTTTTAACATTTCCATTTGGTTATTATCTTCAATCTTTGCTGAAAACTTCTGTTTCTTCGCAGAGATTATTTTTAATTTGTTTCAAGCATATTTGTAGTTGCTTATTGAAGAATTTTTAATATGGCTGCTTAAATTCTTTGTTAGAAGACTTTAACATCTCAGTCATTTTAGCGTTGGTTTTTGCCCTTTTCTTCAGTTTGAAATCTTCCTAGTTTTATGACAAGTGAATTTTGATAGTAAGCTGGACATTTTGTATATTATATATGAGACATTGGATCTTATTTAAACCATCCGTTTTAATTAATTTTTTTAATGTTTATTTTTGAGAGAGATACAAAGCGTGAGCAGGGGAGGGGAAGGGGAGAGAGGGAGACACAGAATCTGAAGCAGGTTCCAGGCTCTGAGTAGTCAGCACAGAACCCTATGTGGAACTTGAACCCACAAACCACAAGGTCATGACCTGAGCCAAAGTCAGATGCTTAACCTACTCAACCACCCAGGCACCCCTAAACCATATGTTTAAATAAGACAGTGCTCTGGCAAGAGAAATGAGGGCACCACTTCATTACTGCCAGGTGTGATGGAAGTTCAGGTTCTCCATGTAGCTTCCATTAATACTGTAGAAATAAGCTCATTACTGCTAAATGGTGGTCAAAGTCTCGTTTCTGAACTATGTCTTTTGTGACAACACTGCTGGAGAAGGGAAGGGTTGTTTCTGTTGGGTGGGGGTAGATGTCCAGGCTCTCTATGTGATATTTATTGACATCTCTGGGAAGGAGAAAGACTTGTTACAGCCTAGCAGAGATAAAAGTCTTCCATTTCAACTTGGACTTCTTTGATACCCAACCCTCTAGGGGATTTGCAATTTTTCCTTATACTCTCACAGCTATGGACATCTTGACTCTCCCTTTAGCCTTTGCTAGTATCGGTGGGAGTGGGTCCACAGGTTTGTGGAATAAAGTGGTTATTTTCTAAAAGATTTTTATTTCTGGTCCTTTGGCTAGAGAAAGTTTTTTGTTTGTTTTGTCTAGGCCCCTTGGCATTGCTGGGATTTTGGCATCTTCAACAAGTCTGAAAATTTAGACTTGAAATGGAAAAATGAAAATCCAGGATAATTACTTCATTTACTTTTACTTTAATCAGTGGGGATAACTAAGAAAGAATTTGAAATGTGTACTGAAGAAAATATCATTGGTTGTTCAACAAGGAAAATATAATTGTATGATCCAAAATAAATTTCTTTGGGTTCATTTTAATATGAAAGTATAGGGGCGCCTGGGTGGCGCAGTCGGTTAAGTGTCTGACTTCAGCCAGGTCACGATCTCGCGGTCTGTGAGTTCGAGCCCCGCGTCAGGCTCTGGGCTGATGGCTCAGAGCCTGGAGCCTGTTTCCGATTCTGTGTCTCCCTCTCTCTCTCTGCCCCTCCCCCGTTCACGCTCTGTCTGTCTCTGTCCCAAAAATAAATAAATGTTGAAAAAAATTCTTAATATGAAAGTATATTAGAGATAAGTCCATATTCTTTTTGACTAGTAGCCTCTTACCTTTGAAGGTTTGCCTTATTATACATTAAGACAATTTGTCATTATTTTTTTTAAGTTTAGTTATTTTGAGAAAAACAGTATGAATGATGGAGGGGCAGAGAGAGGGAGAGGGAGAATTGCAAGCAGGCTCCATGCTGCCAGCACAGAGCCCAATGCAGGGCTCAAACATAGGAAGCCACAAGATCATGACTCGAACCAAAACCAAGAGTTGGACGCTTAACTGACTGAGCCACCCAGGCTCCCCACTTGTTACAGGAGTCATTAAAGGCAGAAATTTCTATTCTATAAGCCTGTGCTATACATCTATTTAAAAATAGATTTTAAAGAATATTTCACAAATATAGTTATAAATGTTCTTTATTAATTTCTAATGTGTATATTTCAACTCTAACAAAAACACGTTAAATAAACTATATGTTTACAGCTTTTAGAATTTACACATACACTGTAATATTACATCTATATAAAATCAGCCGAATGTTGTATTTTCCTGCATTTTGCAAGTGAGAGGTAGGGAGATAGAGACAGTAGGAAAGATGTTAGCCAGTTTGGTTAAAATCAAATGGCTAAGAAATTGCATATATCAGAGACTTCTTTTGGATAAATGTTCTGTTCTGCAGGACATCGGCTGTGAAAAATGGGGAGGAGCATAGCCTGTAAAGTATGTTTTATTCTGTCTTGGGTATATTCCTAAAATTTATATTAGTGGTAGCTTAATGAATATGCTGTCAGATGATAATTTTTTTTCCAAAGTGGATAAAAGGAAGACAGTCTAACATAAAATCCATTTTTCATCTATTATGTTGAAATAAAAAATTCCACTTTTGTAAGTCAATACAATAGAATATTGGCAATTTCATATTTTTAAAAACTATTATATGGCATTTTTTTGACCTATGTAAAAATTACTTCCACTGATTTAACAAAGTATTGAGAAAATAGTAAACTATTTTAGACTTTTGGGGTAGCTTTGTAACTTGTTTAATGACTAGCTGCATTTTAATTAAATCTGTTTCAGAACTCACTTTTCCCCGCTTTTTAATAAATCCATGGAGAGGTGACTTACCTAGTATACTTATAGTGTTTAAGGCACAAGCACTTCAGAACAAAAGCAAAAGCCCTAAAGCTTTTACAATTGTTAGTTTCTGTTTCTATCCAGTCAAGATCAACTTTATCCTGGTTACCTGGTAATTAGGTAGTAAATTCTCAGGGTATTGATTCAATTTAATTCATGTTGAATAGGTTTTTTTCCTCAAGTCCAGTAATTTTGTTTTTTAATTATTTTGTAGCCTACTATTACTATGCTCTTTTCAGCATGGGTTTCCTGCCCCCCCAAAAGGGTTTCTTAAAGAAGCTTTAATTTTCTTTATGTTAATTATAAAAGAGAACAATTCCTTAAAAGCTATTTATTATTTCTATCTACAGATGTCACTTTAATCGGTCTTCAAAAATATTCATTAGCCTTGAATATTGATGGCAACAACATGGTAGAATAGGAGATCGCAACACTGGTACCACACAAAACAGTGATTCCATAGATGAAAATAACTCTGGGAAACTGTAAAGGACAGAACTCTAATGGAGCACAAATCCAAAGCCACTGCATAGAAAGCATTTTACCTGCTTCACCCTATCCTTCGGGCCTGCGTTTTTCAGTAGCAAGAGGAATGAATCCCCATGGGACAAAGGAGAGAAGGACTCTAGTAGAACTTGTCACCAAGTCTTCACCAATGGTGACCCCAGCTGGCACAGTTCTCTGAAGTCCACACTGGTACCCCTTCCTTCCAAACCTCCCTGGAAAAAATGAAGCCACTAAGCACATGCCCGTGCTCCAAATTTACTCCACAAACTCCCCAAGGGCAAGGTCCTTGTGCCCACTCACAGGTGAAGATATTTCTCTACCAAAGTCACTCCCTGAAGTATGGAAAAGGTGAAATCTCCTTCAAAAGTGTATACACAAAATATAAGGCTACAAGAAACACACAGGAAAACATGACATCACCAAAGGAACACACAATATTTCCAGTAACCAACCCTAAGAAAGATAAATGAATTGTCTGAAGATTCAGAACAATACTTTTAACAGCTTTATTCATGTATAATTGACAAAGCTGTAAGATTTAAAGTGTACAACACGATGATTTGATATATGCATCCATTGTAAAAAGGATTCCTCCAATTGAGTTAATTAACACATCAATCACCTCTTATTTCTTCCCCTTTTTTAGTGAGAATAAAGTTCTACTTTCTTAGCAAATTTCTTTTTCTTTTTTTTCTTTTTTTTTTTTTTATTTAAAGAGAGAGAGCATGAGCAGGGAGAGGGGAAGGAAAAGAGAGAATCTCAAGCAACCTCCACACTCAGCATGGAGCCAGATGCAGGGCTGGATCCCACAACACTGGGATCATGACCTGAGCTGGAATCAACAGTTGGATGCTCGATTAACTGGGCCACTAAAGTGCCCCCATACTGTCTTAGCAGATTTCAATTAACACTGTGTTGTATAATTGAAATCTGTTATCACCTATAGTCACCATGATATACAATAGAAATTTAGACCTTATTCATCCTATAACTGAAAGCTTGTACCCTTTTACCAAACTCTCCCCATTTCCCCCAACCCCAACCCCTGGCAATCATTTTCTACCCTATTTGTAACTGTTTTAAGTGATTACCATGAGGTATATGTCTTTATCTGGCTCATTTCACTTAGCATACCACCTTCTAGATTTATACATGTTGTTGCAAATAACAGGATTTTCTTCTTTTTTAAAGGCTGAATGATGCCCTTCCTGTTATATATACCATGTGTTCTTTATCCATTCATGCATTGATAGCCATGTAAGTAGTTTCCATATATTGGCTACTGTGACTGATGCTGCAATTAAAAATGAGGGTATAGCTATCTCTTAGAGATAATGGCTTTGTTTCCTTTGAATATACATCCAGAAGTAGAATTGCTGGATCATATGCATTTCTATTTTTAAGTTCCTGATGAAACTACATACTGTTTACCATAGAAGTTTTATCATTTTCATCCCCACCAACAGTATTTAAGTGTTATCTTTTCTTCACATCTTCATCAGCATTTGATATTTCTTTTGATACTAACTATTCTGACTAGTGTGAGGCGAGATCTTGTGGTTTTGATTTGTATTTTCTTGACAATTAGTGATGGCACCTTTTCATAGATCTGTTGGCCATTCGTATGTTTTCTTTGGAAACAGGACTATTCAGGTCCTATGCCCATTTTTAAATTGGGTCATTTATTGTTGTTTGTTGCTATATTAAGTTGTAGGAATTACTTATATATTTTGGGTATTAATCCTTTGTTGTGTATGTGATTTACACTTCTGTTGCACAGGTTGACCTTTTCATTTTTTTGATTGTATACTTTGCTGAGTAAAAACTTTTTGGTTTGATGTAGTCCCAATTGTTTATTTTTGCTTTTATTGTCTTTGCTTTTGATGTTAAATCTAAAACAGTTATTTCCAAGACCAAAGCTAAGGAGCTTATTCTCTTTTTTTTTTTTCCTAGTTTTATAGTTTCAGGGCTTATAGTCAACTCTTCAATCCATTTTGAGTTGATTTTTGTGTATTATGTAGATGGGAGTACAGTTTCATTATTTTGCATGTGTATATCTAGTCTTCCCAGCACCATTTATTGAAGAGACTGCCCTTTCCCTTTTGTATATTCTTGGCTTCTTTGCTGTAAATGGATTGGCTGTATGCATGGTTTTACTTCTGGGCTCTCTGTTCTGTTGATCTATGTTTCTGCTTTTATCCAATATATTTTTATCACCATAACTTTGTAATATAATGTGAAATCAGGAAAAGAACAAATCTTTAGCTTTGTTCTTAAAATTGTTTTGACTATTCAGAATCTTTTAAAATTTCACACAAATTTCAGGATTACTTATTTTCTGTGAAAAATGCCATTGGGAGTTTGATTACAGATTGCATAAAATGTGAAGATTACTTTAGGTAGGATGGACATTTTAACAGTATTAATTCTTCTGATCTATAAACACAGATTTATGTGTGCGTCTATGTACAGCTTTTCACCTCGTTGGTTAAATTTTTCCTATGTATTCTATTTTGATGTTATTTTAAATGGGATATTTTTCTTAATTGTGTATAGACAAGTGATTTTTGTATGTTGATTTTTTAATCCTCCATATTATTGGAACAAATAAATTCAGTTAGTTTTTTGATGGAGTCTTTAAAGTAATTTGCAGAGAGAGCTTTTATTCTTTCTTTTGCATTTGGATATATTTCCTAATTGCTTAGCTAGAATTTCCATTAATATGTTGAATAAAAGTAGAATGGGCATCCGTATCTTCTTGTTCATTTTAGAGGAAAAAATTTCAGTATAGCAACTTTGAGTATTAGGTTAGTTGTGAGCTTCTCATAAATTTCCCTGATTTTGTTCAGGTATATAACCATTTTTTGGTACATTATCATGAAATGCTGTTGAATTTTGTTAAGTGCTTATTCTGCATCTATTGAGATGGCCATATCGTTGATACACTATTGTAAAAAAAGAATAAAGAATTTCATTGATTTGCACATTGTGAACCATCCTTCTTGGAATAAATCTCACTGGATCATGGTGTATGATCATTTGAATGCAGTCAATTTAATTTGCTAATAGTTGAGGATTTTTGAATTTGTGTTCATCTGGGTTTTTAGCCTATATATTTTTTGTCTTGTAGTGTCCTTGTTTGGCTTTATGCTGGCCTTATAAGCTGAGCTTGGAACTGATCACTCTTCTATTTTCTGGAGGAGTTTCAAAAGAATTAGTTTTACTTCTTTAAATGTGTGGTAGAATTTATTATTGAAATAATCTAATCCTGAACTTTTCTTTGTTAGGAGAATTTTGATTATTGATTCAAAGATTTTCCAAATCTTCATTATTCAGTCTTGGTATATTGCATATTTTTAGACCTTTATTGATTTCTTCCATGTTGCCCAGTTTGTTGATGTGTATTTACATAGTTCCATATAATCCATTGTATTTTTGTGGTAATTGTTGCAATGTCTACTATTTATTTATGCTTTTGAGTTTCTTGCTATGTCTAATTAAAGATTTATCAATTTTATCTTTTTAAAAATCATCTTTTAGTTTCATTCATCTTTCCTATTGTATTATCTATTTAATTGCTCCATTGATTACTATAGTCCTGCAGGACTTGTGATTGCATGTCTCATTGACTATCAGAGCCAGACCCCTGGTTACCAATGCTGCACATATACCTGTAGCCAGGCTTCATTCCTGCTATATAAGCACATTTACCACTGTCTATAAAGACATCATAATGGCTGTAACAGCTTTAGGGCCATTGCTGAACTCTCACATATTTCTCTGCATTTATTTATCTTGCAGACCCCAGCTACCTAAGTCACCATATGACCACACATCTCCTGGATCTGGAGTCGGTACACAACTCCACATTTGACAAACCTTGTACCACTAGACCCAGTGCTATTGTGCCTTTGTGTTCCCACTTCCAGTCAGTATCACTATGCCTCCATATTAAGGTATTCCCTTGCTGATACCAGTCTATAAAGTCTGGAAGAGATGACTGCTTCTTCACATGAACAGACAGCAATGAAAGGATAGACAAAAAATCAGAAACAATTATGCCAGTGAAGAAATATGAAGAAAGAAAGAAAGAAAGAAAAGAAAGAAAGAAGGAAAATGTTTATTATTCCACCATAAATAAATTTTGATCCACAATTTGTCAAATAATTCAAAATGGTTGTTACAAACAAGTTCAGCAAGCTTTAAGAAAACACAGATAGTTTATTGAAAATAAGGAAGTCAATACAAGAGCAAAATGAATATTTCAACAAACACAAACAAAAAAGAACCAAACAGAAACAAGAGAATACTGTGACTGAACTAAAAACTGCTATAGAGAGCTTAAGCAACAGACTTCATCAAGTAGACAACATAATCAATTCAAAGATATATCACCTGAAATAACGCAGAAAAAAAATGAAGGGATATATAAAACACTTTAAAGTAAATTATACATGCATTATGAGTATTCCAGAAGGAGAAGAGAGAGAAAGGGGCTGAAAGCTTATGTAAATAAATAACTGAAAACTACCCAAATCTTGGTGGAGAAATAGACATCCAGTCTTAAAAAACCAAGAAGATGCCATAATTGTTGAACATAAAGAGGTCTACACCAAAATAATTTGTTAAAGTCAAAGAATTTTGGAAGGAGCAAGAGAAAAGCAACTCATCATATGCACACACATACATCTTCATACACACACAACTAAGATTATCAATGGATTTCTCAACACTAAGCTTGTAAGCCAGCAGAGAGTGGAATGACAGATTTAAATAAATGAAAGAAAAAGATCTGCCAACTAATACTATACTCTGCAATAGTGCTTTTTAAAAATTTATTTATATATTTTTGAGAGAAGGGATGGGGCAGAGAGAGAGGACCCCAATATGACCCCACAGTCCTAGAGCAGAGCCCAGCACAGGGCTGAAACTCACAAACCATGAGATCATGACCTGAGCTGAAATCAAGAGTCAGACACTTTTCTGACTGAGACACCCAGGCTCCCCAATAGTGTCTTCAGAAATGAATGAATGCTTTTCCCAAACAAAATCTGAGGAACTTTCTTACTACTAGATCTGCCTTAAAAGAAATGCTTAAGGAAATTATTCAAATGGAATTGAAACTATTGAAGAACAATGTGAAATCATATGAAAATATAATTCTTAATGGTAACATTAAATATAGAGGAAAATAAGACTACAGACAGAGTAAAATAAGACTGCAGTGGTGGTCTGCAAATTACCCTAGAAGCTAAATGTAGAAAAAAAAACCCACAAAAATTTCATTATGGATTTTCAATACAAAAATAAATAACCTCTGACTTTTAGAAAACAAAGGAAATGAGTAGGGTGGTGGGCAAAGTGTAAGACTTTTTCTATGCACTGATGATGAGGGAGCATAAGGAAGCTGAGAGCAAAGCACAAGCTAACATCCTGCCCCCTGGGTGGGATATCTGTGACATTCCTCAGACATCCCTGGCTACCTGAGAACAAAGGAAAGGACAGAAAACAAATGGTTAAACTGGTAATCTCCATCATTTTACAAATATCTTAGTAATATTACAGGAAAAGGGCAATCATCAATAGCCTAATCTCTAGGAACTTCCTATTGTCTTAATAATAATGCTTTTGTTAGAGGGTAAAACAACTTTAGTTTGAAAATAGCTAGGCTTCCAGTAATCTGTGAGTCATTTTAGTATATGGAAATCCCTTTAAGAAACTTCCTCTTGTCTTTATCTCCCCCAGCTTCAGAGTATATAACCAGTCACTTCACAACACCAGGGCAGCTTTTTCTGCCCATAGGTCCTGTCCCAGTGCTTTAATAAAATCACCTTTTTTGTACTAAAGACATTTTCAATAATTTTTTCTTGGCCATCAGCTCTGAACCCCCACCAATTAAACTTTTTATCAAATTACAGTAGATGATTATAACACAAATTTATACAAGCCTCATTTTAACTGCAAAGAAAAACCCTGTTATAGATACACAAAAGATAAAGAAATGAAACCAAATCTCTACCAAAAAACATCAAAAAACAAGACAACAAAAGTGTAGGAGAAACAAAGGAAATGGAAAACAGAAAACATTATAAGTTTTTACACATCAGTAACTATCTTAAATATAAATGAATTATATCCCCCAATTGAAAGATGGTGATTGAATATGGATAAAAAAATTCTAGCAGTATGTTATCTATAAGAGATTAACTTCGAATATAAAGACACATCTGGGCCATAAGTAAAGGTATGGAAAAATAAATTCCACGCAAATGGCAATCAAAAGGGCAGAGATTGCTGTACTTCTATCAGAAAAATTAAGTAAAATACTGTCACTAGAGACAAAGAAAGTCATTAAATATTGATAAAAGTTTAAATTTAACAGGAAGATATAACAATTATAAATATATACTTACCCATCAGAGAACCCAAAAATATAAAACAAATAATGATGTATCTGAAGGGAGAAATTAATAACAATATAACTATAGTAGGAGACTTTAATACCTTAAATTATGGATGGAACATCCAGGCAGAAAATCAATAAGGAAAGAGCTCACTTGAACAGCCTATAAACAAAAAAGACCTAACAGACTTATACAGATCTTTCCATCCAACATCATTTTCTCAAGCACATAGAATGTTCTATGAGAATTAGATATTAGATCACAAAATAAGTCTTAACAAATTTAAGATTGAAATAGTACCAAGTATCTTCTCAGAACACAATGGAATGAAATTAGAAATCAGTAAGAGGAAAATTCCCCATTAAATAATTATTAAATTATTAAATTAATAATATTAAATATTAAATAACATATGTTTAACCATTGGGTAAAAAATATATTCAAAATAGTATTTTAAAATACTCAAAATGAATGTGAAAATAACAACTTAACACAAAACTTATGGGATGCACCAAGAGGATTACTAAGGAAGTTAGTAGGGAAGTATATTATGTTAAATACCTATTATAAAAGAAATAAAGATATCAAACAGCCTAACTTCAGATTTTAAGGAACTAGAAAAACACCAAATGAAATCCATGGTTAGCAGAAGAAAAAAATAAATAAACATTGAAAGGGCGGGCCTACGCCAGCCGACTCCATCTTGTTCTGTGTCCTTCACCTAGACCATGCCTCCTCCCCTTGAGTAACCTCCCTCTCACCCATTCAAACTTCCTGATCAAAACACACCCAGCAACCTGTGTAACAGGACTCCGACCCTTCCCCAGCCAATCAGCTGAGGCCACAGCCATTACCTCACCAACTGCCCCTAGGCCCCAATAAAACCTTTGTCTTTTTGAAACTTGCTCTCTCTCCCTGGTATCTCACCACTGCGTCGGTGCAGGTAGGGGATTGAGCTCGAGATAGCTTGAATAAAGGCTCTTTTGCTTTTGCATCGGAGTCGGCTCCCTGGTGGTCTTTGGGGATCACGAATTCTGGGCATAACACCATGAGATGAGTAAATTGTTACAATGTCCTTACAACCCAAAGTGATCCATAGATTCAATGCCATATGAAAGTCTCAAAGCCAATATTTACAGAAATAATAAAAACACTAAAATTCATTTGGAATCCTAAAATACTCCAAATAGCCAAGGCAATATTGAAGAAAAACAATAGAACAGGAGGCATCACACTCCATGGTTTAAAATAATATTTCAAAGGTATAACAACCAAAAGGGTAAAGTACACTCATAAATCAATCATATGGCCAAGTGGAATAGAAGGGAGAGCCCAGAAAAATTCAAGCTTTTGTGGTCAACTGAGAAATTTTTTCTCCACATGCAAAAAAATGAAATTGGACCTGTATCTTCCACTATATACACCATCAAAAAAATGCCAGACAGATTACTAGAAGAAAAAATAAAAAGCTCATGAACATTTGTCTGGGTAATTATTTCTGGATATGACAGAAAAAGCAAAAATTTACCAGTAGGATTATATAAAACTAAAAAGCTTTTGCACAATAAGGGAAACAAATGAAAAGACAGCCTACCAAATGGGAGAAAATATTTCCAATCCATATATCTGATAGGGAGTTAATATCTAAACTATATGAGAAACTCTTAAAATTCTATAAGAAAAGAAAATTAAAAATGGTCAAGGGTCTCTGAATAGACATTTCTACAAAGAAAGTGCACCCCAGGAGACCCCTGCCTGCACCCACCTCAACTTCATGCACACCACCAGAGTGCCCCTGAACAGTGTTTTGGGAAACCCAGTTTGCACCCACTTTAGCCACTTGAAGGGCACCCTTCAATTAGAATTAAAGAATAACTGAAATTAAAAATGCACTAGAGGGAATTAACAGATTAGAGGATGCAGAAAAAATGGTTCAGTGATCTGAAAGACAGGTAATAGAAAGCATGCTAGCTGAACAGTAAAAAGAAAAAAAAATGAGGATAAGTTAAGGGATTTCTTGGATAACATCAAGTGAACAAACATTTGCATGATAGGGGTCCCAGAAGAAGAGAGTGAAAAGGACAGAAAACTTGTTTGAAAAAATAGCTAAAAAATTTCCTAACCTAGGGAAAGACACAGAAATTTACATTCAGGAAGTACAGAGTTTCAAACAAGATAAATCAAAGGAGGTCCACCAATAATAATTAAAATGTTAAAGATTAAAGAGGAAGCAACTAGTAACATGCAATACAAAACAAAACCTTATAAGGATATCAGCTGATTTTTCAGCTGACCAAAAGGGAGTGGCATGATATATTCCAAAAACGAAAAAGTCTACAACCAAGAATACTCAACCCAGCAAGTTTATTCAGAATTGGAGAGATTTAAAAATCCCATTAATATTTCTTATAAAGCTGGTCTAGTGGTGGACTCTTTTAACTTCTGTTTGTCTAAGAACCTCTAAGTGGAAAAGAAAAGGCCCTAACTAGCAGAAATTATGAAAGGAAAAAAAATCATGAGTAAAAGCAAACATATAGTAAATGTACTAGAGCAACCACTTTAAAGTTCGTATGAAAGATAAAAGACAAAAATAGAAAAAATATATTAAAAATTAGGAAAAGGACTCAAAAATAAAACTGTAAAATATGACATCATATACATAATATGGAGGAGGGTAAAAATGAAATTCTTTATAAATGTGTTCAAACTTAAGTAATGGGCAACCTAATATAGATTGCTATATACTTAAGATGTTATATATCAACCTCATGCTAACCAGGAACCAAAAACCTATAATATATTCAAAAAGAAAGAGAGGAAGAAAAGAAGGAACAGAGAAGAACTGAAAAAAAAATAGCAGAAAAGTGTAAATGGTCTAAATGTTCTAAAAGACATAGGTTGAGAGAATGAATTAAAAAATAAGACCCATCTATATGCTGCCCACAAAAGACTCATCTAACTCCTAAAGATACATGCATACTGAAAGTGAAGGGATGGAAAAAGATACTCCATGCAAATGTAAACAAACAAAAGCCAGGGTGACAATACTTCTATCAGACAAAATAGCCTTTAAAGCAAAAAATATTACAAGAGACAACACAATAGGGGGATTAATCCAACAAAAGGGTATAGTAATTGTAAATATCTATGTACACAACATTGTAGCATCTAAGTACACAAAACAAATATTAATAGACATAAAAAGGAGAAATTGACAGCAATACATTTTGTGAAACATACTAATGCCATCCTGGACAAATCTGCCATGATAATTTCTTTGTGACCTGAAGCCTTCTTGAGCACGGCCCTGCCCCTCATATTATTTCTTTTTCCTTTTGTTAACCGTACCCTTAAGTGCACCCTTAGGGTGTATTGTCCTTGCTCTGATAGGTGAGGGGACTATAAGACACAACTGTTCTCAAACATTCTTTTCATGAGTGGTCTCCCAGTATCTACTCCCCATCCTCCAGAACTATAAAAGTAGATAGTTTGGGAGGTAGGTTTGCAGAGACCTACTTGTTTCAAGGCCACCTAAGACACACTTCTAGTGAAAGTCCCCCTAGTAAAACCATTTCTTATCAAGCTGGACTTGTTGGCTTTTATTTTTGGTCTTACAGCTCTTTCATCCTTTGGAGGTCATTTTGCATATACTTCCCTTTCACAGAACATGCATTAATAGTAGGAAACTTTAATACTCCACCTGCATCAATGGATAGAATATACAGGAATAAAATCAAGAAGGAAACAGTGGCTTTGAATGACACATTAGACCACGTGGACTTAACAGATTTATATAGATCATTTCATCCACAAAACCCAGAATACATTTTTTTCTTTAGGTGCGCAAGGAACATTCTCCAGGACACATTACATGTTAAGCCACAAAACAAGTCTCAATACATTTAAGAAGACTGAAATCATATCAAGCATCTTTTCCAACCAGAATGGTATAAACTGAAAATCAATTACAAAATAAAAGCTAGAAAGAATACAAATAATATGGATGCTAAACAACATTGTCCTAAACAACCAATGAATCAATAAATAAAAAGAGGAAATTTAGAAAAAAAATATATGGAAACTGAAAATGAAAACAGAAAGTTCCAAAATCTTTCGAATGCAGTTAAAGCAGTCCTAAGAGGGAAATTTATATCAACACAGGCCTACTTCAGGAAACAAAAAATCTCAAATAGTCTAGCTTTATACCCAAAGGAGCTAGAAAAAGAACACACAAACCTCTAGTAGAAGGAAGGAAATGATAAAGATCAGAGCAAAAACAAATAAGAGACAAAAAGATCAACGAAACCAAGAGGTGGTTCTTTGAAAAGATAACTGCTAAAGGTTTGTGAATGCTTATCCAAAATAAAAAAAAAAGGAACTCAAAATCAAAAATGGAAGAGCAGTAACAACTGACATTACAGAGACTACTACAAAAAACTATAGGATAACAAGTAGAACAACCTAGAAGAAATGGATAAATTCTTAGAAACACGTTCTTCTAAACCTGAAGCAAGAAGAAATAGAAAATCTGAACAAATTGCTACTAATGAATTGGTAAAAAACAAATAAAGAAACAAAAAAACCTCTCCTAAAACAAAAGTCCAGGACCAGATGGATTCATGGGTAAATTCTATAAAACATTTAAAAGAGAATTAATGGCTAGTGTCCTCAAACTGTTCCAAAAAAAAAATAGAAGAGGGGGAAAAAGCTTCTAAATACATTCTACGGACCCAACATTATCCTGATACCAAAACTAGACAAATACTATGAAAAAAGAAACTACCAGCAAATATCCCGAATGGACACAGATGCAAAAATTCTCAAAAAAATATTAGGAAACTGCATTCAACAATACATTGAAAGGATCATTCACCACAATCAAGTAGGATTTATTCCAGGAATGCAAGAACATTTCAATATCCACAAGTTAATCAACATGATACACTACATTAAAGAATAAAAATATGATAGCAATAGAGGCAGAAAAAGCATTTAACAAAATTCAGCATCAGTTCACTATTAAAAAATTCTCAAATGGGTTTAGAGGGATTATATCTCAACATAGTAAAGACCATATCTGACAAACCCATAGCTATCATAATAATAATGAAAAACAGCTTTTCCTCTAAGATCAGAAACAAGAAAAAAACATATATTCTTGCCATTGGTATTCAACATAGTCCTGGAAGTCCTAACTGCAGCAATCAAACAAGAAAAAGAAATAAAAGGCATCCAAACTGGTAAGGAAGAAGTAAAACTGTCACTATTCATAAATGACATGATACTAAAATCCTAAAGACTCCATCAAAAAACTATTATAAGTAATAAATTAATAAAATTACAGGATGCAAAATTAATATACAGAAATTGGTTGAGTTTCTATATATTAATAACAAAGCAGCATAAAGAGAAACTAATAAAACACTTCATTTATATTATAACAAAAAGCACAAAATACCAGGAATAAACTTAACCAAGGAGGTGAAAGACCTCTACTCTGAAAACTATAAAACACTGATGAAAGAAATTAAAGGTGACATAAATATACCATGCTCATGGGTTGGAAGAATTAATATTGCTAAAATGTCCATACTACCCAAAGTAATCTGCAAATTCAATGTAATCTCTATCAAAATACCAGCAACACTTTTCACAGAACTAGAACAAATAACACTAAAATTTGTATGGAACCAGAAAAGACCTTGAATTGAAAAAAACAATCTTAAGAAAGAACAAAAAGATGGAGGTATCACAATCCCAGATTTAAAGATACATTACAAAGCAATAGTAATCAAAAGCTATGGTATTGGCATAAAAATAGACCTATAGTTAAATGGAACAGATTAGAGATACCATAAATAAATCTGCACTTATAGGATTACTTGATGACAGGTCGGTCAAAAATATACAGTGAGGAAAGGTAGTATTTTCAATAAATGGTTATGGGAAAACTGGACAGCTACATGCAAAAGAATGAAACTGGCCACTTTCTTATACCATACACAAAAATAAACTCAAAGTAGATTAAGGACATAATGTGAAACCTGAAACCATAAAAATCCTAAAAGAAAATATAGGCAGTAATCTTTTATATAGGCCCTAGCAACATGTTTATGGATATGTCAACAAAGGCACGAAAAATTAAGCAAAAACAAACTTTCGTTACTACATCAAAATAAAAAGCTTTTGCACAGTGATGGAAGCCATCAAAATGACAAAGGAGCAACCTACTGAATGGGAGATGTTTTTGCAAATGATATATCCAATAAGACATTAGTATCTATCATATATAAAGAACGTGTACAACTCAAAAAAACGCCAATTTAAAAAAATAGGTAAAGGACCTGAGTAGACATTTTTCCAAGGAACACATACAGATGGCAATAGACATATGAAAAGATGATCAACATCACCTCCATCAGGGAAATGCAAATCAAAGCCACAATGAGAGGTCATCTACACTTCTTAGAATGGCCAAAATTAAAAAGACAAGAAATAAAAACATTGGCTAGGATGTGGAGAAAAGAAAACCCTTGTACAATGTTGGTGGGAATGTAACTTGGTAAAGCCACTATGGAAAATAGTATGGAGGTTCCTCAAAAAAATAAATAAAGACCATATGATTCAGTAATTCTATTACTAGGTATGTACTCAAAGAAAAAACTGATTCAAAGCGATACATGCACCCCAAGTTTATTACAGAATTATTTACAATAACCAAAATATGGAAGGAATCTGTGCATTGATTGATGAATGGATAAAGAAGTGGTATTCACACACACACAATGGAATATTACTCAGCTTTTAGAAATATGAGATCTCACAGTTTGCAATAACATGGGTGAACCTTGAAAGTAATAAGTCAAATAAGTTGGAGATAGACAAATACTATATGATTTTACTTACAGAATCTAAAAAGCAAAACAAAAGAACAAAGAAACAGACCTATAAATACAGAGAACAAACTAGTACTTGCCAGAGGGGAGGAGGTAGATAAAATGTGTGAAGGGGGATGGGAGGTACAGGCTTCTAGTTTTGGAATGAATAGGTCACATGCATGAAAGGTACATAATAAGGATGTAGTCAATGGCATTGTAATAGCACTATATGGTGACAATAGTAGCTACACTTGTGAGAACATTATAATATATAGAGTTGTTGAATCACTCTGTTGTATACTGGAAATTAGTGTAACATGTGTGTCAACTATCCACAATAAAAAAATAAATCATTAGGATCTGATATATCTCTCTTTCTCTCTCTCTCTCTCTCTCTCTCTCTCTCTCTCACACACACACACACACACACACACATACACACACACACAAACAGCATATACACTTGCTGCAATAAACATGCATTTAAAAAAACAAGAAATCCTCTGTATGTTAACTAACTTGAAAAAAAAATCAAACAAATTCATGTTATCGTGCCATTGGGGTAACATGAATAAGCCTAAAGGATATTAGGCTAAGTGAAATGAGCCAGACACAGAAAGACAGATACTATATCTTTCCACTTACGTGTGCAATCTAAAATAATCAAGCTCATAGAAACACAGTCAAATGGTGGTTGTCAGATATGAGGTGGGAGAGAGAAGTGAGGGGTGTTGGTCAAAGGATAATATGTTTTTATTTATCCAAGATGACTAAGTTCTGGAGATCTAATGTACTATATGACTGATAACAATGCTGTATTATATACTTGAAATTTGCTTAAAGAATGTGTTCTCATCCCAAGAAATACGCAGATAACTCTGTGAAATGATGGATAAGATAATTACCTTGTGCTATTTCATAATGTGCCTATATGGCAAACTATCAGGTTGTATACTTTAAATTTTAATTTAAGTATGCATAAGTATCATAAGAGGTGAAAAATAGCTTCAACCAATAAAAGTGACCAAAATGACCAAAACTTGAAAATTCATAACATATCTAAAGAGATAATATATAATTTTTAAGTTGCATTTGGTAAAGTGAAGGTGGAAGAGGTGTTTCACCACAAAGCACATAACAGAATAATTACAGATTCTGATTTGGCAGTTGTTGTCCAAGCAATGTTTTAGAGGAAGCTGCCATAGCTACCAGATTCATATATGGCTATCCTATTAGTGTGACTATTCTTAAAGAAGAAATGGATGAAAAGTAGTTACACTAAATAGATATTAATGAATTTGATTAATATCTATCTATATAGTTACATATTTTTATTTGAAATGTTTTTAGCTTGAAAGTAGACGAGTACAGTGTTTGATTCTGGCTCATCTACTAGGTCTGGTGAACTCAACCATTTTTTTCTGTGAGCAGAGAACAGGTAGAACCAACCCTACTACTAGTTACTACTTGCCCCTTGATTTTCTCCCAAGATCATCCCAGACTCTACCTGTCCAAATTGGAAATAAAAATCATTTTGCTAACCACAGTCCTTCTATCAGAGATATTGTTTCTAACTTCCACTTTGACACTTGTAGAGATGCTTCAGAGTCATTCTTGACTCCTCCCTTTAACTTAACCTTTACTTGTGTAACCAAATCTAAAATCTTTCCATTTTTACCTTCTAGACACTTATTTATACATCACTTCTTTCAAACATAATATTGCAACAGCTCTGTAATTGGTAGTCTGATTACCTTTTGGCACTTTCAAATCCCATACATTTCCTGAGATCTCCAAAATAAATATTTTATTAATTTTCCTAAATCTACAAGGGACCTCTTACCTACCAAAAAGGTAAGGCCTCTCCTGTAACTTTTTTTTGCCTCTTCTCCCGACCACCTTTCCAAATAACAGTAAAATGGAAAGCTTCGTGGTGTAGATTTCAAATACAAAGCCACCCAAAGCCAGATTATCTGATTCAAAAACTATGTATAACTTTTACTGTGGCTAATGTACACATGCACATACACACGTCAGTTACATTTGAGATTTATTGACTATAAATTGGCTATACGGTTTAACTGACTATAAAGCTATAAAGGTTGAAAATAGTAGTCCCTAATTCAAAAGATTATAAGAATTAAATTATGTACTATATAAAAATTCTGTGAAGCATTCAATAAATATTAACTATAATCATATTTATTGATCAACTTGTATGTCCCAATCATTGAAATGAGAATATCATGTGAGTTCAATCTCCTGTTACGTTCCAAGATTCTGGGTCAATTCTACAAGAAGTCATTGTATATAGGTTAAAGGAAAGATATATTTTTTTAAGAATAATAGTCATGAGACTAATTGATGGGCTTGAATGTTTCATAGTAGACAGCAGAGAATCTATTGCTGCAGAGATCAACGACCTGAAAAATAGTCATACTAAATTTAAAAATGCTGTAAATGAGGTGCAAAATAAACTAGAGTCAGGGATAGTGAGGATTGAAGAGGCAGAGGGGAAAATAGGTGAAATAGAAGATAAATTATGGAAAAAGATGAAACTGAGAAAAAGAGGGATAAAAAAATTCTGGATCATGAGGGGAGAATTAGAGAACTAAGTGATTCAATGAAATGGAACAAGATCCATATCATAGGAGTTCCAGCAGAAGAAGAGAGAGAGAAAGGGTCTGAAGATATACTTGAGCAATCATAGCCAAGAACTCCCCCAATCTGGGGTAGGAAACTGACATTGAAATTCAGGAGCCACAGAGAACTCCCTTCAGACATAAATTGAATTGACCTTCTACACGACATGTCATAGTGAAACTGGCAAAATACAAAGGTAAAGAGAGAATTCTGAAAGCAGCTAGGGATAAACAGGCGTTAACCTACAAGGGTAGACACATAAGGGTAGTAGCAGATCTATCTACCGAAATGTGGCAGGCCATAAAGGAGTGGCAAGAAATTTTCAATGCGATGAGGAGGAAAAATATGCAGCCAAGAATTCTTTTTTTTTCAATATAAAAAATTTTGTGTCAAATTGGATTCCATACAACACCCAATGCTCATCCCAAAAGGTGCCCTCCTCAATACCCATCACCTACCGTCCCCTCCCTCCCACCCCCCATCAACACTCAGTTTGTTCTCAGTTTTTAACAGTCTCTTATGCTTTAGCTGTCTCCCACTCTAACCTCTTTTTTTTTCCTTCCCCTCCCCCTGGGTTTCTGTTAAGTTTCTCAGGATCCACATAAGAGTGAACACATATGGTATCTGTCTGTCTCTGTATGGCTTATTTCACTTAGCATTACACTCTCCAGTTCCATCCACGTTGCTACAAAGGGCCATATTTCAGTTTTTCTCATTGCCACGTAGTACTCCATTGTGTATATAAACCACAATTTCTTTATCCATTCATCAGTTGATGGACATTTAGGCTCTTGCCATAATTCGGCTTTTGTTGAGAGTGCTGCTATAAACATTGGGGTACAAGTGCCCCTATGCATCAGTACTCCTGTATCCCTTGGGTAAATTCCTAGCAGTGCTATTGCTGGGTCATAGGGTAGGTCTATTTTTAATTTTTTGAGGAAACTCCACACCGTTTTCCAGAGTGGCTATATCAGTTTGCATTCCCACCAACAGTGCAAGAGGGTTCCCGTTTCTCCACATCCTCTCCAGCATCTATAGTCTCCTGATTGGTTCATTTTGGCCACTTACTGGTGTGAGGTGATATCTGAGTGTGGTTTGCATTTGTATTTCCCTGATGAGGAGCTGCTGTCCAGTTCTCCCAGCACCATTTGTAAAAGAGACTGTCTTTTTTCCATTGGATGTTCTTTCCTGCTTTGTCAAAGATGAGTTGGCCATACGTTTGTGGGTCTAGTTCTGGGGTTTCCATTCTATTCCATTGGTCTATTTGTCTGTTTTTATGCCAATACCATGCTGTCTTGATGATTACAGCTTTGTAGTAGAGGCTAAAGTCTGGGATTGTGATGCCTCCTGCTTTGGTCTTCTTCTTCAAAATTCCTTTGGCTATTTGGGGCCTTTTGTGGTTCCACACAAATTTTAGGATTGCTTGTTCTAGTTTCGAGAAGAATGCTGGTACAATTTTGATGGGGATTGCATTGAATGTGTAGATAGCTTTGGGTACATTTTGACAATATTTATTCTTCCAATCCATGAGCATGGAATGTTTTTCCATTTTTTTATATCTTCTTCAATTTGCATAAGCTTTCTATAGTTTTCAGCGTACAGATCTTGTACATCTTTGGTTAGATTTATCCCTAGGTATTTTATGCTTCTTGGTGCAATTGTGAATGGGATCAGTTTCTTTATTTGTCTTTCTGTTGCTTCATTGTTAGTGTATAAGAATGCAACTGATTTCTGTACATTGATTTTGTATCCTGCGACTTTGCTGAATTCATGTATCAGTTCTAGCAGACTTTTGGTGGAGTCTATCGGATTTTCCATGTATAATATCATGTCATCTGCAAAAAGCGAAAGCTTGACTTCATCTTTGCCAATTTTGATGCCTTTGATTTCCTTTTGTTGTCTGATTACTGATGCTAGAACTTCCAACACTATGTTAAACAATGGCGGTAAGAGTGGACATCCCTGTTGTGTTCCTGATCTCAGGGGAAAGCTCTCAGTATTTCCCCATTGAGGATGACGTTAGCTGTGGGCTTTTCATAAATGGCTTTTATGATGTTTAAGTATGTTCCTTCTATCCCGAATTTCTTGAGTGTTTTTATTAAGAAAGGATGCTGAATTTGTCAAAGGTCTTTTCTGCATCGATTGACAGGATCATATGGTTATCTTTCTTTTATTAATGTGATGTATCACGTTGATTGATTTGCGAATGTTGAACCAGCCCTGCATCCCAGGAATGAATCCCACTTGATCGTGGTGAATAATTCTTTTTATATGTTGTTGAATTCAATTTGCTAGTATCTTATTGAGAATTTTTGCATCCATATTCATCAGGGATATTGGCCTGTAGTTCTCTTTTTTTCCTGGGTCTCTGTCTGGTTTAGGAATCAAAGTAATACTGGCTTCATAGAATGAGTCTGGAAGTTTTCCTTCCCTTTCTATTTTTTGAAACAGCTTGAGAAGGATAGGTACTATCTCTGCTTTAAATGTCTGGTAGAACTCCCCTGGGAAGCCATCTGGTCCTGGACTCTTATTTGTTGGGAGATTTTTGATAACTGATTCAATTTCTTCGTTGGCTATGGGTCTGTTCAAGCTTTCTATTTCCTCCTGATTGAGTTTTGGAAGGCTGTGGGTTTTTAAGAATTTTTCCATTTCTTACAGGTTGTCCAGTTTGTTGGCATGTAATTTTTCATAGTATTCCCTGGTAATTGCTTGCATCTCTGAGGGATTGGTTGTAATAATTCCATTTCCATTCATGATTTTATCTATTTGGGTCATCTCCCTTTTCTTTTTGAGAAGCCTGGCTAGAGGTTTATCAATTTTGTTTATTTTTTCAAAAAAATAACTCTTGGTTTCGTTGATCTGCTCTACAGTTTTTTTAGATTCTATATTGTTTATTTCTGCTCTGATCTTTATTATTTCTCTTCTTCTGCTGGGTTTAGACTGTCTTTGCTGTTCTGCTTCTATTTCCTTTAGGTGTGCTGTTAGATTTTGTATTTGGGATTTTTCTTGTTTCTTGAGATTGGCCTGGATTGCAATGTATTTTCTTCTCAGGACTGCCTTTGCTGCATCCCAAAGCGTTTGGATTGTTGTATTTTAATTTTCATTTGTTTCCATATATTTTTAAATTTCTTCTCTAATTGCCTGGTTGACCCACTCATTCGTTAGTAGGGTGTTCTTTAACCTCCATGCTTTTGGAGGTTTTCTAGACTTTTTCCTGTGGTTGATTTCAAGCTTCATAGCATGGTCGTCTGAAAGTATGCATGGTATGATTTCCATTCTTGTATACTTATGAAGGGCTGTTCTGTGACCCAGTATGTGATCTATCTTGGAGAATGTTCCATGTGTACTTGAGAAGAAAGTATATTCTGTTGCTTTGGGATGCAGAGTTCTAAATATATCTGTCAAGTCCATCTGATCCAATGTGTCATTCAGGGCCCTTGTTTCTTTATAGACCGTGTGTCTAGATGTTCTATCCATTTCTGTAAGTGGAGTGTTAAAGTCCCCTGCAATTACCACATTCTTATCCATAAGGTGGCTTATGTTTGTGAGTAATTGTTTTATATATTTGGGGGCTCCTGTATTCGGCGCATAGACATTTATAATTGTTAGCTCTTCCTGATGGATAGACCCTGTGGTTATTACATAATGTCCTTCTTCATCTCTTGTTACAGCCTTTAATTTAAAGTCTAGTTTTTCTGATATATGTATGGCTACTCCAGCTTTCTTTTGACTTCCAGTGGCATGATAAATAGTTCTCCATCCCCTCACTCTCAATCTTTAGGTGTCCTCATGTCTAAAATGAGTCTCTTATAGACAGCAAATAGATGGGTCTTGTTTTTTTTATCCATTCTGATACGCTATGTCTTTTGGTTGGCACATTTAGTCCATTTACATTCAGTGTTATTATAGAAAGATACGGGTTTAGAGTCATTGTGAAGTCCGTAGGTTTCATGCTTGTAGTGATGTCTCTGGTACTTTGTCTCACAGGATCCCCCTTAGGATCTGTTGTAGGGCTGGTTTAGTGGTGATGAATTCCTTCAGTTTTTGTTTGTTTGGGAAGACCTTTATCTCTCCTTCTATTCTAAATGACAGAATTGCTGGATAAAGGATTCTCGGCTGCATATTTTTCCTGTTCATCACGTTGAACATCTCCTGCCATTCCTTTCTGGCCTGCCAAGTTTCAGTAGAGAGATCGGTCATGAGTCTTATAGGTCTCCCTTTATATGTTAGAGCATGTTTATCTCTAGCTGCTTTCAGAATTTTCTCTTTATCCTTGTATTTTGCCAGTTTCACTATGATATGTGGTGCAGAGGATCAATTCAAGTTACGTCTTAACGGAGTTCTCTGTGCCCCTTGGATTTCAATGCCTTTTTCCTTCCCCAGATCCGGGAACTTCTCAGCTATTATTTCTTCAAGTACACCTTCAGCACCTTTCCCTCTCTCTTCCTCCTCCGGAATACCAATTATGCATAGATTTTTTCTCTTTAGTGCGTCACTTAGTTCTCTAATTTTCCCATCATACTCCTGGATTTTTTAATCTCTGTTTTTCTCAGCTTCTTCTTTTTCCATAATTTTATCTTCTGTTCACCTATTCTCTCCTCTGCCTCTTCAATCCGAGCCGTAGTTGTATCCATTTTATTTTGCAGATCATTAATAGCATTTTTTAGCTCCTCCTAGCTGTTCCTTTGTCCCTTGATCCCTGTAACAATAGATTCTATGCTGTCCTTTATACTGTTTTCAAGCCCAGCAATTAATTTTATGACTATTATTCTAAATTCACTTTCTGTTACATTGTTTAAATCTTTTTTGTTCAGTTTGTTAGCTGTCGTTATTTCCGGGAGGTTTTTTTGAGGGGAATTCTTGCGTTTTGTCATTTTGGATAGTCCCTGGAGTGGTGCAGAACTGCAGGGCACTTCCCCTGTGCTGTCTTGAATAACTTGCGTTGGTGGGCGGGGCTGCAGTCAGATCTGATGTCTGCCCCCACCCCACCGCTGGGGCCACAGTCAGACTGGTGTGTGCCTTCTCTTTCCCTCTCCTTGGGGCAGGATTCACTGTGCAGTGGCGTGGCCCGTCTGGGCTACTTGCACACTGCCAGGCTTGTGGTGCTGGGGATCTGGCGTATTAGCTGGGATGGATTGGCAAGGTGCAGGGGCGGGAGGGCAGGCTCAGCTCGCTTATCCTTGGGATATCTGCTTCAGGAGGGGCCCTGCTGCACTGGGAGGGAGTCAGACCCTCCAGAGGGATGGATCTGCAGAAGCACAGCGTTGGGTGTTGGCGAGGTGCAAGCAAGTTCCCTGGCAGGAACTGGTTCCCTTTGGGATTTTGGCTGGGGGATGGGCGAGAGAGATGGCGCTGGTGAGCACCTTTGTTCCCTGCCAAGCTGTGCTCTGTTGTCCAGGGCTCAACAACTCTCCCTCCAGTTATCCTCCTGCCTGCCCCCGTTCTCCGAACAGAGCTGTTAACTTATGACCTCCCAGAGGCTAAGTCCCGCTTGCTGTCAGAACACACTCCGTCTGGCCCCTCCGCTTCGCCAGCCAGACTTGGGGGCTCTGCTTTGCCGGCAGGCTTCCCCTCTGCCCTGGCTCCCTCCTGCCAGCCCGTGTAGCACGAACTGCCTCTCTGCCCTTCTACCATCTTCCGTGGACCTCTCATCTACACTTGCCTCCAGAGAATCCATTATGCTAGTCTTCTGGCAATTTTCTGAGTTATTCAGGCAGGTGTGGGTAGAATCTAAGTGATCCGCAGGACGCCATCTTCCCAGAAGCCCCCTCTGGAAAGTGTCCAGCCAAGAATTCTTTATACAGCAAACTTTTCATTCAGAATAGGAGAGATAATGGTTTTCCCAAACAAAAACTGAAGGAATTCATCACGACCAAAGAAGCCCTACAAGAGATCCTAAGGGGGACTCTGTGAGTGAAATGTTGCAAGGACCACAAAAGACAGAGACATCACTACAAGTTCGAAACCTACAGACAGTACAATGACTCTAAACCCATGTCTTTAATAATAACACTGAATGTAAATGGACTAAATGCTCCAATCAAAAGACATAGGGTATCAGAATGGATAGAGAAAAAAAGACCCATCTTTGCTATCTAAAAGAGACTCATTTTAGACTTGAGGACACCTTCAGATTGAAAATGAGGGGATGGAGAACAATCTATCATGCTACTGGAAGTCAAAAGAAAGCTGGAGTAGCCATACTTCTATCAGACAAACTATATTTTAAACTAAAGGGTATAACAAGAGATGAAGAAGGACATTATATAATAATAACAGGGTCTATCCATCAAGAAGAGCTAACAATTATAAATGTCTGTGCACCAAATTAGAAAGCACCCAAATATATAAAACCATCACAAACATAAGCAGTCTTATTGGTAAGAATGTGGTAATTGCAAGGTTCTTTAATACTTTACTTACAACAATGGACAGATTTTCAGGACAGAAAATCATAAAGAAACAATCACCTTGAATGATACACTGGACCAGATGGACTTGACAGATGTATTTAGAACTTCTTATTCTAAAGCAGAATATACTTTCTTCTCAAGTGCACATGGAACAGTCCCAAGGTAGATCACATGCTGGGACACAAAACAACCCTCAGTAAATATAAAAGAATTGAGATCATACCATGCACACTTTCAAAACACAATGCTATGAAACTTGATCAACCACAGGAAAAATTTGGAAAACCTCCTAATGCATGGAGGTTAAAGAGCATCCTACTAAAGAATGAATGGGTCAACCAGGCAATTAAATAATAAATTTTTTAAAAATATGAAAAAATGAAAATGAAAACACAGCAATCCAAACCCTTTGGGATATAGCAAAGGCAGTCCTAAGAGGAAAATACATTGCAATCCAGGCCTATTTCAAGAAGCAAGAAAAATCCCAAATACAAAATCTAACAGCCCACCTAAAGGAAATAGAAGCAGAACAAAGAAA
Organism: Prionailurus viverrinus; assembly: GCF_022837055.1. Lineage (NCBI taxonomy): Eukaryota > Metazoa > Chordata > Mammalia > Carnivora > Felidae > Prionailurus > Prionailurus viverrinus. Next base: position 56,961,495 of record NC_062578.1, read on the forward strand.
ACCCAAATCCAGCAGAAGAGAAATAATAAGTATTAGAGCAGAAACAATATAGAATTAAAAAAAGTAGAACAGATCAATGAAATTGAGGTTTTTTTGACAAAATTGATAACCCCCTACCCAGACATCTCAAAAAGAAAAGAGAGAGGACCCAAATAGATAACATCAAGAATGAAAATGGAATTATCACAACCAATCCCTCAGAAATACAGGTAATTATCAGGGAATACTATGAAAAATTGTATGCCAACAAACTGGACAACATGGAAGAAATGGACAAATTCCTACACACCCACACACACTACTAAAATTCAAACGGGAAGAAATAGAAAATTTGAGCAGACCTATATAACTAGTGAAGAAATTGAATCAGTTATCAAAAATCTCCCAACAAATAAGAGTCCTGGACTAGACAGTTTCCCTGGAGAATTCTACTATACATTTAAAGCAGAGTTAATACGTATCCTCAAGGTTTTCCAAAAAATAGAAATGGAAGGAAAACTTCTGGACTCCTTCTATGAAGCAGCATTACCTTGATTCCCAAACCAGAGAAAGACCCCACACAAAAGGAGAATTATAGGCCAACATCCCTGATGAACACGGATGCAAAATTTCTCAACAAGATAGTAGCAAATCAAATTCAACACAATATAAAAAAGAGTTATTCACCATGTTCAAGTGGGACTCATTCCTGGGCCGCAGGGCTGGTTCAATATTCGCAAATCAAATGTGATACATAACATAAAAGAAAGCATAAGAATCATATTATCCTGTCAACTGATGCAGAAAAAGCATTTGACAAAATACAGCATCCTTTCTTAATAAAAACCCTCAAGAGAGTGGGGATAGAAAGAACATACTTCACAAAGGAACATACTTCAAAAAGAAACATAACATCATAAAAGCCATATGTGAAAAGCCATATAAAAGATGTGAAAAGCCCACAGCTAATATCATCCTCAATAGGGAAAAATTGAGAGCATTACCCCCAAGATCGGGAACACAACTGGGATATCCACTTTAACCACTGTTGTTTAACAGAGTGTTGGAAGTCCTAGCCTCAGCAATCAGACAACAAAATGAAATAAAAGGCATCAAAATTGGCAAAGAAGTCAAACTTTCACTTTTTACAGACTACATGATACTCTACATGGAAAAACTCAAAGCCTCCACCAAAAGACTGCTAGAACTGATATATGAATTCAGCAAAGTCACAGGGTACAAAATCAATGTACAGAAATTGGTTACATTTTTATACACCAATAATAAAGCAATGGAAAGAGAATTAAAGAAACTGATCCCATTTACAATTGCACCAAGAACCATAAAATACCTAGGAATAAATCTAACCAAAGATGTAAAAGATCTATATGTTGAAAATTATAAAAAGCTGATGAAGGGAATTGAAGAAGACACAAAGAAATGGAAAAACATTCCATGCTCATGGATTGGAAGAATAAATATTATTAAAATGTCAATACTACCCAGAGCAATCTACACATTCAATGTAATCCCAATTAAAATTGCACTGGCATTCTTCTCAAAGCTAGAACAACCAATCCTAAAAATTCTATGGAAACACACACACACACACACACACACAATACCCGAATAGCTAAGTAATATTGAAGAAGTAAACCAACATGGGAGGCATCACAATCCCAGACTTCAGTCTCTAGTACAAAACTGTAATCATCAAGATAGTATGGTACTGCCACAAAAACAGACACATAGACCAATGGAATAGGATAGAGAACCTAGAATTGGACCCACAAATGTATGGCCAACTAATCTTTGGCAAAGCAGGAAGGAATATCCAGTGGAAAAAAGAGTCTCTAACAAATGGTGCTGGGAGAACTGGACGGCAACATGCAGAAGAATGAAACTAGACCACTTTCTTACACCATACACAAAAATAAACTCAAAATGGATGAAAGACCTGAATGTGAGACAGGAAACCATCAAAACCCTAGAGGATAAAGCAGGCAACAACCTCTTTGACCTCAGCTGCAGCAATTTCTTGCTCGACACATCTACAAAGGCAAGGGAACTAAAAGCAAAATGAACTTTTGGGACCTCATCAAGATTAAAAGCTTCTGCACTGAAAAGGAAACAATCAACACAACTAAAAAGCAACTGATGGAATGGGAAAAGATATTTGCAAATGACATAGCAGATAAAGGGTTTGTATCCACAATCTATAAAGAACTTACCAAACTCAATACCCGAAAAACAAACAATCCAGTGCAGAAATGGGCAGATGACTTGAATAGACACTTTTCCAAACAAGACATACAGATGGCCAACAGAAACATGAAAAGATGCTCAATGTCACTCATCATCAGGGAAATACAAATCAAAGCCATACTGATATACCATCTCACACTGGTCAGAGTGGCTAAAATGAACAAATCAGGAAACTTCAGATGCTGCTGAGAATGCGGACAAAGGGGACTCTCTTGCACTGTTGGTAGGAATGCAAACTGGTTCAGCCGCTTTAGTAAACAGTGTAGAGGTTCCTCAAAAAATTAAAAATAGAACTACCCTATGACCCAGCAATAGCACTACTAGAAATTTATTACAGAAGTAATAAAAGATGCCACAGAAATACTAAGAATTAAATGCCAACAAGCTGGACAACTGAGAAGAAATGGATAAATTCCTAAAAATATACAATCTTCCAAAACTGAGCAAGGAGGAATAGGAAATCTGAACAGACTGATTACAAGTAAATTTAAGTCAGTAATCAAAAACCTACGAAAAAATAAAGGTCTAGGACCACATGGATTCACAAGTGAATTCTATTGCATGTTTATTTTATGTATGTATGTATGTATGTATGTATGTATGTATGTATGTATTTTCACTGTTTACTTAGTTTTGAGAGAGCAAGAGGATGAGCTCTCTTGCTCATCAGAGGGGAGGGGCAGAGAGAGAAGGACAGAGAATCCCAAGCAGGCTCCACTCTGTCAGCACAGAACCACATGTGGGGCTCAAACTGACAAACCATGAAATCATGACCTGAACTGAAGTCAAGAATTGGATGCTTAACTGACTGAGCCACTCAGGCACCCCTCTACCAGATATTTAAAGAAGAGTTAATACCTATTCTCCTCAAACTATTCCACAAAGTAGAAGAGGAAGGAAAGGTTTCAAATACACTCAAAATGATACCAGCTTTACTCTGCTTTACCCTGAAACCAAAGACACCACAAAAAAAGAAAACTACATGCCAATGTCCCTGATGAACATAGATGCAAAAATCCTCAAAAACATATTAGCAAATCACATATATCACTATATTAAAAAGATCATTCATCACAATCAGGTAGGATTTATTTCTGAGATGCAAAGATGATTCAATATTTGCATATCAAGCAATGTCATACACCATGTCAAATAAACTAATAGAATTATATCAGCATCTCAATAGATGCAGAACAAGCATTTGACATGATTCAACATTGATTCATGATAAAAATTCTCAACAAAATGGGGTTAGAGGGAACATACCTCAACATAATAAAGATCATATATGAAAAGCTTGCATCTAACATTGTACTCAGTGGTGAAAAGCTAAGATTCCCCCTAAGGTTAGAAACAAACAAGGAAGTCCACTTTTAAAAAAATTCCAATATAGTTAACATACAGTGTTATGTTTGTTTCAGGCATATAATACCGTGATTCAACAATTCCATATATTACCCAGTGCTCATCATGACAAGTGCACTCCTTAATCCGCATCACCTATTTCACTCCCCCCTACCACACATACATATTCCCTCTGGTAACCATCAGTTCCCTCAAAGTCTGTTTCTTGGTTTGTCTCTCTCTTTTTTCCTTTGCTCACTTGTTTTGTTTCTTAAATTCCACATGAGTAAAATCATATACTATTTATCTTTCTCTGACATTTCACTTAGAATTACACTCTTTAGTTCCATCCATGTCATTTCAAATGGCAAGATTTCATTCTTTAAGGATGTCCACTTGTAACACTTTTATTCAACATAGTACTAGAAATCCAAGCCATAATTATCATGCAAGAAAAAGAAATAATGGAGATCCATATTGGTAAAGAAGATGTTAAACTCTCACTAATTGTAGATAACTTGATAGTACAGATAGAACATCCTAAAGGTTCCACTAAAAACTACTAGAAGTGATAAATGAATTCAGTAGAGGCAGTATGCAAAATTAATACACAGAAATTTGTAATATTTCTATACACTAACAACAAAGTTGCAGAAAGTAAAATAAACAAAATCTCCATTTACAATTGTAGCAAAAAGAATAAAATACCTGGGAGTAACCTGAATCAAAGAGGTTAAAGACTCATACTTTGAAAATTATAGACCATTGATAAAAAACTGAAAATGACTCAAACAAATGGGAAAATACTCATGCTCATGGATTAGATGAATATTGTCAAAATATCCATACAATGTAAAGCAATCCACAGATTCAATATAATTTCTATCAAAATACCAACAGCATTTTTCACAAAACTAGAACAAATAATATTTAAATTAGCATGGAACCCTAGAACACCCAGAATAGCCAAAAAACAAAACTTTTTAAATGGGAGTATCACAATCCCAGATTTCAAGATATACTACAAATTTTTATATATTTCAAGATATACTACAAATCAAAACATCATAGTGCTTGGACAAAAAAGGCACATACATTCATAGAACAGGATAAAGACCTAAGAAGTTAACCCACATATATATGGCCAATTAATCCATGACAAAGGGGGCAAAAATACAGAATGGGGAAAGGCAGTCTTTTCAACAAACGGTGCTAGGAAAACCCAACATGTAAAAGAATAAAACTGGATTACTTTCTAACACCGTACACAAAAATAAACTCAAAATGCATTAAAGATCTAAGTCTGAAACCTGAAACCATAACATCCTAGAAGAGAACACAAGCAGTAATGTCTCTGACATCAGCCATAGTAACATTTTTCTAGATATGTCTCCTCAGGCAAGGGAAACAAAATCAAAAATAAACTACTGGAACTACATCAAATAAAAGGCTTTTGCACAGAAAGGGAAAACATCAACAAAACAAAAGACAATCTATTAAATGGAAGAAGATATTTTCAAATGGTATCATCGATAAGGGCTTCATATCCAAAATAGTTAAAGAATTTATCCAACTCAACACCAAACCTCCCCCACAAATAACCCAATTAAAAAATAGGCAGAGGACCTGAATAAACTGTTTTTTAAAGAAGTCAGCAGATGGCTAACAGACACATGAAGAGATTCTCAACATTACTGATCATCAGAGAAATGCAAATCAAAACCACAATGAGATATTCCCTCATGCCTGTTAGAATGGCTAAAATCACAATGACAAAAAAAGTAACAAACGTTGGCTAGGATGTGGAGGAAAAGGGACCCTTGTGCACAGTTGGTGGGAATATAAATTGGTGGAAGCACCTTGGAAAACAGTATGGAGTTTCCTCAAATAATTAAAAATAGAACTATCTTACGATCCAATAATTCCACAACTGATTTTACCTAGGGAAAATAAAAACACTAACTCAAAATATGCATATACCCTATGTTAATTGCAGCATCATGTACAATAGCCAAGACATGGAAACAACTTAAGTGCCCATTAATAGATGAGTGGATAAGGAAAATGTGGTATATACACACAATGGAATGTTACACAACCATAAAAAAGTATGAGACTGTGCCACTTGAGACAACATGGATAAGCCTAGAGGGTACTATGCTAAGTGAAATAACACTGACAAAGACAAATACCATATTATTGTACTCATAAATGGAATCTAAGAAAATGGATAAAGAAAAAGTAGAATCAGAACTATAAATACAGGCAACAAACAAACGGTTGCCAGAGGGGAAGGGAATAGGAGGTTGGGAAAAATAGTTGAGGGGAAGAGGGATATACAGGCTTCCAGTTATGGAATGAGGGTGTCATGGGAATACACAGCAGAGGATAAGAAATACAGTCAATACTTTTGAAATAGCAATGTAATGTGACAGTAATATCTATACTTGTGGTGAATGTAGCATAATGTCTAAACTTGTCAAATTACTAAGTTGTACACTTGAAACTAATGTAACATTGTGTGTCAAATATACTAAAAAAATGATAAACGTTTAGCACACTCATCAAGGAAATAAAAAAGATGACTCAAAGTTAGAAGTGGAGGGGAAATAAGAACAAACACCACAGGAAGACAAGATTATAAGCGAATATTATGAAAAATTATATGCCAACAAATTAGATGATTTTGAAGAAATGCATTCCTAGAAACATTCAACTTTCCAAGAGTGAGTCTAGAAGAAATAGAAAGTTTAACTGATTACTAGATGTGAAATGAATTAGTAATTCCAACATCCTGAGAAAAAAAGTCCAGGATCAGATTATTTAAAGGGTGAATTTTACCAAACTTTAAAAAAATAGTTAATACCTATTATTCTCAAACTACTCCAAAAAGTAGAAGGAAAACCTTCAAATTTATTCTACAAGGCCAGCATTACCTTTATACCGAAACCAGATAAAGAGTCTACAAAAACGAAAACTATAGGTCAACATGTCTGATAAACATAGATGCAAAAATACTCAAAAAAATATTAGCAAACTAAAATCAATAATACATTTAAAAGATCATTCACTACAATCAAGTAGGATTTATTCCAGGATGCAAGAAGAGTCAGTACTTACAAATCAATCAATATATCACATTAAGAAGAAAAAGGATAAAAACCATATGATCATCTCAATAGATGCAGAAAAAGCATTTGATAAAATGCAATACCTATTAACAATAAAAACTTTCAACATAGTAGGTTTAGAGGGAACATACCTCAACATATTATAGGCACAGCTAACATCATATTCAAGGGTAGAAAACTGAGAGCTTTTCCTCTGACATCAGGAACAAGACAGTGATATCCACTCTCAACACTTATTCAACATAGTACTGAAAGTCCCACCTTCACCAGTCAAGAAAAATAAGTAAAAGGCATACAAATTGATAAGGAAGAAATAAAAGTGTCACTATTTACAGTTGTCATGATACTATACATAGAAAACCCTAAATACTCCACTGAAAAACTATTAAAACTGATAAGTTCAGTACAGTTGCAGGAATCAGTTGTTTCTATACATTATAACAAAGAGCCAAAAGACATTTCATGAAATGATTCTATTTATAATTACACAAAAACAAAATACCTAGGAATAAACTTAACCATGGAGGTGAAAGTATGAACCTGATGAAAAAATGAAGACAACACAAACAAATGGAAAGATATTCCATGCTCATGGGTTGGAAAAATTAATATTGTTAAAATGTCCATCCTACTCAAAGTAATCTACAAATTCAATGTGATCCCTATCAAAACACCAACAGCAATTTTCACTGAACTAGCACAAATTATACTAAAATTTTTATAAAACCACAAAAGACTCTGAATAGCCAAAACAATCTTGAAAAAGCAGAAAAAGCTGGAAGTATCACAATACCAGATTTCAAGATATATTACAAAGTTATAGTAATCAAAACATTATGCAACTGACACAAAAATAGACACATAGGTCAATAGAACAGAACTGAGAACCCAGAAATATACTTACAAGGTCAATTAATCTATGACAAAGGAAGCAAGAACATACAATGGGAAAAAGATAGGCCCTTCAATAAATGGTGATAAAAAAAACTGGACAGCTACATGCAAAAAATGAAATGAGACCACTATGCACAAAAATAAACTCAAAAGTGATTAAAAAAATATCAGAACTGAAACCATAGAAGTTCTAGAAGAAAACAGGAAGTAATCTCTTTTATATAGGTCTTAGCAACATTTTCTCTAGATATATCTCCTACGGTAAGAAAAACAAAAACAAAAATAAACTTTTGGAACTACGGCAAAATTAAAAGCTTCTGCACAGCAAAAGAAACCATCAATATTACATAAGGGCAACCTACTGAAGGGGGGAATATATTTGCAAATGATATATCTGATGGGGGTTAATATCTAAAATATATAAAGAACTTATGCAGCTCAACACCAAAAAACCAATCTGATAAAAAATGGGCGGAGAACCTGAATAGACATTTTCCCAAAGAAGACATATAGAGGCCAACAGATACATGAAAGATCATCAGTAATCACCAGGGAAATGCAAATCAAAACCATAATGGGATACACTGGTCAGAATGACTAGAATTAAAAAGACAAAAAATCACACATGTTGCCTAGTATATGGAGAAAGAGAAACCCTCCTGCACTGTTGGTGGAAATATAAATGAGTTCAGCCACTATGGAAAACAGTATGCAGATACCTCAAGAAATTAAAAATAGAAATACAATATGATCCAGTAATTCATTACTGGAAATTTACACAAGGTAAATGAAAACAATAATATAAAAAGATATATGCTCCCCTATGTTTATTGCAGCATTATTCACAATATCCAATATATGGAAGCAACCCAAGTGTCCATTGATAGATAAATGGCTAAAGATATGGGGTATACATACACAGTGGAATATTTTTCAGACATGAAAAAGGAGATCTTGCCATTTGTGACAACATGAATGGACCTAGAGGGTATTATGTAAGTGAAATATGTTAGAGAAAGACAAATAACATATGATTTCACTTACATATGGAACCTAAAAAACAAACAAATGAACAAGGGAACAGATACACACACAAACAGACTCTTAAATACAGAGAACCAAATAGCAGTTTCCAGAGAAGAGGATAGATGAAATAGATAAAAGGGATTCAGAGGTGCAAACTTCCAGTTATAAAATAAATATGTCACAGAGATGAAAAGCACAGCAAAATATTGTAACAATTATGATAACAGATGGTGACTACACTTATCATATTGAGCTCTGAATAATGTATATAGAATTGTTGAATCAATGTTGTACACCTGAAACTAGTATAACATTGCATGTTAACTATACTTCAATAAAGAAATCTGGGGGTGGGGAGAAGCTGCAGGAGGGGATAAGCTGAACAAGTTTATTCAGAATGGCATGGGCAGGAAGGCTCCCAATTAATAGTATTCAGGGGTTTAGGGAAGTACTTTTTCTATAGATTATAAATACTTCCTGAGGATTTTCATCATTCCACTGTTTAGGAAGCCACATGCCTTTGTGGTAAGAATTATTACAGAAGAACCCAAAATAAATGGAGGAGAGAACTGGTGGAAAACTGAATTTGGCTAATGCCCTCTCCTCTACACCACTCTTCTCTAAGTCTGTTATTTTAAAAAATGAAAATCCCATCCATCCTTCAGAGTCCAAGTAAGATTCCACCCCCATCTCTATCTATCCCTTTCTTTTCTTTTCTTCTTCTTTTTTTTTTAATGTTTATTTACTTTCGAGTGATAGGAAACAGCATGAGCAGGGGAGGGGCAGAGAGAGAGACACAGAATCCACAGCAGGCTCCAGACTCTGAGCTGTCAGCACAGGGCCCGACGTGGGGCTCGACCTCACCAACCGTGAGATCATGACCTGAGCCGAAGCTGGATGCTCAACCGACTGAGCCACCCAGGCGCCCCTCTATCTCCCTTTCTTTACACACATACACACACACACACATGCACATACACAATGACAGTGAACCTCTCACTGCTCTAAGCACCCATCCAGCAGTACACCTGCATTTCTATCAGGGCACTTGTCAGAGTCAATCTGGTTTGGGGAATTCATTCATTCATTCATTCATTCATTCATTCATTCAATAAATATTTATTGAACATATACTATGTGCTGTGTTCTAAAATTAAATTATTGACCAAAACAGAAAGGCATCCTATCCTCATGGAGGCAGGAGTCCAGTTGATCATATTTGAATCAGCCCCCACCAGTACACCACTGAATTGTGGGTTCTTGAAGCTGGGACCTATGTCTCCATCATCTGTGATCCTCAGTGATTAGCACAACATTTGACACATATTAGGAGATTAATACATGCTTATTGATTGGGTGATAAAATCAATGAATCAATCAATACTAAGAAACAGACTTTTTCTCTTACTTAAAACCATCAAGTATCCCCCATTGTCTACATCAGGGCATCAGGGTCAGCAAACTAAAAAAAAAAAAGGAAGACAAGAGCTAGCTATAAAACAATCAAAAAGTAATTTTTAAAATGGTGATAGTGAGTTCCACCTGTCTATAATTACTCCAAATGTGAATAAATTATCCAATTAAAATACAGAATGGCTGAATGGATTAAAAAACAAAACCCAAGTATATGCTGTATATAAGTGACTTGTTTAAACTTTAAGTACCCTAATAGGCTAAGAGTAAAGGAATGGAAAAAGATATTCATGTGAATAGAAACCGAAAGCAGCAGAATCAAAAACTATAAAAAGAGAAAAAGGTCATTACATAATAAAGAATTCAATTCATTAGGAGGATGTAACAAATGCAAACACATACACACCTAATGTTGGAGCATCTGAATACATTAAATAATTATTAACACATCTGAAGGGAGAAATAGACAACAATATAATAATAGCAGGAATTTCAGTACCCACTTTCACAATAACTAGATCATCCATACAGAAAATCATAAAGGAAATAATAGACTTGAATGACACTATGGACCACATGAACTTAATGGACATCTGCACAATAGTCCATTCCCAAACTGGCAGGATATACATTCTTCACAAGTACACAGAACATACTTCAGGAATAGATCACATGATAGGTCACAAAAGAACTTTTACCAAATTTAAGAAGGTTGAAATCATACCAAGTATCTTTAGCAACCACAATGGTATAAAACTATGAATCACTAATAGAAACAAAGATGGAAAGTCACAAATATGTGGAGATTAAATAACACACTTGTAAATGACAAATGGGTCAAAAAATAAATCAAAAGGGAAATTAAGAAATATCTTGAAACAAAAATGGAAGAACAACATATCAAAACCTTTGGGATGCTGCAAAAGCAAATCTAAGAGGGAAGTTAACAGTGATAAATGAGTACCTTTAAAAACAGGAAAGATCTCAAACAATCTCATTTTATACTGCAAGGAACTAGGAAAAGAAAAACAAAGTAAGCCCAAAGTCAGAAGGAAAAAAGTAACCAATATCAAAGCAGAAATAAATGAAATAGAAAACCAGTCACTCTTCAAAACCCCAGTGCAACTCTTTCTGCCCACAGGTCCTATCCCTGTGCTTTAATAACATCACGTTTTTGCACATGCATGCACGCACACACACACACACACACACACACACACACACAAACAAAAATAAAAAAGAAACTAATAAAATATCAATGAAGTTAATATCTGCTTTTTTTGAAAAGAGAGATAACTCAATAACATCAGAAATGAAAGAGGAGACACTACAACTATTGTCACAGAAATAGAAATGATCATTAAAGACTACTATGAACAATAATATGCCAACAAACTAGATGACTTTAAAGAAATGGATAAATTCCCAGAAATATACAACCTACTAGGACTGAATCCCAACACAGAAAATCCCAGGACCAGATGGTTTCACAAGTGAATTCTACCAAACGCTTGAAGAATTATTAATGCCAATCCTTTTCAAACTCTCCAAAAAATTGAGGAGGGGAGAATGCTCTTAAACTCATTTTACAAGACCAGCATTACCAGGATACCAAAGCCATATAAGGACATATAAGAAAAGAAAATTATAGACCAATATCTCTGATAAATACAGATGCAAAAATTCTCAACAAATTAGGTAATTGAATTCAGTAGCACACTAAAAGGTCATTCATCATGATCAAGTGACATTTTTCCTTAGGATGAAAGCATAATTAAATGTATGCAAATAAGCAAGCATAATTCATCACACAATGAATAAGAGCTAAAAATCATATGACCATTTCAAGTAAGATGCAGAGAAAACACTTGGCAAGTAGAATATCCTTCTATGATAAAAATGCTCAACAGATTGGGTATAGAAGGATTAATCTCCGCATAATAAAGACCATATACAACAAGTCCACAGTTAACATCATACTCAATGGTGAAATGTTCAAAACCTTTCCTTTAAGATCAGGAACAAGGGGCGCCTGGGTGGCGCAGTCGGTTAAGCGTCCGACTTCAACCAGGTCACGATCTCGCGGTCCGTGAGTTCGAGCCCCGCGTCGGGCTCTGGGCTGATGGCTCAGAGCCTGGAGCCTGCTTCTGATTCTGTGTCTCCCTCTCTCTCTGCCCCTTCCCCATTCATGCTCTGTCTCTCTCTGTCCCAAAAATAAATAAACGTTGAAAAAAAAAAAACCTTTAAGATCAGGAACAAAATAAGGATGCCTACTCCTGCTGTTTCTCTTCAACATAGTACTGGAAGTCCTAGCAATAACAGGTAAGAAAAAGAAATAAAGCCATCCATTTGGGAAGGAAGTAAAACTATGTCTACAGATGACATGATCTTTATATAGAAACCTAAATATTCCACCAAAAAAATCTGTTAGAACTAATAAATAAATTCCATGAAGTTGCAGGATACAACATCTATATACAGAAATCACTTGCATTTGTATACTTGCCAACAAACTCTGAAATCACAATTAAGAAAACAATGACACAATGGCATTGAAACATTAAAATACCTAGGAATAAATTTAAGGAGGTAAAGTACACTGAAACTCATAAGACACTCATCAAAAAGATTAAGGAAGATACAAATAAATGAAAAGATAACATGAGTTCTTGGATTGGAAGAATTAATACTGTGAAAATGTCCTTACTATGCAAAACAAGCTACAGATTCATTGCAATACCTAATCAAAAGTCCAGAGGCATTTTCCACAGAAATAGAAAAAAAAAATTCAAAATTTGTTTAGAACCACCATAAACTCCTAATAGTCAAAGCAATTCTGAGAAAGAAGAACAAAGCTGGATTCAACACAACCACCAACCTCCACCTACCACCCTTGCTCCTTGTCAGTTACAAAGCTATAAATTATCAAAATGGCATAGGGGCATAAACACAGGCACACAGACCACTGTACTAGAATAGAGAGCCCAGACACAAACCCACACATATACAGTCAACCAATTTTTACAACATGGTGCAGGAACACGCAATGGGTAAAGGACAATTCATTATTGAAAGGACAACATTCAATAAATGGTGCTGGTTGAGAGAGACTGCTGGGAAGATGGCAGTGTAGGAGGACACTGGGCTCACCTCTTCCTGCTGATTGCTTAGATTCCACCCATATTGGCCTAAATAACCCAGAAAACCACTAGAAGACTAGCAGAACTGACTCACCGGAGCCAAGCGTAGACAAGAGGCCAACGGAAGGGCGAAGAGGCAGTGTGTGCTACATGGACTGGTGGGAGGGAGCTGGGCAGTGGAGAGGCAGCCTGCCGGGCAAGGCAGAGGCCCGAAGTCTGGCTTGCAAAAGTGGAGGGGCCAGACTGCATGAGCTCTGACAGCCAGTGGGAATTAACATCTGGAATTTTAAAAGTCAACAGCTCTGCTCTCAGAGAGCGGGAAGGGCAAGAGGACACCGAGTCCTCCCTCTAAAAAGACTGCAGGACAAAGAGCCTTCAGGGATACTGGCTGGAACCACAGTTTGAAAAATGCCTAAGGCCTACAGGAGGGAGAGTTATTGAGTCCAGGAAGGACAGAGCTAGGCGGAGGAACAAAGGCAAGGTTAAGCACCATTTCCCTCTCCCATCCCCCAGCCAAATTTCCAAAGGGAACCAATTCCCATCAACTAACTTGCTTGCACCTCACAAATGCCCAACGTTGTGCTTCTGTGGATCCATTCCTCCCACTGGCCAGCCTCCCTTCTGTTGCTGCAGGGTCCCTCCAGCAGGGGACCACCAATGGCAAAGCTAGCTAAGCCTGCCCCTCACACCCGTGTGCACCTTGCAGATCCACCCCATCTAATACGCCCTTGGCCAGATCCTGTCAAAGCAGCACCACAAGCCTGGCAGTGTGTAAGCAGCCCAGACAGGGGCCACACCACTCCACAGTGAGTCCTGCGCTGGGAGAGGGGAAGATAAGGTACACACCAGTCTGACTGTGGCCCCAGCAGTGGGCTGGGGGCAGACATTGGGTCTGACTGTGGCCCCGCCCACCAACACAAGTTACTCCACATGGCACAGGGGAAGTGCCCTGCAGTTCCATGCCACCCCAGGGACTGCCCAAAATGACAAAACCGAAGAACTCTCCTCAAAAGAAAATCCAGGAAGTAGCAACAGCTAACAAATTGATCAAAAACGATTCATAAAGTAATATAATAGAACAAGAATTTAGAATAATAGTCACAAAATTAATCGCTGGGCTTGAAAAAAACCATAGAGGACAGCAGAGAATCTATTGCTACAGATATCAAGGGACTAAAAAATAGTCATGATGAATTAAAAATGCTATAAATGAGGGGCAAAATAAAATGGAGGCAGCCATAGCACAGATTGAAGAGGCAGAGGAGAGAATAGGTGGATTAGAGGTAAACTTGTGGAAAAAGAGGAAGCTGAGAAAAAAGAGAGAGAAAAAAATCCAGGAGTATGAGGGGAGAATTAGAGAACTAAGTGATGCAATCAAATGGAACAATATCCATATCATAGGAATTCCAGAAGAAGAAGAAGAGAGACAACGGGGCGGAAGGTGTACTTGGACAAATCATAGCTGAGAACTTCCCTCATCTGGGGAAGGAAACAGATATTGAAATTCAGGAGGCACAGAGAACTCCCTTCAGACATAACTTGAATAGATCTGTGTGACATATCATAGTGAAACTGGCAAAATACAAGGATAAAGAGAGAATTCTGAAAGCAGCTAGGGATAAACAGTCTCTAACATACAAAGGGAGACTGATAAGACTAGTGACAGACCTATCTACTGAAACTTGGCAGGCCAGAAAGGAATGGCAGGAAATCTTCAATGTGATGAACAGAAAAAATATGCAGCCGAGAATCCTTTATCCAGCAAGTCTGTCATTCAGAATAGAAGGAGAGATAAAGGTTTTTCCAAAGAAACAAAAACTGAAGGAGTTCATCACCACTAAAGCAGCCCTTCGAGATCCTAAGGGGGACTCTGTGAGTCAACTGTTGCAAGGACCATAAAGTACCAGAGACATCACTACAAGCATGAAACCTACAGATATCACAGTGACTCTAAACCCATATCTTTCAATAACACTGAATGTAATTGGGCTAAATGCTCCAACTAAAAGATGTAGGCTATCAGGATGGATTAAAAAACAAGACCCATCTATTTTCTGTCTAAAAGAGACTCATTTTAGACTTGAGGATGCCTTCAGATTGAAAGTGAGAGGATGGAGAACTACCTATCATGCTATTGGAAGTCAAAAGAAAGCTGGAGTAGCCATACTTATATCAGACAAAGTAGACTTTAAATTAAAGGCTGTATAAATGTCCATCAACTGATGAATGGATAAAGAAATTGTGGTTTATATACGCAATGGAATATTACGTGGCAATGAGAAAAAATGAAATATGGCCTTTTGTAGCAACGTGGATGGAACTGGAGAGTGTGATGCTAAGTGAAATAAGCCATACAGAGAAAGACAGATACCATATGGTTTCACTCTTATGTGGATCCTGAGAAACTTAACAGGAACCCATGGGGGAGGGGAAAGAAAAAAAAAAGAGGTTAGAATGGGAGAGAGCCAAAGCATAAGAGACTGTTAAAAACTGAGAACAAACTGAGGGTTGATGGGGGGTGGGAGGGAGGAGAGGGTGGGTGATGGGTATTGAGGAGGGCACCTTTTGGGATGAGCACTGGGTGTTGTATGGAAACCAATTTGTCAATAAATTTCATAAAAAAATAAATTAATTAATTAAAGGCTGTATCAAGAGACGAAGAACGGCATTATATAATAATTACAACGTCTATCCATCAGGAAGAGCTAACAATTATAAATGTCTATGTGCCGAATTCAGAAGCCCCCAAATATATAAAACAATCACAAACATAAGCAACCTTATTGATAAAAATGTGTATTTACAAGAGACTTTAATACTCCAATTACATCAATTAATAGAACATCTAGACAGAGAATAAATAAATAAACAAGGGCCCTGAATTATATATTGGATCAGATGGACTTGACAGATATATTTGGAACTCTACAGAATAAAACAACAGAATATACCTTCTTCTCAAGTGCACATGGAACATTCTCCAAGATAGATCACATACTGGGTCACAAAAAGCCCTTCATAAGTATAAAAGAATTGAGATCATACCATGCAACCTTCAGACCTCAATGCTATGGAGTTTGAAATCAACCACAGGAAAAAGTCTGGAAAACCTCCAAAAGCATGGAGGTTAAAGAACACCCTTCTAAAGAATGAATGGGTCAACCAGGCAGTTAGAGAAGAAATTGAAAAATATATGGAAACAAATGAAAATGGAAATACAACAATCCAAACGCTTTGCGATGCAGCGAAGGCAGTCCTGAGAGGAAAATACATTGCAATCCAGGCCTATCTCAAGAAACAAGAAAAATCCCAAGTACAAAATCTAATAGCACACCTAAAGGAAATAGAAACAAAACAGTAAAGATACCCCAACCCAGCAGAAGAAGAGAAATAATAAAGATCAGAGCATAAATAAATAATATAGATTCTTAAAAAATCTGTAGAGCAGATCAATGAAACCAAGAGTTGGTATTTTGAAACATAAACAAAATTGATAAACCTCTAGCCAGACTTCTCAAAAAGAAAAGGGAGATGACCCAAATAGATAAAATCATAAATGGAAATGGAAGTATTACAACCAATCCCTCAGAAATACAAGCAATTATCAGGGAATACTGTGAAAAATTATATGCCAACAAACTGGACACCTGGAAGCAATGGACTAATTCCTAAGCACCCACACACTTCCAAAACTCAAAGAGGAAGAAATAGAAAACTTGAACAGACCCATGACGAGCGAAGAAATTGAATCAGTTATCAAAAATCTCCCAACAAGTAAGAGTTCAGGACCAGATGGCTTCCCTGGGGATTCTACCAGACATTAAAGCAGAGATAATACGTATCCTTCTCAAGCTGTTTTAAAAAATAGAAAGGGAATGACAATTTCCAGACTCCTTCTATGAAGCCAGCATAACGTTGATTCCCAAACCAGACAGACCCAGCAAAAAAGGAGAACTATAGACCAATATCCCTGATGAATATAGATGCAAAAATTCTCAACAAGATACTAGCAAATTGAATTCAATAGCATATAAAAAGAATTATTCACCATGATCAAGTGGGATTCATTCCTGGTCTGCAGGCCTGGTTCAATATCCGCAAAATCAACGTTGATACATCACATTAATAAAAGAAAAGATAAGAACCATATGATCCTGTCAATTGATGCAGAAAATGCATTTGACAAAATTAAGCATCCTTTCTTAATAAAAACGCTCAAGAAATTCGGGATAGAAGGAACATACTTAAACATCATGAAAGCCACTTATGAAAACCCCACAGCTAATATCATCCTCAATGGGGAAAAACTGAGAGCTTTCCCCTGAGATCAGGAACACAACAGGGATGTCCACTCTCACCGCCATTGTTTAACATAATGTTGGAAGTTCTAACATCAGCAATCAGACAACAGAAGGAAATCAATGGCATCAAAATTGGCAAAGATAAAGTCAAGCTTTCACTTTTTGCAGATGACATATTATACATGGAAAATCCGATAGACTCCACCAAAAGTCTGCTAGAACTGATACATGAATTCAGCAAAATCACAGGATACAAAATCAATGTACAGAAATCAGTTGCATTCTAATACACTAATAATGAAGCAACAGAAAGACAAATAAAGAAACCGATCCCATTCACAATTGCACCAAGAAGCATGAAATACCTAGGAATTAACCTAACCAAAAATGTAAAAGGTCTGTATGCTGAAAACTATAGAAAGCTTATGAAGGAAATTGAAGAAGATATAAAGAAATGGAAAAACATTCTGTGCTCATGGGTTGGAAGAATAAATATTATTAAAATGCCAATACTGCCTAAAGCTATCTACACATTCAATGTAATCCCAATCATAATTGCATTGGCATTCTTCTTGAAGCTAGCACAAGCAATCCTAAAATTTGTATGGAAACACACACACACACACACACACACACACACACACACACACACACAAACCCGAATAGCTAAGTAATATTGAAGAAGTAAACCAACACGGGAGGCATCACAATTCCAGATTTTAGCCTCTACTACAAAGCTGTAATCATCAAGACAGCATGGTATTGGCACAAAAACAGACACACAGACCAATGGAATAGAATAGAGACTCCAGAATTGGACCCACAAAAGTATGGCCAACTAATCTTTGACAAAGCAGGAAAGAACATCCAATGGAAAAAAGACAGTCTCTAACAAATGGTGCTGAGAGAACTGGACAGCAACATGCAGAAGAATGAAACTAGACCACTTTCTTACACCATTCACAAAAACAAACTCAAAATGGATGAAAGACCTGAATGTGAGATAGGAAACCATCAAAACCCTAGAGGAGAAAGCAGTAAAAAACCTCTGGGACCTCAGCCACAGCAATTTCTTGACACATCCCCAAAGGCAAGGGAATTAAAAGCAAAAATGAACTACTGGGACCTTATGAAGATAAAAATCTTCTGCACTGCAAAGAAAACAATCAACAAAACTAAAAGGCAACCAATGGAATGGGAAAAGATATTTGCAAATGACATATCAGACAAAGGGCTAGTATCCAAAATCTATAAAGAACTCACCAAACTCCACACCTGAAAAAAAAATCTAGTGAAGAAATGGGCAGGAGACATGCATAGACACTTCTCTAAAGAAGACATCCAGATGGCCAACAAGAACATGAAAAGATGCTCAACGTCGCTCCTCATCAGGAAATACAAATCAAAACCACACTGAGATATCACCTCACACCAGACAGAGCGGCTAAAATGAACATATCAGGAGACTATAGATGCTGGTGAAGATGTGGAGAGAAATGGGAACCCTCTTGCACTGTTGGTGGGAATGCAAACTAGTGCAGCCACTCTGGAAAACAGTGTGGAGTTTCCTCAAAAAATTAAAAACAGATCTACCCTATGACCCAGTAATAGCATTGCTAGGAATTTACCCAAGGGATACAGGAGTGCTGATGCATAGGGGCACTTGTACCCCAATGTTTATAGCAGCACTTTCAACAATAGCCAAATTATGGAAAGAGCCTAAATGTCCATCAAGGAATGAATGGATAAAGAAGTTGTGGTTTATATATACAATGGAATGTTATCTGGCAATGAGAAAGAATGAAATATGGCCTTTTGTAGCAACGTGGATGGAACTGGAGAGTGTTATGCTAAGTGAAGTAAGTCATACAGAGAGAGACAGATACCATATTTTTTCACTCTTCTGTGGATCCTGAGAAACTTAACAGAAGACCAGGGGGAGGAGAAGGGGGAAAAAAGTTAGAGAGAGGAAGGAGGCAAACCATAAGAGACTCTTAAAAACAGAGAATAAACTGAGGGTTGATGGGGGGTGGGAGGGAGGAGAAAGTGTGTGATGGGCATTGAGGAGGGCACCTGTTGGGATGAGCCATGGGTGTTGTATGGAAACCAACTTGAAAATAAATTTCATATTAAAACAATAAAAACAAATAAAAATAAAAATATATGTAGTGCTAAACAAATAAAATAAATGGTGCTGGTTAAGTCAAAATAATGAAACTAGACCTCTCACAAAATTAACTCACAATGTATCAAAGACTTAATGTAAATCCTGAAACTACAAAACTAAAAGAAAGCATAGAAAAAAAGTTTCTTGAATTGGTCTTAGTCCTCATTTCTTGGACAAGCCTTCAAAAGCACAGGCAACAAAAACTAACATATTTGGGGTACATTCAACTAAAGACATCAATAAACTGAAAAGGCATCCTACAGAAGGGGAGAAAATATTTACAAACCATATAAGGGTTTAATATCTAAAATATATAAAGAACTCATACAGAACTCAATAGGGGAAAAAAGTAAATAGTTTAAAAATGGACAGCAGGCCTGAAAACATTTTTTCCCCAAGAAGACATACAAATGACTGGTAGTTATATGAAAGAGTGCTGAACATCACTAATAATATGGAAAATGCAAATCAAAACCACAATGAGCTACCATCTTACACCTGTTAGGATGGCTATGATCACAAAGACAAAAGATAACAAATACTGATGAGGATGTGGAGACAAGGGGACCCTTATACACTTTTGGTCTGAATTTAAAATGGTAAAACCATTATGGAAAACAATATGGTGGTTTAAAAAACATACCTACCCAGCAATCCAATTTCTGGGTGTATATCTGAAGGAATTAGTGTTTCTAAAGGATATCTGCACACCCATATTCACTGCAGAATTATTCACAATAGCCAAGATATGGAAACAACCAAAGTGTCTGTGAATGCACAAATGGATAAAGAAAATATTTTATACACACACACACACACACATATGATAAAATAGTATTCAGCTAGAGAAAGAAGGAAATCTTGTTATTTGTGATCTAAATCTTGTCATTTGGGTCTTTGGACATTATGTTAAGTTAAATAATCCAGAAACAGAAAGACAAATACTATGTGGTATCACTTATATGTGGAATCTTAAAAAGAAAAATAAAAGGAAATGTCATAGAGAATAGGATGGTGGTTTCCAGGGCCTGGGAACAAGGGGAAATTTTGTGATATAGGTCAGAAGATACAAATATTTTTTTAAAAAGTAAGTTTGGAGGAATTTATGGCATGGTGACTACAGCTAATAAGAGAGACTTGTATACTTGAATGTTGTTTAGAGTAGATCTTAACTATACTCACCATGAAAGAATTACCTATATCAACTATGTGAGGAGATAAATGTGTAAATTGTTCTAATCTTGGTAATCATTCTAGAATGTATATATATATATCAAATTATCACACTGTACACTTTATACTCATTTATATTTTTCAGTTATTCCTCAATGAAGTTAAAAAGTAAAGGAAAATTATAAATATGCTTATTTATTTTGATTATTATTAATTACTGAGAATGAAAAATGAAGAGAAAAATCTTTAAAACAGGCAGAAAAAACAGATACTTTACCTGCAGAAGATCAACATTATGATAAAAGTTTAGTTACACACAATGGAAGCCTAAAGACTTTTGCATATCTTAAAAGTCCTGAACGACGTGAACTGCTAGATTGTACACCCAGTTAAAATATTCTTCAAAATTGAAAGTAATATACAAATACTACACAAAAATAAATGAAAACTGGATGAAAGACATAAATGTAAGACAGGAGACCACCAAAATCCTAGAGGAGAACACAGGCAGTAACCCCTTTGAGCTTGGCCTTACTAACTTCTTACCACATACGTCGCCAAAGGCAAGGGAAACAAAAATAAACATGAACTATTGGGACCTCATCAAGATAGAAAGCATCTACGCAGTTAAAGAGAAAATCAACAAAACTAAAAGGCAACCAAAGGAATGGGAGAATATATATGCAAATGACATATCAGATAAAGGGTTAGTATCCAAAATCTATAAAGAACTTATCAAACTCAATGCCAAAAGAAAACCAAATAACCCAGTTAATTGACAAAAGATATGAATAGCCATTTTTCCACAGAATACATCCAGATGGCTAACAGACACATGAAAAGAGGTTCAACATCACTCATCATCAGAGAAATACAAATCAAGATCACACTGAGATACCATTTCACTCCTGTCACAATGGCTAAAATTAACAACACAGGAAACAACAGATGTTGGCGAGGATGTGGCAAAGTGAGAACCCTCTTACACGATTGGTGGGAATGCAAATGGTACAGCCACTCTGAAAAATCGTATAGAAGTTACTCATAAAGTTAAAAATAGAGCTACTCTACAAGCCAGCAATCACACTACTAGGTATTTATCCAAAGATACAAAAATACTGATTTAAAAAGACACATACCCCAATGTTTATAGCAGCATTATCAACAATAGCCAAACTACAAAAAAAGCCCAAACATCCATCGAATGATCAATGGATAAAGAAGCAGTGGTATATGTATAGGCGTGTGTATGTGTGTGCATGTGTGCGTGCACACATAATGTAATATTATTCAGCCATAAAGAATGAAATCTTGCTGTTTTCAATAATGTCGATGGAGCTAGAGTGTATTATGCTAAGTGAAATCAGAGAAAGACAAATACTATATGATTTCACTCATATGTGGAATTTAAGAAACAAAACAGATGAACATAGTGGGGGGAAAAAGAAGGAAACCATAAAAGACTCCTCACTATAGAGAACAAACTGAGGATTGCTGGAGGGGAGGTGGGCAGGGGGATTGGTTAAATGGGTGATGATTATTAAGGAGACACTTGTTATAATGAGCACTGTGTGTATTATACATAAGTTGTGAATCACTAAATTCTACTCCTGAAACTAATATTATGCTATATGCTAATTAACTGGAATTTAAATACAAACTTGAAAGATAAAAAAGAATAATAAACACTATCAACAATTAACCTACAATAAAGAAAATTCCGAAAGCAGTTTTTAAGACAGATGGAAAATATTGTTGAATGGAATCACAGGAATAAAGAATACAAGGGATTAATATTTGGCCAGATATAAATTAATATGAACGGCATAAAACAATGAAGAAATGCACTCTAAAAAATGATAATCTTGTGGTGTATATTTCAGTCTGCAGGCATCTTTATTGTCTTCACTCTTTTTTTTAAGGTTTATTCATTTTGAAAGAGAGACAGAGAGGGAGAGTGTGTGCATGCACAAGCTGGGATGGGGCAGAGAGAGGGGGAGAGGGAATCCCTAGCAGTCTCCACACTGGCAGCGCAGAGCCTGATGTGGGTCTCAAATTCACAAAATGTGAGATCATGACCTGAGCTAAAATCAAGTCTGATGCTTAACCAAATGAGCCACCCAGGCGGCCCATTTACTGTCCTCACTCTTATTCCTTCACAGAACTCTAAAGCCCAAGTTGGCTTATGTCAACTTTGTTAAATCATTCCAGTGCACCCTGATGTCCACAAGTTTTAGTTTGCCACAAAGGAAGGATCTGCCTCATGCCCACCTCTCTGATGTCTTTTCTTCCCTCTCCTTCCTCCTAAATTACAAATATATCAAATCAGCTACTGTTCTTCAAATGTCTCACCTTATTTTTTAAGCTCCCTTTAGTTTTTACAGACTACAACTCTGCCTATCTGTATGCATAACTTCCTAATCTTTAAAACTCAGCTCAGATATTTATTTCAGTAAAACTGCCTTAGCCCAACCCCTATCAGTGATATCTAAATAATTAGCTTTTGGGACCAGGAAAACATTCTGTGTCCACAGCATGACCCTCTATATTTCTCTCTATCCATCGATATCACATGTTATCCTATTATTCTGTGAGGCAAGGAACATGCCCTTTATTTCTATAAACTCAGTGCCAAAGGACTGCTGGATTGTAGAAGATAATAAATATTTGATGTACAAATGACCATTGATGGGAATCTTATTTAGCATTCTCCATAAAAATGATTCTGTATGGTATATTTGGGAAATGCCAGGCTAAATATATTTAAACAGTATATTTATAACAAAAGTGTTAAGAGTTCCATATATGTTACTTCACATTGTAGTGCTCCATGAGAT
Organism: Prionailurus viverrinus; assembly: GCF_022837055.1. NCBI lineage: Eukaryota > Metazoa > Chordata > Mammalia > Carnivora > Felidae > Prionailurus > Prionailurus viverrinus. Next base: position 56,985,165 of record NC_062578.1, read on the forward strand.
GGCGACTGTATGTAGCCAAATTTTCCTCCAAAGTTCAAAACTTCCTTTTCACTTAACATCTAGTAATATTTCAAGTTATTTTTCAGAACACAGTTTTGGAAAAGCTGGGCTACCCTATCCTACTCACTTACCTAGAATGTATTTTGTTCTATTAAATCAGAGGGAGAATTTCTGTACCTCTATCTCATTATAATTCATCACAAATTAAATTTTGTCATTAAATTATCTATAACATATTTTTCAGTATTTGTTCTCTTGAAATTTCCAGAAACTTTATAAACATTTATTTTAATATGGTCATAAAACAGTAAAGGAATAATTGGTTTACTGAAATGAAATTAATTTAATCAAGAACAAAGGCTAGATTCCATTTTCTTTTTTTAAAAAAATTTTTTCTTAACGTTTATTTATTTTAGAGAGAGACAGAGCGCAAGCAGGGGAGGGGCAGAGAGAGAGGAAGACACAGAATGGAAGCAGGCTCTGAGCTGCCAGCAGAGAGCCCCATGCAGGGCTCCATTCACGAACTGCAAGATCATGACCTGAGCCGAAGGTGGCTGCTCAACCGATTGAGCCTCCCAGGTGCCCCTAGATTCCATTTTCTATTATTGCCAAGAGGATATGGTAAAGCCATAACTAAAAATACTTATAAGTAATCCACTAATTATTGTTGTTAATATAAATATTCCTTAAAACAATACTGTCCTGAACAATTCTTTTTATTCAGGTCAACAACCCTGAACAATATTCATTAAAACATAAATGAGGTATTTGTTCTTTATGAAGTGCTGACTTTGGGTTTTTACATGTTTCCTTCAAGAGATTGCTAAGGTGGTTACTCAAATATTGAGTTACTTGCTAATAAGTGCCACACTTTGATCTTTCTACCTTAAGGATTTTAATTCTAAATAATTTTCAGCACATTTTTTGAAACCTATAAATTATAGATCTAAATATATATAATATGTATTATATATAAATATATATATATGTATATGTATATACATATGTGTGTGTATACACACACACACACACACACACACACACACTAAGATGAATGATTTCTTAAACTATAGTAGAGCTGATGTGATTGGTATAAATCCTAACCTTTCTCAAGGTTAACTGCTTACAAAAGGTTTAAGACTAATATAGATTTACCTGTACTCATAAGTCATTAAAATGTACAAGCTAAGTGCCATGAGCCCTTAAAAGAAAAGAAAAAAATTTGTCACATTTGGGGAAGGATAGAGATAGGGTCAATCAGTATCAAGAAAATATCACCAAACAACATGATTAATGAAGTTTTTCCCTTGAGGACTGGATAGGCTTTCAGGAAGTCACTTGTTTGGAGAAGTTATTCCAAGCTTAAGAACTAACAGATGCAAAGGAATAAAGGTGGCAAAGCATGAAACTTGTTCAGGAAAATTATTTGTGCTGAACAACTGCAATATTATGTAAGTGTGTAGAAGTGGGTAATAGGCTGGAAAGTTCCATTGAGGCCATTTTGTGGAACTATTTGAAAATCAGTCAGATGGATTTGTGTTTAATTTAATTGATACTTGGATGTCACTTAGGGTGGTTGAGCAGGATAAGGATTAAATCAGTGTTGCACTTGACAAACATTGATCAGCCATAGGATGAGTCAGACTGTGGATGAGCCAGAGACAGGAAGACCAATTAAGTAAAAGGCAACAGGCAATAGGCTGGTGAGAGGATTGAGGGATCTCATTAAAATTGGAATGAGAGTAATGAGGAGGGAGAGGAGACTCTAGATTTGAGGGTTAGAGGATATGGACAGAGACAAAACAGGATATTCCATATTGACTCCAATGTAGAAATTTAGACAAAACATAGAATAAAGATGTGAAAATTAGAACTAATGGGAATTCACTTTGACAGTTTTACAACGGGTATTTTTCCCACATTTACTGACATAATTGACATATAATATTGTGCTAGTTTAAGGTGCACAACAGGTTTTTTGAAGCAAAATGATTTTGTTTTGTTTACAAATTTGCTGCAGGCTTTAAGGAAACAAAACATTACAGGTTCAATTCAATTGCCTTATGCTGTTCTCCCCTGTGACATTACATTGTTAGTATCGTATATTCAGCATACACTTTATTATTTTTAAAATTACTTACATATATCTGCATAAGAAAAATATGTAATATTTTTAGCATTTTAATTAAATTTTGCATCATTCAGTAATTTGCTTTCCAAAACTGTATGCTGTGAGATCTATCTATACTGATGTATATAAATCTGGTTAATTCATTGTTAACTTTTGTATAGTCTGAACATACCACTATGTATTTATGTTTTATTTTGTTACAAATAAATATTTATGCTGCTAGAGGAATTTGGGAGAGGAATCACCCCAGCTAAGACTTCCTGGACCAGACAGTCCCCAACTGGCCCAGCAGGTGATCTGGCAACTAACCACAGATGCATCAGTGAGCTAAGAGGAGGGTAAATACATTTGGCCCAGATCAACAGAAAAACCCCTATGAAACACATACTTATACGATAAATAAAAGGTTGTTGTTTAAAGCCATTTATCTTTGATTCATATTTTTAAGACAATAGCTCAATAACTCTTTAATTGATGACCGTCATTGTTTACATGAAGGCATAGAAAATTAGATTATGTGTTACTTATATGATATGTAAATCTCTTTAATAACAATATTTGATTCCTGGGTAAAATGAATAAAAATATCATTTCACTGGAAAGTGTAAATCTGAGCTGCAATTTCTAGGTTGAAATATTTTATCAAGTTTTTTAAAAAGTTATACCCTGTTACAGTTATCATTACCTAATAATAGTGTTTTTAAGATTGCATTTTCTAATCCCATCTAATTTGTAGGTTTATTTTCAGCTTTTAAAATATTTTAAGTTATTTCATTTAAATTATTCTATGCGTAAAAATCAATGACAAAATAAATCTGTATTCTAATAACTAAACCTGGTTTTAAAAATGACTTCTGTCACAGTCAAATACATCCAAACAGAGTAGAATAGTGGCTGCCAGCTGCTGAGGGGAGGGAGAAATGGGGAGTCACTATTTTACAGGTATAAAGCATTATTTATACATGATGATTGGGTGATAGAGGTAAGCTATCCTATATTATACTATACTTAACAATAGCGTATTGTGCACCCAAAAATTTGTTGAAGGCAGATCACATTTTAAGTGTTTTTGCTACACACACAAGAGAAAACTGCAAAGTAAGCTTAATAACAATGAATAAGGTAGGGTGACAATTCTGCACCTTTAAATCATTTGAAATTTAGTTTACAAAAAATGGACAGTAATAATTGCAAATTAGAGCATATTTCTTAATTTATAAGTGTAATATGTGTATGTGACCACTAGATAGAGCTAGTATAATAATATCTTGAGAAAATAACAAATATTTGAAACTCTATTTTACACTTTGCACATGTATAATTTGCACATGTTGTATTCTCTATAATCCCATGTATCTCTAAAATTGTTAACTTTAAGCTGGTACAGTTTAAAGTTCAGCTATATTTTCACTAAAATACATTCAATTACCAGTTTTATTTCCCAATAGTGATCTGCATATAACACATTACAAAATTGTAGTAGTCATAGATCTAAAATCATACTAAAGCATTTTAGGATGTTTTAACATAAAAATTATCCTAAGACCACCAAAATATTTTTTGATGAACTTCTAATATATTTTATGGCTTTTGATACTTGCATGCATTATAGTGTTTATCATGCATGGGGCAAATTCTACTTGCTACTTTCAGAAAAAGATTAAATGTAAAATAAAAATATACAAAAATAAAAATTCAGACTAATGATTAGATCTTTAAAGCAGAATATATTAAACTAACCAAAATGTATTTCTCTTCTCTTTTTAATCAATAGACAGAGGACTTCCATTATGGAGCCAACAATGAACACCACAATTTGTTGGAAACTTGAAAGTAAAGATCATGTTTTAAACTTTTGTCCTAGCTCCTATAAACAGCCATCACTACCATCGACATCATAGAATAAGAACATAAGTCTTTGGAGGCTCCTTCTCAAAGACGTTATTTATTTGCTGGCTATATTACTGCAGTATTTATAAATATCCATAGCTTAAATTAACCATTATTCAGTGCAATATATGTAGCTTATTACACTTTCAAATTAATGAAATCTTTAAAACTCAGTTTATCTTATAAAAACGGTTTTAACGTTATGTGATTTAGGAATGTAATTAGGAGCACTTTGCTAGTCATTAAAGCAGCACTTGTTAGATTTTGCTGAAAATCAGAATCGCCCAGAAACATGTTAAAATTAACATCCTAGACCCTGTCTCCAGAGAGCCCAACTTTATTCTGCTGTGCATCCTAGAAATGTGCATTTTATCAAGTGTCTCTAGTAGTTCTGATGCAAAAGTTCATATATTGTAATTTTAGGAGTGTAGTAAATAAGAACACAGACCGTATGTTGACACAGGCCTGAAATGTAAGCCTCTGTTTTTAATAGATAAAATGGAGCATTGATACCTAATACAGGTAGTTTCAAGGATTAATCTAAATCTCAGTCTAAATAATGCCTGGCACATGGTAACAAGTCTATAAATACTGCACATTATATTCCTTTCCCCAATTATGTCTACATAGTGTGACTATTCTCTGATATTCAAGGAACTAAATGATGATAGCGATATATATTTTTGTTGTGCTTTTGTGATTTAATTTTTCCTTGCCATTTATTATATGATGCAGTTACTGTCAATCGCATGCTTACACGCAGAGCAATGTCACATTATCTATTGATAATTACTTAGAGCCTTGTTTGTGCTTGAAAAAAACAAAACAAAACCCAAACTATGTTTGGGAGATTACATTGCCATAAGGTATGTCTGACTTGTTCAGCACAAATGTAAGTTGTCAAGAAAAATATACAACGTGCCTTTGTTCACGAAGAGCTCTCAAACAGGAACTCAGAACTCCCTACTGAAGGAAATAATTCAATTGAATGTTGTCATCTAATATTTTAAATCCTTTTCTTGTCATAGGGTTGCTCATAAAATTGTTAATGCATGACCCTCAGTGAGTCCATTGAACTAAGCTGCTTTTATAGTCTGCATTTACATAATCCTGCTTGCTGGTATCCTATTATCTGAAGAAAAATATGTGATGTGTATAAAATACACTGAACTTCTCTTAACAATTATCTTTTTTTTGCAAAGTGGTCACTTTGAAAAAAATATATACATTGATATAATGTATTTATATGGCTTTTGAATAAAAGAGCTGTTCAACACTGACATACTGAAAAATATTCTGAATTAAATAAACAATGATAACAAGATAGGCTACATGATAATGTACTTGTCCAAATATTGAACTGCATATTTAGAAGGTAAATTATTTCAAATGTTTTCATCATGCATTCCTTTCTCCTGTCTCATATAAACTTAAGGGAGCTGGAAACACTGTTAGTCAACATTTATCGAACACATTAACTTGTGGGCATTTTCATAACTACCAAATATTTAATACCTCAATTAACTCTCACAAATGGATATGGTGGATAATATTATTTTCCTGCTTCTATAGAAATTAAGAGAAAAAAAAATAATGGCCAAAAGTCATTCAGTGGGGGGATTCAGGATTTAAACCCAGACAGTCTAATTCCCATGAGCCTAAGGCCTGAACTCACATCAGAACTTTCTTTCCCTATTTATTTCCATAGCCTCATCTGTAGTTGAGGAGCTTATTTTCTCAAGGGGGGATGTGGGGATTACCACATACACCAAAGTTTGGTTTCAATCCAATCTTCCAATGTACTTTCCAGTAATTCAATTTTTCATAGCTTACCTTTTTGGCTATTTATGGGATCTTGAACTTGCCCACCTCCGAATTATTGCTTAACCCATCTGAATGTACTGTTTTGTTTTATAACATACTGATATCATAGTGATCATTATGTATCCCACTCAAATTCTTTGCACGTTGTAATGTTTTGTTCAGACCTCTCTGGTGTAAAGTAATTCCTTCCTTTTCTGATCCTGGTAGGAGAACCTTGAGAATTCAATCTGAGAAAATCTTAAGTCCAAGGGTGACTAGACTTCAAATCCTCTCTCTTCCAATATACATTTATTTATCAGAAATAACCTTATGCTTCAGGATACTTTCCACCCACGAGGTGAGATCCCCTTGATTACATGCATTGCACTCAGGAGACTTAGAGGTGACCCACATTATGATGTATAACCCTTGGTGTAGCAATTCAGGAGAATAAATCATTAGCCCTGTGAGTCTAGTTTTGTGTCTCCTGAAAAAGCTGGATCCCACAGGAGGACTTAGCTTGAGAAAACTCTAAGCATGAAGGTACAAATGAAGATGCAGTGGGCACAATGTTTGGGTTTTCACTTTAAAGCTCCCGCTATATCTTTATTAAACATTAGTGGTCCCATTGTTTTTGATTAAAAAAAAAAACCTGTTCGCAGATTCCAATATAGTAGGTAGTATATATCGAGTATAAGTGGTTTTAAAATAAAAGCTATGATTCCAGTAATAATATGTATGTGTGTGTGTATATGTGTGTGTGTGTGTGTGTGTGTGTATAATTTGAATTTTGTTAATTCCAGTAGCACCTATTATCACATAAAAATGTGAGAAAATTTTTATTCACACAGAAGATAATATGTGGGATCTGTGAATTTGGGGATTTCTTGTGGTAAATCTGATGCTTGCCATGGCCTGAAAACCTCTCACTAGGATAACCTGTTGGAATCATTCCATTTATTGCATTGTGATATTATTCTATTCCTTCCTCTTTCTTCTGCTTCTCCTTTTTCTTCTCTTTCTCCTCTTTCCCTTCTTATCTTTTACTTTGTTGTGTTAGCATTGCTATATCATCCCCTAAGGTGACTATGTAGACATACATTTTGAACACTGCAGTCTTACTCTGTGGTTTAGAACAGAGTTCAGTGCAGAGTAAGCCTCTGAAATCTCATTCCTAAGCAACAGCCATTCTCCCCTTTTTTTCCTGGCTAAGAAAACCAAATTTTATCCAGGTATGGGAGCCTGGCTTGCCTCTCCCCAGCCACAGGTAATTACACTCAAGATAATCAAGATAATTACTTTCCTGGTGCCAATGACTGGTTTATGTATCGTCAGTTAGGAAGAAGGAAATCTACTTCCCCTATACTTGATAAAGCTTTTATTCCATGGTAGAAATATAAAAATCAAAGAGAAATTGCCTTCTCTGCCTCTGGATATTTTTCTGTGGAAGAAACAATGTATACAACTGCTAAAACCATGTTAGAATCTTAAGTGACCCAACATCATGTTGGGATTGGAAGAGGAAATGGATGGAACAAAACTGGATCCTAGATAGATAGCATCTATCGTACAGTCAGCCTTCACACATTGTACTGTGTGACCTCGTTGTTTAAACATTATTATGGCTTCAATCACTTGCAGGAAAATCATCCTCTTACGTGTTCATTTTAGTAATCCTAATTTCTCATAAATTATGTTCCAAAGAAAAATATGGTGAAGGCCTATTCTCATTGTACTGACATTACATAAAACATCTTTTGTTACATTAAAATAATCTGTAAGCTATCTAAAGAATTCAGGAGACAACACAGTAGAAATTTACCTTTTTATTTCTAATAGCTTCTTAAAATTAAGACAGGAGACAATAAAAACTACAATAATAATTAGGGAAATGAAATTATTAGAGATTTTTAAGCACCCATAATTTAAATAATATTATGGGACTGGCTGAGATACACACAAAATTACATTTCTGTGTTTGTTATTTTTGAGAAATGTGTTTGTTACTTTTGGGAACACCATAGCTTTTTGGTGGGATTTTAGAGTTTCTTACTATTACTTGTAGCGATATTTTTTACTTAGATTTTTATTTCAAATTAAGCTTTAATACAGTAATTTATTTCTAATATTTTATAAAGCTGACTTGTAATATATAGATGATAATTATCTGGTTCTGGCTTTCTTTTGGAAGTCTATGAATGATTAATATCAATATAAATCTTAAAGTTTGCAATACTTTTTACCATATAGCATTACAATTATCTAGGAGTTATATTATTCAGGTTTATATTTACCATTTTCACATTTCTAATAAAGAAAACTAACCTTGGAGACTTAATATCCCTTATTCAGTATCATAAGACCAACGGTGCAGAAGAGTAGACAAACATGCTCTTAGAACACACCATTGTCTACCATTATACACAATTATTCTGTGTGGGTTAGTTCGAAGTCTGTTAAAAGCTCCGTGGGTATTTGATGCAGTACAATTAAATATAATTGTGAAGAATAGTTAAGGAGGCAAAGATCATTTCACGACCTAAGCAAGACATAATCAACAAAAGCTATGCGTTTTTGGCTCTGAAATCAGGAACTTGATAATTTTTCTTGACAAGATAGAGTCCTGGAGTTGAAAAATAACATATTCTAAAAACTTCAGGCTGTTTAAGTATTACTAAAGCATAACCTTGGTCAAACACCATAAAAATGCTGATGTTTAACCATTTTTAATGATAAAAATGGCAATTTCATCGAGTCCAATATAAAAAACAATAGACAAGGACATCTAGGAATTAAAAATGGAGAAAGGAGGAAGATGAGAGAGGTACCAGGTCACATAAGATACAGTTAGTTGGAATCACACAAGTAATAAGGGCCTAGCTGGCGAAAGAAAAGGGTTAGGCTAGAAAAATATTTATGTGATAAAACTGACAGTATTGTCGAATATAGTGTTGATACAGATGGAAAATAGATTGCTCTCATGTTCCTGGCTTGCATGACTCAGTGGCAAAACTATGGCCAGGTGGAAGAATTACAGAGAAAAAAAATATATGGGTAGGGCAGAGGATGGTGTGCAAATCAAACTCAAAGGACAAAACAGGAAAAATGGGGCATACTTCAGGCTAAAGAAGAGTCAAGATTATTTGGAAGGAAATCAGGAGAAGAATGATTCAGAAGGCAAGAGAGAATAAAGGGTTAGAAGAAATACCAGCATGTTGTAATAAACAGGGTCAGCAATAAAATTGAAGAGTATAGAGCATGCACTGTGTTTATTAGTTATCCTCTATGAAAGAAACAGGGATCTCTTAAATCTCGACAGTCACCATACTGAATAGGAAAAAAGAAATTATAGTGGTGTTCTTTATACTTCTATTTTAAAGAGAATTTTTAGGTTTTTAATATTTTGCTGTTCTATTTATTACCTTGACTGGGAGTTCAATATGTAAGGTCTTTGAATGTAGGCAGGCTAACATGCTAAGATGGTTATATTAGGAAAGGCTGCTCCCATCACTACATCCTTGCCTTGCTGTTGGTTATAGAAATCAATCTTGGATAAAAGATTGGGGATTAACAGCGTAATTATGTTTTGATCATCTTAGGTTTGAGATACATTTTGGGCATTCAAATAAAGTTTATGAGTGAGAGCAACTGTGTACACTCTGGCACTAAGAAGAGGTCCATATTGGAGTTAATTTATAAATTATAAGCTAATAAATAGTGTGTGACATAAAGAGAGAATGCAGTGCAGTTAAAAAAAAAAAAGCAATGATAAATCCCTGCAGCACACATCGAGATCTTGTGAACAAGAAGCCAGCAGCAAGAACTGTGTGGAGAATGGTAACTGAGAGGGGAAATACGATTTCTGTCACGATTAAGACAAACCAACAAAAAAGACAAAATATTTCAGGGTGGAAAAGATGTTTAATCTTGATAAGTATTGCTGATAATTTGTATAAGACATTAAGAATTGCTCACGGTCGGGGCGCCTGGGTGGCGCAGTCGGTTAAGCGTCCGACTTCAGCCAGGTCACGATCTCGCGGTCTGTGAGTTCGAGCCCCGCGTCAGCCTCTGGGCTGATGGCCCAGAGCCTGGAGCCTGTTTCGGATTCTGTGTCTCCCTCTCTCTCTGCCCCTCCCCCGTTCATGCTCTGTCTCTGTCCCAAAAATAAATTTAAAAAACGTTAAAAAAAAAAAAAAGAATTGCTCACGGTCTTTGACAGAATAAAGTTAACTAAAACCTTTGGTTAATACAGTTTATATTAAATGTTACTGGAAATAGACTGGATTGAGGAGGAAAAGGCAAATCGAGGGGTTGAGTGAATAAAACTATCAACTATCAAGAGTAGAAAAAATTGTGAATAGTGGTAGTAGGATGTTACATTGCAGGATGTTTAAATAGGAGATCCAAAGTTTTGGATCAATTAAGTCAGATTCCCAATGAATCTTCAATATGTTTTTATTTCTCTGGAGCAAGTGCTTAGAACTGGAATGGCTGGATCATCTTAAAGGTATATATTCAACTTTTTTAAAAAAAATGGCTACTTTTCCATAGAGCTTTATGCCATTTTACGTTTGCAGCAGCAGGGTACGAACATTCCACCAGTACTTTCTCCATGCCAACACTTGATATCATCAGTGTCATTGAATTATTTCAATGAATGTATAGTTGGCTTGTATGTTTTTCTGAAGGCTGTCAGGTATCTTTTTGTGTTCATTATCTATTAATATATCTTTGTTTATGAAGTACCTGTGTAAATTATCAGCCATTTTTTTATCTTAGGAGATGGAAATATTTATATTCTGTATACAAGAGACTTTCCAGATACATGAATCATGACAACTTTCATTGTATGGATTCCCTTTATTCTAGAGGACTTTCAAAAAGCATTTTTTTTTCAAATTTGTTTTTATGGCTCATGCTTTTCTATATACTATCCAACAAATCTTTGGCAAATCTTAAGACATAATTATTTACCTCTTCTAGAGGTATTATAATTTTAGTTTTTGTACTTCAAGTCTATGATCAATTTTGAGATAATTTTGTGTGTAATGTGAGTTTAATTTTTTCCTTATAGCTATATCAAGTTTTTCCAGCACCATTTGTTGAAAACACTATGCTTTCCCCACTGAATTGCTGGGTACCTTTTTCAAAATCAATTGTTTAGTTCTCGACTCTTATGTTTTATTAACCTATATTTGTCCTTTCATCAGTATCTTATTATATTGATTACTTACTGAACATTTAAAGTTTTTTTTTACAAATATTCTTCATCTTTTTTATTGGACACATGCTGTTAGGTTGAATCCTTATACTGTACACTTGAAACTAATATAAGTTGAATCTTTATAAGGCTTTCAAATTGGGCAGTATACAAGGTTTTCTTGCCTTTGTAAAGTTGGGTACAGTTAGAAGTTTCAAATATCTTTTTAATATGCAAAAGATTCCTTATGTCTCTTAAAAATTGATTGCAACCTAGTTATGTTTGCAGACTGTGTTACCATGCCAATAAATATCCAAGTGAGTTTGAAACTCAGTGAGAGTTAAGTAGTGTTGGAAAATAGAACTGCAATAAATAGGGCATTGTCCGTACTTGGTCTATAGCTTGGTTCAGATATTGAAGGTGAAATAGAAGATAAGTCAAGTATTATTTTTGAAGTGTGTTTGACTTGAGCTGAAGAGTATTTTTAATTTTTAAAAATTTGATAAAAATATTTAACAAAATTTGCAATTTTAACCATTTAAGTGTAAAAATCCATGGCTTTAATTTACAATGCTGCACAGTCATCATTACTAATTGTAAAACTTTCTCATCAGCCTAAACAAATTCAGTAACTATTAAACAATATCTCCCCATTCTCTCGTCTCCCCAGTTCCTTGTAACCTCAAATCTACTCTGTCTCTATGAATTTGCACCTTCTAGATATTTCATGCAAGTCAAATTATGCAATGTTACCATTTTGTGCCTGGTTCATTTCATTTAGCATAATGCTTTCAGGGTTCATCCATGTTGTAATAGGTATCAAAACTTCCTTCCTTTTTAAACAATATTCTGTTATACATAGATATCATGTTTTGTTTACTCTATTCATCTATTGATGGAAGCAAGATTGTTTCCACCCTATAGCTATTATAAATAATGCTGTAATGAACACTGGTGTACAAATATCTGAGGCCATTTTCAATGCTTTTAGGTATGCACCTAAAAGAAATACTGCTGGGTCACATGATAGTTCTATGTTTAACTTTTTGAAGAGTCGCATTTTCCACAGCAGCTGCACCACTTTACACTCCCATTATCTATGTACAAGAATTCCAATTTGTCTACCTTTTCACCAATACTTGCCGTTTTCTTTTTTTTTTTTAATTAGAGCCATCCTAGTAGGTATGAAGTGGTATCTTATGATTTTGATTTACATTTCCCTAATGAATAACACTATTGAGCATCTTTTCATATACTCACTGATCATTTGTGGATCTTCTTTGGACAAATGTCTATTCAAGTCCTTTGCCCATTTTTAAATTGGGTGTTTTGTCTTTTTGTTATTGAGTTTAGAAGTTCTTTCTATACTCTGGATATTAAACTCTTATCATGTCTATATTTTCTCTCATTCTGTAGGTTGTCTTTTCACTTTCTTGATAATGTCCTTTGTTGCAAATAAGTTCTTAATTTTGATGAAGTCCAATTTATCTGTTTATCTTCACAAGCAACAAGATTGTTTATCTGGTGTCCTAAGAATTCATTACCAAAGCCAAAAACATGAAAATTTAGCCCTAAGTATTATTCTAAGCATTTTATGATTTTAGCTTTTATGTTTGTTTTTCTGTCTTAATTTTTGTACAAGGTTTGATGTCAGGGTCCAACTTCCCTTTTTTCCCCCTGAACGTGGAAATCCAATTGTTCATCCCAGCACCATTTGTTAAGACTATTTTTTCCCTATTGAATGGACTTGGCATCCCTATCATAAATCAACTGCCCATAGATGTGTGGTTTATTTCTGGGTCCCCAGTTCTATTCTACTGGTCTATATGCTTATCCTTATGCCAATACCATCTTGTTTTGAAGACGAGTATAGCTTTTTAATAGGCTTCACAAGTGTGAGTCTTCCACCTTTACTCTTTTTCAAGGTTATTTTAGCTATTGGAGGCCACTTGTAATTCCATATGAACTTGAGGATCAGCCTGTCCATTTCTGTAAAAAAGGCTGTTAGAATTTTGAGACAGACTACATTCAATCTATAGATTACCTTGGGTAGTACTGACAGTATATTTACACTTCAGTTTGTTGAAACCTGTAAATGGTTTTTCTTCATACAGGAGTTTTTTGTAATTTATCTATTGGAAGAGTATGAAGTGTCATGTTCCCTTATTTGGATCCAGAAAGACATTTTAATAGGTCAAAACTAAGAAAAAATATACTGAGAAAAACCATGAGGAAAAAGATTTTTTGATTAATTCACATCCTGTCATAGTTTAGCAACGTTAGATTTACACTTTCAGCAGCCATTTTAAAAAGTGAAACCACAGGTGTTTTATGCTGAGATTTCTGTACTTTTATATAAGAGGCCCTCAAACACTTGTTTTTTAGTGTCACAACCAGAACAATTTTAAACTACTATAAAGAAAATGTATCTATCTATACAAGCAGAGAAGACTGGTGATTTTTATGTACAAGGTAACTCCAATTTTTTTTAAGTTTATTTATTTTGAGAGAGAGAGATAATGTGAGCGGTAGTGGGACAGAGACAGAGGGAGAAAGAGAGAGAATCCAAAGCAGGCTTCATGCTGTCACTGCAGAGTCCCACATGGAGATGAATCCAATTAACTGTGAGATCATGACCTGAACTGAAACCAAGAGTTGGACGCTTAACCGACTGAGCCACCCCAGCACCCCAGGTAACTCCTATTTTAACCAAGCATTTGAGTAGAATAGTGGCAGTATAGCATAGTGGTGAAATCATAGGCTCTACAAACTACCTGCATTTGCCTCCCATCTTTACTATTCACAGGCTATATAACACTGGGCAATTTACTTAAGATCTATCTGCTTTGGTATTCTCTTCTATAAAACGGGGATGATAATACTTCAAAGGTTTGTTATAAAAATTTATTTTATATTTGCACATAGAATTGTTCACTAAAACTATTATATGCAATATAATTTATTATATTGCACTTTATTACTTTATTACTTACAAAAGATATTTTTATTATTCTTTTATTTAATATCTAGATTAATCCTGTGAAATAGGAGAGATTATTAGCCTCATTTAACAGATGAAGAAACAAAAATTCAGATTGTGACAAAGCATATTAAAAATCAAAACCAATAAAACGTTATGCCAGATGAATAAGTTTTAGAGATCTGCTGTACAACATTGTGCTGACAGTTAAATTTATACTTTAAAATTTTGTTAACAGTGTAGATTTCATGTTGTTTGTTCTTACCACAACTTAAGGAATCAAATTAAATAAAATCAAATCTATAAAATAAAATCTTATTAAAACCAAATAATTGTTTGTCAAACCTTTATTCTTTACACTAGAGCAAACTGCTCTCTTTTCTATTTCAATTGAACAGTAAGAACAATATAAAATGAAATTATGTAATTTTATAACAGAAGAAAAATTGAAATAATGAATTTTTATAGCAGAGTGTTAATTTCATTTTCCCATGGTTCATATATTTGTTTTTTCCTGGTTTTCAGAAGAGAGGAAGTATATTACTCCTTGTAAAATTCATACGGTGGTTGGCAATCTGCTGAATATGGGACATTTAAAATTTGTACTATTCTGATTATAAATAATCACAATTTATTCTAATTCGCATAACTCTGGATGCAAGCACATCAACGATGAGATATGCTTACATATTTGCCTTTTATTTAAATAGTTCTTGATTACTGACTCAGATTTTAAGAAAATTTACCTTATTCATTTTTGGAACCTCATAAAGGCCAGTATAAATGAAACATTACACCATTTTTTAAAAAGATTTAAATGGTACAATTTAGAAAAATATAAAATACTTTAATAAACCTATTTAACTTAGTGAACCAATTATCTAATCAGTAAATATTTGTCTATGTATGAGTTTTACTATTATCATCCACTACTAAAATCAGAGATATTTAAAACATTTTGATTGAAGTCATGGCTTTGTATTAGACGGAGAAGAGATAATAGGGCTTGGAAAACTGATTTCCATTGCCTTCAAACAGATGTCAATTGAAAGAAAATAGGGGCACCCGGGTGGCTCAGTTGGCTAAGCATCTACCTCTTGATTTTGGCTGAGGTCATGATCTCATGGTTCCTGAGATCGACCCCTGCTCTGTACTGACAGCTCAGAGCCTGCTTGGGATTATCTCTCTCCTTCTCTCTCCTTTTCCTGCTCATTCTCTCTCCCAAAAATAAATAAATTAACATTAAAAGAAAAAAGAGGGATGCCTGGGTGGTTCAGTTGAGTGTATGACTCTTGATTTCGACTCAGGTCATGATCCCAGGGTTGTGGGATGAAGCCCTGTATCAGGGTCTGTGCTGCGTGCAGAGCCTGCTTAAGATTCTCTCTCTCCCTGTCCCTCTGCCCCCTCCTCTGCTCACTTTATAAAATACATAAAATGAAAAAAAATTAAAAAAGAAAACAGCATAAGTACCATGTAATTGGAATAACAAACATTGAGGCATTTAGCACAAGCACATGGAACTCACAGCTTAATAAAAAGCATCTTTTGTGATATGGCATTAAGTAATATTTGCATATTTACACCAGAATTTAACACAATACTAGAGATTATAGCTATGTAAAAAAAGAACTTTGATTTTCCTAAATTCTAATTAGTCAACATAATGATGTTTAGGTTTGTCATTAGTCACTTAAAATATAGTAAATGCAGTTCAATTAAACTATGATTCATAAATTCAGTTTATAGTTATTGAATGTCCATCCCACCCCATATACTATACTACATATGGAAAATGCAAATATTTAGAATAAGACATTAGAATAATATCCTGAGACTGGTATTAATCTCAATAGGCACAGCTGAAAAGAGAAATGAAGTTAGTCTGGTATCACTTGTTCTAGAAAAGTCATTCTAGTTACTAATGATCAATTCACTTTGGAAATTCAGCTAAAATGATTGTCAAATTTTTTATTTAAAAAAAAAATTTTTTTTTTCAACGTTTATTTATTTTTGGGACAGAGAGAGACAGAGCATGAACGGGGGAGGGGCAGAGAGAGAGGGAGACACAGAATCGGAAACAGGCTCCAGGCTCTGAGCCATCAGCCCAGAGCCCGACGCGGGGCTCAAACTCACGGACCGCGAGATCGTGACCGGGCTGAAGTCAGACGCTTAACCGACTGCGCCACCCAGGCGCCCCAATTGTCAAATTTTTTAAATAGGTTTTTTTTTTTTTTTTTAGAAAAGTTTTAGGTTGACAGCAATATTGAGTAGAGGGTATAGAGAATTGTCAAACATTTTAGTCTATATTTGAAATTGCTTTGTTTTCATGTTTTGAAATCATTTATTTGCAGAATTTAAGTACTTTCTTGTGGTACAAAATGATTCTTTCAACTGTAACTAAATTAACTCATAGTTTCAGTAAAGTTATATGATGGCTTATAATTTTAATAAGTAATCAATGTGAATATTTTATTTTTTATTTTTTTTCCAATGAATAAATGATCTACAATTCCATAAACATTCAGACAATTATGTAGTAATAATGGGGAAATTAAGTTAAATTCATAAATACAGTTGCACCAAATAAGTTTCTAACTGATTAAAGATTTATATATAAAGTGCAAAACTAAAAAAATTAAAAGTAAAATATAGTATAATAGAAAAATAATCTAGGTGTGGGGAATTTATTCCTGGGAAAGATATAAAATCTAAAAGCTGTGAAAGACAATATATTTGTTATATAATATTTTAAAATTATATGTCTAAAGATGCCATATACAAAATTGTGCATTGCAAGTTCAACTAAAAACTAAATACAAATTATTTATAACTTTATCAATTAAGGATCAGATTAAACAAGATCAAAAAGGAGATCTATGGAGACTATAGGATCTAAAGAGACAAACTAAAGGATAATTCAACAAATTTATGAAATTCAACAAATCAAAATTCAAAAATAAAAATGTAGTAACAGGGGGCACCTGGGTGACTCAGTGGGTTAAGCAGTCAACTTTGACTCAGGTCATGATCTCCTGGTTCGTGGTTTCAAGCCCAGTGTCAGGATCTGTGCTAAGCCTGGAGCCTGCTTTGGATTCTGTGTCTCCCTCGGGCTCTGCCCTTCCCCCACTCATGCTATTTCTGTCTCTCAAAAAACTAATAAAAATGTTAAAAAAATTTTTTTAAATGTAGTAACAGAATTGAGACACATAGGAAACAAGAATAGAAGTGAAGTATAAATTTAGAGAATATGAAAAGTTCTCCCAAGATGAAAAGTAATAAATGTAACAGAAAAGAAATGGTAGGTATGAAAACCTAAGTTTTAGGCAAATTAGTTGTGTTCCTAATGATGAAAGAACTATCTGGAAAGAAAAACTAGCCAGACTAAATTGAAAATAGCTTAAGCTGAAAAGAAAAAAAAAAATCTCAGTGTTCAGATAAAAGGGTCCCACCCAAGGAATTCTGGGTTAAAAAGAATGACTCCTATGCAGAAGGTCATCTCATCCCCCAAAATATTAATGTCCAATTCTGCGGAGGTTGCCCCTTGGTGAGCATACACATGAGATACTAATATCTTCATACACTGCATCCACTCAGCAAACTCTATCCACATACCTCTTCCTCAGGACTCTTTGTTTTTAAATTTTCAAATGTGTAAATGAAGACCAACCAAATAAAAACCAAGGCTTTCCTTCAGCTTGCTATAGCAAGGGAGTTAGCCACCATGACTGGTATTGTTAGAGACTCAAAAGCAGGAAAGAGTGAGAAAGCTTTATAGTGGAAAAAAGGGAAAGCTTCAGGTATGCACTGATTGGAAATTGTTGGTATAGAAAAGCTGAAAATGGGCTACCTAGAAGGGAAACATCCTATGTGATTGATTAGGGGTACATATTTGGCTTTCTCTTGTTGGTACTAAGTTGGAAGCAGGGACAAACAATAGGAAAGCTGTCAATTATTAATCAAGTCCTGGCCATGTTGGTTCAATTGTTACAGAAATTATTGTTTAACTGCCTGTATTGTTACCAAACATAACAATCTGGCTTCCTATAAATCTGATTTATAGCTGGTTTCCTGGGCTGTTTATTGTAGATAACAGGGGTGGTTTTCTGGGCAGTTTTCTTCAGATTGTACATCAGAGTTCTATTTTTATATATGGTCTAGCCATTGTCACTTATATATTCAGTTTCTCAGTACTGTGTTTTTCCCAAGTCCTGGATCATTATGCCAAACCACTGACCACTATTACTGAATTAGTAGAGATTCTATCTCCGACCATAATTACTTCTAGGCAAAATGTATACAAGGCACACTACTCAAAGTTCTCTTCAAGGGGGAGTTTCCCCTGTTACTTCTCTCCTTCAAAACCACCCTAAAGTATAATTATAGTAGAACTGGCTTAATCTGATTTTGGGAATTGCCAGCATAATGTGCAAAACTATCTTTAAAAGCACACCTATCTTTTTTATCTTCCTAAGTCAATTGGTCATAGGAAACTTACCATGAGGCCACAAATAGAGAAAAAGCAATTTGACAGGAATAGGCATATAAGCCACTTACTTATGTAACTTATTTGTGCTACCAGGGCTTGAGCCCAATCTCAAAAACACCACCCCCATTTGACACTGGAGTGCTGCTGTGAAAACCAACATTAGGTCTTGGTGTGTCAGAGAATACCTTTCATCATTTTCAAGTTTTAGTCTCTAGTAGCCCCAGTAGCAAGCTAGAAGCTGCATTTCAAAAGGAGAATAGTTACCTGCAGAGGATGGCAAGGCCTTGCCTCAAAATCTCAAAGGACTAGGAGATGATTCACCTTTAGAAGTTTGCCAGATATTCCATATGGCATTCCTAACTGCCACAGGCACTTCGAGCACTACCAGATTTGCTGATCTTTCAGCCCAATGGCAGAACAGCTTGTAAGGGAGATTGTATTTACTGCAATCCTTTCTTATTCTGGGTCTCACTCAAAACAGACAGCCTTTCAGATTACTTTGTAATTGGTTTGGAATAGCACACTCAAATGAGGAAATATGTTGCTTCCAAAATCCAAAGAGATCCATTAAGAAATCCTTACTGCTTTCTCCATGGTAGGGGAGCAGATGCAGCAAATGGTCTTTCCTGTGAAAAGGAGAATTCAACCTTCTGGAGATAGCTGGACACCTAGAAATTTCACTCAGCTTTCAGACCTCTAGATTTTTGGGATTTCCTACTTTCTGGTATTCTGGTTTCTTACTAAATTCATCTTAAGTAGTCCCAACTTGCTACTCTTCAGATACAACTAATATGTTTTCAGAGTAATGGACTAGTATGATACCCTACAGAATAGAGAGGAGCTCAAGATTCCTGTGCACTACATTAGGACCTGGAACTGGTGCCCTGGTACAGTTTTAAGACACTAGAGTGGATGTGTGTTGCTGATGAAAGGAAACTGTTCTCTATGTGCTTTTTTGTTTGTTTGTTTGTTTATCTATTTATTTTGAGAGAGGGAGAGAGGCCGAGAGAAAATCCTAAACAGGCTCCATGCTCAGGGCAGAGTCCAGCACAGGGCTGAGACCCATGAACTGTGAGATCATGACCTGAGCCAAAATCAAGAGTTGGAAGCTCAACGGACTGAGCCACCCAGGCATCCCTGGTTGGTTTCTTTTTAAATAGGCATAGAGAAAAAGGTGTACAGGAGATAAATGACTGAATAAATGCAGTGCAGGTATTGTGGGGTGTGCTGATTTGCTCCAGCAATAAAAGCACAATTGGAACAAACCCTGCAATTGTATCAACAACTGAAAAAGTTTATGATAATTCCTGGTCATTCTCCAAAGACCACTTTCTTCATCACAGGTCAAAGGGAGGTGAAGAAGTGTGGTGGGAGTTAACAGTCTTTCATCAGTTTTGTTCTTGATAGTAAAGATCTCTGCAGTAACTTTTGGAATGCCGTATGGAGTTTGTGTTAATATTTTGACAGGTAGAGGCAGTACTGGTAATGGAAACAATATGGGGATTTTATACATTTCTGAATATATTTATTCAAACTATATATTCTGGAATTGAGGTTATAACCACAGGGTAGGTTCAAGAACTTCGATGAAATAGCCCAGAGCCAAAATTCTATTTCTTATATTTCATATTTTTCATCTGAAAAAAAGGGGGGCCTGTGACAATAACATCTACTTTAAACTGTTGTGAAAAAATGGGGTAACTACAAGCGACATATTTATAAATGTTCTGACACTTAGTAAGCCTCAAAAATATTAGCTTCTTTTTTTTAATTTGAGGTCCATGAAAAATATTTTTACTGTGCTGGCAATTATCTATCAGCAGTACAAACTTGATTAAGTAGAAAAAATTAAAGGAATCAAGCCAACTAGTTATTTTTCATTATAAAATTCTGAATTTAGAAATTAATCTTCAACATAATTTCTGATTTTAGATTTTTAAAAGGTAAACATTTCATAATAATTTTTGTAATTAAAAAATTAAATTGAAATGCACTATATTATAACAATTAGAAAATTTGTGTAGCAAATATTGGGAGAAAATATAATATAAATTTTTATCATGGATTGGGATTAATTTATTTTGGTAAGGATACGTTTGTATTTTTATACCATTATGTGGTAATGGCTGACATAAAAGTTTAAATCGAATATTGAAAAATAAGTCAGAAAACTCCTCTGAATTCAGAACAGCTTCCTAGGCATTTTGCTCATGATTTGTTACTGTGGAAACAGTTGAAAAAAGACACTGGTAAAACACAGATGTCCAAGAAGGACAGTTAGAGCTGTAGCAAATCTAGTCTCTGAGGCTTGTCAGTGAACAGGAAGGACAGAGATTATAACAAGAAAAACACATGGAGAACTACGGTCATTGCTTGCATACATATGAAGAATTAAAACATGGCAGTAAGAACCAAAAATCCAGCACAGAAATATGAGTATAAGAAGGACTACCAGGAGTCTAAGGGTGAAAGCAGCAGGGAACAGAAAAGTTCTCTTCATACTTTATATTCAGCCAGTCAGCTTTTCTGTATGACTCTTCAGAAATATTCTTTTTGGATTATTCTCTTTCCATTCCCACTGTTACCCTTGGTAACAGGCTCTTCTGTATTACTCAGAACTGGATAGACTTTGCTAGAATCAGAAGAATCACAATTTAGGGGCTAAACACAAGCAAACATAATGTCTCCCTCACACCATGGTGTACTGAGGGTAGAGCAGTTCTCTCTGAAGCAGCAAGTCAGGGACACAGAGCTTCAGATCACTGTGTTATCATCCATCCAGAGACTGGGAGAGTAGGGGAGTGGTAGTAGAAATACTGTACTGTACACCCTTTCTTTTCACTTGCTTGCTTTGGCTTGTAGTAATCACATGACAGACATAACTCCTATGTAGGTGGGGAACTATAGAGAGGCACATGGACATTAGCTTCAGGAACAGTTTCTTCTACTCTGACTTTACTCATTTCTACCTAACTAAAATAGCATTGTTACTAACCTTGATGACAATTTTCTCCTCCAATTCGAATCCATATATTTTCTTTAAAATTCTCACTTTTTAGAAGTGACTGAAACTAAACTCCATATGCTGGTTTATAAAAATCTTCATATCCTGGACCAAATGATAACAAAAGACATCTTCTCTGTGGCTTCTACATAGGTAATTCCACTTTAAATCTTGCCCATGCCATTCTCTTCATTGTGGTGATAGTCTTCCTCCTTTCCACATGGACAATCAATATTAGGAAGTCTATTTGGATACTAAAACACGTTTAGGATATCCCTGTTATCTTCTACTCCTGATTTCAACCCAACCGGCAACCAGCTTTCCTGAGCTTTGTGACTGTGAATTTGGTAAGAACATGGCACCTGGAAACATAACACAAAGACAACAGACTCTGCAAGATGCTGGAAAGAGATAATGGACACAAAAAATATTTTCTGCTATGAAATGAGGGCCATACATGAAAAACCTTAAGATGAGGGTCAGAATAAGAAGAATTCTGTAAACAAAGCTTGGATGAGTAAGTCCAGTGCATATCCATGAAAGCATTTTCTGGTGTCCTGGACCCCTTGATAGCTGCTGGGAAGAGGTGGTAGTTTGAGTTATTTCTACTACTGAGGCAGAAATAGCACTGAACTTTGCAGATGAGAAGTCCTGAGAATAGCAAGACCGTATGGGTGAGCATGAAAGGGATAAAATGAACTTCATGAATGGATTTCACCAACACATAAGACAGAGTTTTGGTCCCTCTCATTACTCACAAGACTGTCATCTATTAAGGATTTCCAGGGCTGGACCTCCATTCCAAGAGTGGTATATAAGTAGGCAGTAGAATATAACCTAAGAAAGCCCAGTAAACAGAAGGGATGGAAAAAAACAGCACTCATACTATCATGAGTTCAAACTGCTATAAGACAGAGAATGACATGAAGCAAACTAAGAGTACTTGGGATGATTCAATTATAGTACAAAATGTTTTCAAGAATATGTAGGTAGGTAGATAGTGAGAATATTTAAGTATGTGTGCTATATTTTATTTGAATTAAATCAGAAAAAATGGTTGCTGAATTAGATTACTAAATGACACTCAATTAGGAATTCATTCAGAATTAAAGAAAAATTTCAAAGCACACAGCAAATAGAATTACAGAAAGAGTAAAAACAGCAGATCAAAGAGACAAGAATTAAATAAATGGGAGAAAACATCCTGGGTTGGAAGAAGTTCAGGTTCTATAGATTATAGATGACAATTTTCATCATTCTATCCTGAATTCCAAACAGGATTAACAAATACTAGGCAAACAGGTATATTAGGATCTAATTCATTAACTCTAGGAATAAAGAGAAAAATCTTGTATGCTTCAAGAATAACTACTAGATTACAAGGTAAAAAATAGAGTTACATGAGACTTTTTAATGCCAACACTGCAAGTCAGAAAACAGTAGAACGATATAAATCATCCACAAGTCATACACACACAGTAAAAAGAGTATATTTGTAAATATGGAAGAATTTGAGAAAGAGACCTTAGAATGAAAGAAATGAAGAGAAATAGGATTTCATCTGATATCTCCTAAGGAGAAAGCCACTATTTCTTTTGATCAAATTCCTAAAACATTTTTTTATTTTTGAGATTCTAATAATAATACTTTCCCATTTCTGAATTCCACATGAAGATATAGAATATTAAGATTTGCTTATCCTTGGGGTGCCAGGGTGGCTCAGTCAGTTGAGCCCCACATTGGGCTCTGAGCTGAGCACAGAGCCTGCTTGGAATTCTCTCCTCTCTCTCTGCCTCTGTCCCCTGTGCTCTCACTGTCTTAAATAAAATAAGTTAATTACAAAAAAAAAATCTGCTTATCCATTCAGAACATATTTCTGCCCCCAATTTTTTATTTTTTTTTAAAAAAAATTTCTTTTTCAACGTTTATTTATTTTTGGGACAGAGAGAGACAGAGCATGAACGGGGGAGGGGCAGAGAGAGAGGGAGACACAGAATCGGAAACAGGCTCCAGGCTCCAAGCCATCAGCCCAGAGCCTGACGCGGGGCTCGAACTCCTGGACCGCGAGATCATGACCTGGCTGAAGTCGGACGCTTAACCGACTACGCCACCCAGGCGCCCCTTTTTTTTTTTTTAATTTTTTTTTTCAACGTTTATTTATTTTTGGGACAGAGAGAGACAGAGCATGAACGGGGGAGGGGCAGAGAGAGAGGGAGACACAGAATCGGAAACAGTGCCCCCAATTTTTTAAATGCCCTCCAAAAATATGTAAAGCAAAGGAGAGAGTGTGCTTTCCCCAAAGAATTTTGTAGTGTTAGAAGATGAAATAAAAATTAGGTCTGTTTCCATGATCATGAAGACTCAATATTACCAAGAGGTCAATTCTTCCCCACTTTCTATACATTTAATGCAATCCCAAACAAAATCTCAGTAATTCATTTTGATTATATATCATGTGTGTGTGTATATATATATATATATATACACACACACACACACACACACACACATACATACATATGATCCCAAAGTTTTTTTGTTTTGTTTTTTCTTTAAATTTTTTTTTCCACGTTTATTTATTTTTGGGACAGAGAGAGACAGAGCATGAACGGGGGTGGGGCAGAGAGAGGGAGACACAGAATCAGAAACAGGCTCCAGGCTCTGAGCCATCAGCCCAGAGCCTGATGCGGGGCTCGAACTCACAGACCGCGAGATCGTGACCTGGCTGAAGTCGGACGCTTAACCGACTGCGCCACCCAGGCGCCCCTGATCCCAAAGTTTATATGGAGAGAAAAAACATTCAGAATAGTCAACACAATATTGAAGAAGAAAGTCAGAAGACGGACACTATCCAACTTCAAGACTTATCATATGTCAGGGTCAAATGGAATTTATCCAAGTATAAACCATTCCAAGGATGGTTCAACACCCGGAAATCAATGTGATACAGCACATGGAGACCAGAAGAGAAATATTGTCATTTCAAAAGATGCAGGAAAAACATTGACAAAATTTAATGTCAATGTATGATAACAACTTTCAATCTGGTGGGCATAGATGGAAAATCTCAAAAAAGGCTGTATCTGACAAGCTCACAGCTAACATTGTATGCAGTGGTGAAAAGCTGAAAGTGTTTCTTCTAAGATTAGGAACAAGAGAAGGATGCCCATTGTTACTACTTTTATTTAACATAGCATGGGAAGTCCTAGTCAGAGGAATTACACAAGAAAAATAAATTACATCCAAATTGGAAAAGAGAAAATAAACTATTTCTATTTGTGCATGACATAATATTACACATAGAAAACCCTAAATATTCCACCAAAAAAAACTGTTAAAATTCACAAATTTGGTAGATATGCAAGATAAAAAAGATCAATGCATAAAAATCAGCTGTATTCCTATATATTAATAATGAACTAAGAAATTAAAAATCCAATTTACAATTTCATCAAAAATAAAATATCTAAGAACAAATTCAACTAGAAAGGTGAAACACCTGGAAATTGAAAAGTGTAAGGTATTAATGTAAGAACTTGAAAAAGACTCAAATAAATGGAAAAAATATTCTGTGTTCATGGACTGAAAGAATATTGTTAAAATATCCATATTACCAAGAAATCTACAGGTTGAATGCAATTCCTATCCAAATTCTAATGGCATTTTTCACAGAACAAAAAATTCTAAAATTTGTATGGAACTATAAAAGGTCCCAAATAGCTCAAACAATCTTGAGATAGAAGAACAAAGCTGGAGGCATTATACTTCCGGGTTTCAAACTATATTACAAAGCTACAGTAATCACATCAGTATAGTATTAGCATAAGAACAGATACATAAACCAATGGAACAGAATAAGACAGACATAAACCCACACATATAGGGTTAATTAACTTACAACAAAGGAGCCACGAATATACCATGGAAAAAGGATAGGCTCTTCAGCAAATAGCGTTGGTAAAACTAGATAGCCACATGCAAAAGAATGAAACTAGGCCCATCTTACAACACACACAAGAGTATACTCAAAATTAATTTAAATCTTAAGACATAAATCCATGCAATTCATCAAGTAAACAAAGAGGGTAAGGTCCTAGATATTGGTCTTAGCAATTATATATATAATATATATTTTATACCAAAACCAAAGGCAACAAAAGAAATATAAAGAAGTGGGACTATATCGAACTAAAGAGCTTCTGTCTAGCAAAGGAATCCACCAACAAGGTGGAAAAAAGGCCACCTATAGAATTTGAGAAAATATTTGCAAATCTTGTACCTGTTAGGGGATCAGTATACAAAATATTTAATAACTTCATACAACTGAATGGAAAAAAATGCAATTTAAAAAGGAGATCTGAATAGACTTTTTTCCAAAGATGACATATAAATGACCAACAAGTACAGGAAAAGGTACCCCACAGAACCAATCATCAGGGAAGTACAAATCAAAACCACAACAAAATATCACCTCACATCTTTTAAAAGGGCTATCGTTGGGGCATCTGGGTGGCTCAGTCGATTGAGTGTCCAACTCTTGATTTCAGCTCAGGTCATGTTCTCATGGTTCAGTTTGTTGAGTTGAAGCCCCACATCCAGCTCTGCATGGACAGTGCAGAGCCTGCTTGGATTCTAGTTCTTTTTCCCTCTTTCTCTGTTCCTCTCCCGCTGTGCTCTCGCTCTCTCTCTCAAAGTAAATAAACTTAAAAAAATTTTTTAATCACTATTGTTGGAAAAAAAAGAGCAGAAAACAAGTGTTGGCAAGGATGTGGTGAGAAGAAATCACTTGTACACTACTGGTGGGGATGTAAATTGGCAGAGCCACTTGGAAAACCATATGAAGGTTGCTTAAAAAATTCAAAATAGAACTACCGCATGATTCAGTATTTATACTTTGGGGTATCTGAAGGAAGCAAAATCCTTGTCTTGAAAATCTATCTGTACCCCCATGTTTATTTATAAGAACCAAGCCATGGAAACAAAGGTGAATGGATAAAGAAAATGTGATATATATATGATGGATTATTCTATGTAATATTGTATACATGTACATATATGATGGAATATTCTATGTTGTATTATAATATACTGTAATAATATTATAGTATATGGAATGGAATATTATACAGCAATAAAAAGGAGATACTGTCATTTGTCACAACATGGAAAGATGTTGACAGCATTATGCTAAGTGAAATATGTCAGATAGGGAGAGATAAATACTATATGATCTCACTTATATGTGGGATCTAAACAAATAAAAAAAGAGGAAGAGGTAAGGGCTGGGTATGTGCAAAATGTGTGAAAGTGGTTGAAGGCGCAAACTTCTAGTTCTAAGATACACACATCCTGGGGGTATAATGTACAACATTATGACTATTAACAATACTGCAATGTGTATTTTAAAGTTGTTAAGAGTAGTTCTTAAATTCTCATGACAGGAAAAAAAATTGTATGTGTGATGATGGATGTTAACTAATTTTTTTTGTGGTAACAGTTTTGCAATACATACACCTATCAAATCATTAAGTTGTACACTTAAAGCTAATATGATCTTACATCATCAATAAAAAAGATATGTATACAACATATACATTTATATGCATATTATATTATACACATGCATATGCATATATAGAACCCAAAACAACAGTAGTGAGGTTTCACTCTACATCTATTAGAATAGCCAAAATTCAGAGCATTGACCCCAAATTCTGTCAAGGATATGGAACAACAGGTTAATGGCAGGTTGATCCCATTCATTACTGCTAGGAATGCAAAATGGGACCACCATTTTGGAATACAGTGTAGTGGTTACTTGCAATACTATTCTGTTACCATATAACCCAGCAATTATCTTAGCATTTACCCAAGGAAGTTAAAAATTTGTGTTCACATCAAAACCTTACACAAATGCTTATAGCAGATTTATGATTGCCAGAACTTGGAATCAACCAAGATGTCTTTCAGTAAGGGAATGGATAAATTGTGGTACATCCAGGCAATGGAATATTATTCAGGGCTAAAAGAGCAATGAGCTATCAAGCTATAGAAAACATGGAGGAAACTTAAA
This sequence comes from Prionailurus viverrinus, assembly GCF_022837055.1. Classification (NCBI taxonomy): domain Eukaryota; kingdom Metazoa; phylum Chordata; class Mammalia; order Carnivora; family Felidae; genus Prionailurus; species Prionailurus viverrinus. The sequence continues at coordinate 57,012,732 of NC_062578.1, forward strand.
TGAATATTACTAAATGAGAGAAGCCAATCTCAAAAGGTTACAAACTGTACTATTTTTACTGTATGACATTCTGGAAAGACAAAACTATGAAGGCTGAAAAAAAATAATTGTCAAGGGTTGAGGAGGTGGAGGATGAATAGGTAGAACATAGATGGCTTTTAGGGAAAATACTCTGTAAAAATAATAATAGGTGCACATCATTATATAATCATCCAAACCCATAGAAGGTACAATACCAAGAGTTAATGGTAATGTAAAGTATAGACTTCGGGTGATTATGATGTGTTAATGTTATCTGTTGTAACAAATATACCACTCTGGTAGGAGATATTGACAATGGGACAGACTCTGCATGTGCAAGGGCAGGGAGTATATGAGAAATCTGTTCCTTTGCCTCAAAATTGCTGTGAACTTAAAACTTCTTTAAAAAAATTTCCTAGTAAAAAATTAATAAAAATATTGCATGTTAAACACTGTTAACAGACTAAAAAGGTGTTTTCTAACATTTAAATGTTCTTTTGGTAGTGGGACACAACACACTTCATGACTGAACACCTGGAAATGAGAGCTCTCTGTTACAGCTCCAAAAAAGATTATGATGCTATCTAGGCTCACACAGAGGTTTGCGCCCTAGGACAGGCTAACAGCAAATCGGAGCCGTAGGGTGAAGTTTATGTGTGCCAAGCAGGGTGGGATTAGCTGGGTTTTGCAGGCTTCCTGCGGATTTTTTGCCTGGAATAATTTCATCGGCTCATGGATTAAGGGGTGTCCCTAGCTGTCTGGCACCTGGTCTTGCGGTAAGCAGAACAGGTGCATTGTGGGTCTCACACTAGAGTGGGAGAGCCTGAAAAGTAAAGTGGTTACCATAGGTACCTAATCAGTGTTCAAAGAGAAGAACTGACCTGCCTCAAGCCAGGGCCTTGAAACTGGGTTAAGAGAGCATTTAAAAAAACCTCAAACTCCATTTAAATAATGCAAACCAGCCTGGCAGAACATGTTCACAAACATATCTGATAAAGGACTTCCATCCAGAATATAGAATGCTTTTCAATACAGCAAGGAGAAGACCAAAAACTTAATAAAAAGAAAAATCTGTGAAGATTAAAACAGACCCACAAAGAAGATCTAAGATTGAGAAATAAACACATTACAAGATGTTCATTAGTCATTTAGGGAAATGCAAAGTAAAACCACAATGAGATACTACCAAATATCAATGAAAATGGCTAAAACCAACACCAAACATTGGTGATGATCTAGTAATACAAGTAGAATTCTCATGTTTTGCTAGTGACAATACAAAATGTCTTAGACACTTTGCAGAACATATTATAGCAGTTCCTTAGAAGATCCTTAAAATCGTTTCCCCAGAACTACTCAAGGTAAATGAAAAACTATGTTCCACACAAAAACTTGTTTCTAAATGTTCCTAACAGCTTATGTGTTAGGAATATTTGGATCCTAGAAACAAACCTCATATCCATCAGTTTATGAACTGATGAAGAAATTGTGGTAGATCCTTACAATGCAAATCTACACAAAAATAAAAGCAGTTGACCTGATTAACTACTGATACACCCAACAAAATGGATGAAACTTAAAAGGAATATGCTTGGTGAAAGCAGACCAAAGACTCTCACCTCTATGGTTAAGTTATGTGATATTCTGGAAAAGGTAAAATTACAGTGTCACAGAGCAGAGAAATGGCTGCCAGGAGCCAGTAATGGGCTATAGAATGGGTTGAGTGCAAAAGGGCATGATGGAACACTGTGCATGAGGAAATATTTTCTATCATGCTTTTCAAACTCAGAGTTGTACACTTTTTTAAAAAGCTGAATTTTTTACATGCAATTTATACATTGAAAATGCTGATTAAAAAAAAGCGCCCACTACAAGTTGGTAATTTGCAATAACCACACCTAATTCCTTTACAGAGTAGCAAAATTTGCTATTTAATTTCCTGTCCTAATGTATAGCATAACCCAGATTTTTCATCTAAAGATGAAATGATAAGCCATTTAATAACTGTCCAGACCAAATCACTGATCCCTCTCTTGTAACTTAAACTCTTAGTTTCCTTAAGCTTTCAAGAAAGTCAGTTTTGCTCATGTATTCCTCTCGCTCACTAGATTTTAGACTTTTTGAATAAAATACATGAAATGTTTTGTAAACTACAGAACATAAAAATGAGTTACTGTTATTTATTATCGTTTAATGTAGAAATTTTTTCTAATCCATCTTTGTAGGACACTAGCAGTGCATACAACATGTTTTGTTTTCTTTTGTTTTTTATTTGCTCAATAACTAGGTGTTGAATATACTTAAATAGGTGATTGGGATTCTTATTTTTATGTTTGAACTTTTCCAAGTTGGAACATTTAACTTAGGCGCAACATGATAGCATTATCTCTGGGACAAAAGCTGAATAGTGACTAAGAGTGACTATCTTGTCTTCCTATCGGTTTTACTCATCATCACATTTCCTCCAAGTGAACTATTTATTGAGTTTCGGTAGCATTGAGTGCCAAAGGACAATTAAATTGATCCTCAACAAATTACTAAGAAACACTTCCTTGATTTTAGTGTTTCCCCTTAATTGTGAAGCCATGGCAGCTCCACAAATAAATGGGTGGCTTAACAGACTCCACGGCTAATAATGTGAAAAGCTCACATTACCTAATGCTACTTCGAACATCTCTATTACCACTTTGAATGTAGCCAAAAATAGAGTGATAAAGACAAGAATAGTTGCTGTATTTGTCACTACGAACTACACTCAAGCCTTTTAAATACACACACACACACGCGCATTAACATTTTAAAGCCATGCTCTTAAAATGTTTTGTCCTTGTTCAATCACTTTGACATAAGGGATTTGGTCCTTGTAAGCACTTCAGAAACTAGATGAGAAAGTTTCATTTTATAAATAAGAAAACTAAGTCTCAAAGAGTAGATATAAATATAAATATTTGCTTTGGGGGAGGTCCACCATTCAACTATAATTTCAACACAAAACTATTCAATTACTGAGAAATAATGACTCAGGTTTCACAAATCTGAGTGTGAGCTACATGGAAGTAACTCCATATATAAATTTTTCAGCATTTTATCAGCAGTACCAACCATGTTTCTTAATCCATAACACCAAAAATAAATTAAGTAATAATTACCCCTTCTGAAAGCCTATGTTCCAAAAAAACATGTTACACAGTTTATATATTCAATCTCATTAATTCTTACAACAGCTTTATACAAGGGACACCACTACTCCCATGTTACCTTCTACCCCACGGGCTCCTTCACTCCATGATAAATAAATTCCATGTATTAGTTTTCTATAGCTGTCTTGACCAAGTATCACAAACTTAGTAGCTTAAAAGAACACAGATTCATTATCTTACAGTTCTGAAGGCCAGAGGTCCCAATATTAAGGAGTTGGCAGGTCTCATGCCTTCCTGGAAACTCCAGGGGAGAATCCATTTCTTCATGTTTTCTCTCTGATGTGTTTTTCGTAGTCACACCTCCCTCTGACCACAACCCAGAAAGGTTTTCTGCTTTTAAGGACTTGTGATTAGATTGGGCCCTCCTGGGTAGTCTGGCTGCTCTCCCCCACCTGCAGGCTTTTAACCTAACCGCATCTTCAAAGTCCTTTTTGCTATGTAAGACAACATATTTACAGGTTCTGAGGATTAGGTTGTGGCCATATTTTAGGGCCATTATTTTGTCTGCCACACCTGTATCATCAATTTTTCAGGCACCCTTCCGTTAGGCATCTAGCTAAACTGAAACATAGCTTTTTTTTTTCTTGAAGGCATTACTTTTCTCACTATATTCACTAGAAAATGTTTCTTCACATCTCATGCTTTAGAAAAAAAAACACACAAAACAGAGGTGGGACCTGTGTCATCTTAGTTCCACACTGATAATTCCCAACCATTATTTTAAAGTACCTATTCTTATGAGTTTCTTACCATCCAGATATAAAATTTCTATCTCACTTTGTAATTTTCTCTCTCAGTTATTGGCTTACTCATCCACGGTAAACTTCCCTCCTTGCTATTTATTCCCATGGCCTCATCCTCAACCTTGCATGTCAATCTCATTTGGACTATCAACACGTTGATTAGTTTTTTCCCTTCTTTTCTGTGTGTTTTGACTTTTTACCTGCATTAAAGAGAAAGTACAGTTTCATGGTTATGGGAACCAGTGAGCAGAAAGAATTAGAACCTTTTTTTCCAATTATTATTATGCGTCTTCTGATTCCCCAAGACTACAGTCAGAAAAGAATTTGCTCATTTATCAATTGGCACAATTTAAAAGGAAAATACAACAAAGGAGAGAAAAGGGTAAACTCTTGACAAAATGCTTCCATCGGACTTCAAGGAAAGCATCTTTTTTAATGTTTATTTGTTAATTTTGAGGGAGGAGGGAAGAAGTAGAGAGAGAGGAAGAGAGAAAGAATCTGTCAGTTGTCAGCACAGAGGTTCGATTCCATGAGCTGTGAGATCATGCCCTGAGCTGAAATCAAGAGTCAGATGTTTAACTGACTGAGCCACCCTGGAGCCCCAAGGAAAGCATCTTTAAAATTAGTCTTCTCCAAGTATTTCCATGGGGAATGCCACCCAGGTCCTAACTTGTTCCTTGTCCTGAGGCTGGGTTCCTATTTCTCAAGTGAATCTTTCAATAAATCTTGCCTTAGAAATCTCCAGCACCTCCAAGGAAAACCCACTCACATACATAAGAGTGGGTCTTATTACCTAAATTCTCCTTTCCCATTCGTTTACACAATTTGAGTGTGACTATCATTGACTTAGCTTCCAAAGTAGTGATGCCCTTTGCTACTAAAGTCCTGTAAATTACTGTCAGGTGGAGAATGGGTTTGGGGTGGTACTGGAGGAGAAGGTGGTGGTAGTGTTGAAATGAATTCTTGGACTCTACCGTTGAAATAGCCATGAATCCATCTTTATTGTTAGTCTCATCCCTAAGAGCTTGAAACATGACATTTCACTAATTAGTGCACCTGTTAGCTCAAGCACACATACATATTTCAAGGACAGAAACTCAGGTGGAAAGAGACAGGGTTTAATTTAAATCCATATGGCAGAAGAAAAATTTCCTAGTTTAGCAAGTTGTCTACCATTTCCTGTGAAAAGAGTAATTCCCATTTCTCTGTAAAATAGTTTGGTTTGTTTTCATCCATATGAAGTCTCTTATCAGAGTAGCAAATGTAATAAATTACCTCATATTAGGTTTCCCCTTAGTTATCACAGGAAAGGGCCTGCTTTTTTCATTCCAGTAAAAACAAGAGGAATATATGTTATTATACTCAGTTTGCCTCCTGATGTCAAGGACAGTAAGGAGAAAAGACAAACACATTTTCCATATATACTTCAGAATCCAATTTTTCTAATATTTATATCCTATTATGCTGAAAATTCTGAGGGATATTCATTTGTTTAAAGCTTCTTTCACCCGTAGCTTTAACATCTTCACTGTTTTTCACTGGCATGTAAGTTTGCTCAGTATCTTTTATATAAAAATAATTAAAGAAAATAAAAAGAATCACGGACGTTTTCTTACTGCACCTCCCTCACGATTATTTTTTCTGTTTCTTACCTTCATTTATAGCCAAAATAATTGGCAAAGTTGCCTAAACCTTCCACTCTGAATTGCTCACTGATTATTTACTCCTTATGACACTAAAATTTGGCTTATGTCCCCATGATGCACCAAAACATTCTTCCTCGGGTCACCATTGGTCTCCATGGTATAAAATCAGTAGACATCTCAGAAGCTTTTAACCTCCTTTTGAAAAACATATTTTCCTTGCACCTCTTACCCCTTTCTCCTTACGTTTCCCCTAGTGATTCATTCTCAGCGTCATTTTAAGATTTACTCTCTCCTATCAGTCCTTTAAATGTTAGTATTCTACTGCAGGTATGTTCTCTCCTCAGTCTACAACTCTTGCAGTATGACCATACCACAAAGATGGCTTTAGCTGATGCCACGGTTCTAATGATTCCCAGTTCAGTGTCTTCTATTCAGACTTCTTTTCTGAACTTAACTCTTATATCTAATTCCTTCTAGCTAACATTTACATAGGACCCTCAAGAATCTAATTCCTAACAAGTCAAAAACAAAACTTTTTATTCCTGTTTCATACCTGAAGTCTACTTAAAAAAAAAAATTAAACAGTGTAACCTATGTAAAAAGTGACCCAACAAACAGTAAACATTATAATATTTTTGGACATGTTTAGAATGTTTAAAGTTACTAATTGTCCTCATATTCCTCCAAAAAAACATATACCTGAATTTATTGTCAGTTTGGTAAGGAAAAGTCCAACAATAGTATATTTGTAATGCAAACACCACTCAAGAAAATGTACAGTTCTTGGAGAAAATTGAACAAAATGCAAAATTCTGAATGCAGATATTTCCACTAAGATATTAAGTATAACTTAATGTTATAAACTAGGTGCATTCATTATAAAAACCATTACTCTGCAGGGTTTATGACTTCTTAAGGAAATACTTTCCTGTACATGGATTTATTCCACACTATGTATTTTATTTCAACCTATCTGAAAATGCCAAGGACTTTGGTCAAAGTGTCCTAGACTTTGGAGACACACAGCCTTGAGTTCAAATCCCATCTCTGTTACCTGCTAGCCTGTAATCATTAGAAATGTACTTAATTCTTCTTAGATTCCTCACCTATAAAATGTGGGCACTGACATTTAACCTACAAGCTTGATGTAAGATTACGTCACCTTCCTAATCCTGCCATGTGTGCCTCTAAGTGCATGTACCTGGCACTCAAAAAAATGGAAACTGTTAATAAAGATTTTACAAACAATTTTGTTTTACCTGGTTTTTCACCTCTGTATTGCTATAAGGAAAGAAGAAATAAACAGAAAATATAAATATCTGATCCCTAAGTTTTATTTACAGTTTTAATTCTATGCAAATGTATTTGCAATCATTCGTTCTTTTGCTTAGCATCTTTTCATTTGTATAGTGTCTATAAATGCTCCCAGACTTCTCAATATAGGGTATACTAAAAAAAAATAAATAAATAAAATTAGTATAGGAACTTATAGAAGTGAACCCCAGACCAAACCAGTATATTATCCTTGAGGAGCTCAATTATCTAATTTCTGACTGAACTTGACTAAGCATCATCTTTTTCCTTACTGGGGGTATCTCTTCTCTTAGGCTGCAACTACTCTTTGTGAGAATTACCTTGTGGGTGCTTTGTTACACAATGAGTTCCACAACCAATTGTAGCAAACATTTGAAGTCACTCTTATTCCTTTTATTCTTTTTGTTTTGTTTTTACTTTACCCTAATTAAGAAAAAGTAAAATCAAGTCTGATATTTATCTACCATAGCAATGGAGACAACTGTGTAAATACGAATCATATTCTGAAAATACCACTTTAAGGTTTTCTATTAGAATTAAGGTCTAATTTTCTTTTAATTACTATAAATATTATTTTAGACCTCTATCTTTGAATATATTTAGCACTGTAAAGCCATGATGTAAAGGTAACTTCTCAGAAGGATTTTTGATATAAGTAAATTATACCAAATAAAATTTGTATTAAATATTCGTATCATCTACAGATAATTATTAATGATTATCAGTTTCATGACAAATGATTTGGCATATATTTGATGTTTAAAAAACAATTTTCAGGCATCAATTCACTTTAAGTAATAATTAAACTAATTATTTTAATTAACAAAATATGTTGACCATATTCAGTTTTATTGGAGTTTATTCACAGATTATTTATCTTCACATTATTCTTCTTGGAGATAGGGTTCTATAATTGTTAGTAATAAAATATTTTAAAATAGTCCATGTAATTAATTTCATGTAACTTAAAAAGTGTGAGAACATATCCAATTCTCTGGACAGTATCATCAACAACAGTTACATTAATTAGCATTTTATATTCAGCTTTTCTATACTGAAAGCTAATTTAATTAATTCTTACTTTTTTCAGATTATTTACTTATCTAAAATGAAGCTGGTTAAGTCATGTTAGCATTTATGGGATTAGAAGTTGTTTAACAGAGTAATTTATCATTTTGCTCATTTTTTTTTCAAAACTGGTTGTCAGGATAATTTTATTAGTACTCACAATTATAACATAGCAGCATTTCCCCATAAAATATGAGAAGATACATTAAAGAATAAAATCAACATAATTTTTATTTATTACAGTGATGTAGGAATTGTATTTAAAACATTTTCAATAATAAAAATAATCTAGTTAAATATTTTAAAATATAAAATACCAGGGGTGCGTGGATGGCTCAGTTGGTTAAGCGTCCGACTTCGGCTCAGGTCATGATCTCACCGTTTGTGAGTTCGAGCCCCACGTTGGGCTCTGTGTTGACAGCTCAGAGCGTGAAGCCTGCTTCAGATTCTGTCTCTCTCTCACTCTCTCTCCTTCAAAAATAAGCAAACATTAAAAAAATAAATATATATATATATATATAATTCTAAATAAAAATGATGATTTTGGTTAGTTTAATTACAAACAACCCTTCATGCTGTCACTAATGTATTCAACAAATATTTTGAAATCTATTTGTCAGGCATTAAGTTAGGGTGTGATATGATAAGAGTAACTGAAAGCCAAGTCCTGTCTCCCCAAGAGCTACAACTCCTTTTATTATCAAAGATAGATTTTTTTTCATCAGAGGTTATTGATTAGATTTAATGTAAGTTAATTTTTTTTCTATTTTGATGTTCATGGTGTCTAATTGTTACCCAAGATTGTCATGTGAACTATCCACAATAAAATATAAATAATAGTCAAAATGTGTGTTTAGTTTATTATTGTCTACTGGCATAACCAAACTTTATGAACAAATCTAAAATAAGATTAAATAATAAATGATGACTGATTTTGATCATACATTGTATACAAACAAATCATATTGGCCTAGCTCCATTTTTTAATACCTATATATAACTATCTGCACTGGCGATTAAGCCAAGAAAAAGTCTACTAGAGTTTTGGCCTCACAGGCTGACCTACCATTGCTTATGTTTGTAGGATTTATGCCCAATTTCTCCATCTCCAGCTTGAGATTCCAGTTTATACAGTGAGAATGGTGTGTTTTCAAACCAAGGCACTAAAGATTCTTTGCATTCTAGACTATTCCCTCACCTTAAAGGAGTATGCACATGTACACTTGTCTACAAATCTTGAAAGCCCTTTCTCTTATATATTTCCTAGCTTAGAAAGGGGCTCAGAAATTCTGACAATCCTTTGAAACAGCATTCCTTGTATGATTCCTCATTTATGAATATGCATTATTTTATTTGAGCTCTAGGGTGAAATACCCTGATTATTTTTTTCTACATCAAAAGAGCTCTTTTACAATTCTAAAGTATCTTTATTTGGTAATGTATCTTATTGGGCCTGAGACTCTCGTTGTCTAATGGTTCCTTTCTCCAGTTCCTGTTTCTGATTTGCATAAAGATACCCCACCACGTATATCAAGATTTCAGCTTATCACTCTAAGGACTAAGCATAGGCTGAAAACTAAAATTGCTTCAACAGACTCCTCAGTACATTTGCAATACTCTTGAGTGCTGATCATGCTGTGTCTGCTTAGACTTCCACTAATGGGGATCCAACTACTCCATTAAGAGCAGTTCTGAGACGAGGAATGTTCTTCTTCCACACAGCCAAAGCTTACTTCCTTATGATACCAATGATTCATTCATTTATTTATCCAGTGGATAATGAGTGCCTTATTATGCTCTGAACTCTATGAATAAGACAAAACAGATGCATTGTCGTCCTTGAAGACAATGTATTTATTGTCTAATAGGAAAAGGCTAGAATAGGATCTTGTTCTAATGAGGTAGTTGTGTAACCACACCTTCTTTTTTTCTGGTGGAAGTTTATTTCTTTTTTTTTTTTTTTTTTTTTTTTTTTTTAATTTTTTTTTCAACGTTTATTTATTTTTGGGACAGAGAGAGACAGAGCATGAACGGGGGAGGGGCAGAGAGAGAGGGAGACACAGAATCGGAAACAGGCTCCAGGCTCTGAGCCATCAGCCCAGAGCCTGACGCGGGGCTCGAACTCACGGACCGCGAGATCGTGACCTGGCGGAAGTCGGACGCTTAACCGACTGCGCCACCCAGGCGCCCCTTATTTCTAATTAATCCTTCCAATCTCTCATTAAACATCACTGCATGATCCTTGAACCTAGAAGGAGTCCTTTGTTATGTGCAGCGGGAAAATCACATGCTTTTAGTTTAGAGCCCATATCTCAGTGTTTCAATTGTGACTATATGACTCGTCTCTCTCCTCTGTTACAGTCTAAGCCTCATGAGATTAGAGACCGGACTGTATGTTTTGTGGATCCTAGTATTGGTCCTACTTTACACCACTTTATAACTCTATCGCTTATTTATTGCTGCATAACAAACTACTGCAATATTAGAGGCTTAAAACACCATATACTTATCTCACAGTTTCCATGGACCAGGAGTCTGGGCATGACTTCACTAGGGTACAATCATTTTGGAACTTGGCTGTAAGCAAGGTGTCAACCAGGTCTCCAGTCTCATATGAGGCTTGGTGTCATCCTCCCAGTCATTGAAGTCTGAGAGAATCTAGTTCCTTGTAGTTTGTAGCTTCTAGAGACCACCCGTCATCCTCTGCCATTTGACCCTTTCTACTGCACAGGAGTTTAGCTTCTTCAAGGCCAAAAGGAAAGTGTCTCTGGTACTTCTTAGTCTCTGACTTCCAGATTCTAAGGATTGTGCAGAGTTTAGCTAAGATACTTCAGGGTATTGCTGCTTTAGGACCTATTTTGTTTGGTCAGGTAGCCGGCTGTGACCTCAGACTGACACCTGTCTCCTCATGCAAGCCTATACCCAAGATAGCAGCCTGCAGAGCCGCAAGCAAAAATGAGTTCTTGATATAACCTCCCCAACAGCCCTTGTAAGCTGTTGGTAAGTCCTCCCTACCTCCCAGTACTTTCTGCTTTTGTGCCCCTAGATAAGACCCTTGTGTGGCTTAACCAAATGTAACTGTTTTGGTTTGAATTAATCAATCCAACCTTAGCCTGAGAACCCAAAGTGCTCCATCCATGGACCCTAATGAAGCACTATGCTCCAGGTCCTGTCTCTCTCTGTCGGTACTCTGGCTTGACCTCTCCATGTGGCCCCTCAAGGCATACTGGGTATTTCAACAGGACTTGTCAGTAATAAACTCCTCTATTTTATTCCCTCCTTTGGTCTGTGTGTGGGCCAAGGTTTGCCATCCGGTACCTTGTGCTCCATTGAAAGTGTTAATTTGACAAATTCATAACAAGTGTTCACCTCCTTAAGTTAGGCCCATCCAATCTCCCTTTTGACTAACTTAAAGCCAAGTTATTAGGAATCCTAATTATATGTATAAAATCTCTTCACTTTTGTGATTAACCTCATATCACAATATGGAAACTGAATTTCCATGTATAGAGCAAATTTTACATTATTTTCAGAAGTTATATCATAATATAGACAGGATAAACTAAATTCTTGAATCCCTTTCTCGCAAATTTCCTCAAGCTAGGTTTTTATGTGTATATTTCAGTAATTGGTATTTGGGTAATACATATAAGAAATTTTATTATTTGCTTAAAAGTCTCTTTTTGTGGGTGTTTTTTGTTTATATGCTATCCCTTTAAAATATTATATCAGTTAAAACAGACTTCAATATTCCCTAAAGGCTTTCTTTTCTTTCTTTCCTTCTTTCTTTTTCTTTCTTTCTTTCTTGCTTTCTTTCTTTCTTTCTTCTTTTTTTTTGACTGTATTAGTTCATTTGGACAATTGTGAATTGCATAAAGTTATGTTCAATTTCTTCTTTAAAAGTAATGTTAAAAGGTTTTATAGGAAATAGTTGAGTAAACAACTATATTAAGCCCTTAGAAACTTCACTCTATGTGAACAAGTAATGTTAACATTGCATGTTCTTATGCCATAAGTGGAAAACAAGCTTTTCTACCTCTTTCCAAATGCAACATGACAAATATTGCCAAATGCTTTGTTGGATGAATATTAAGATCTTAAAGACTTACCTCATAACTTTCATGAAATTACTTTGTCATGATTTTTTCTAAGGAGCATTGCACAAATTATTCTTCCTAACCACAAACAGAGTGCACAGAGAGACCACTGAGCATATTTCTAGAACACCTATATTTAAGAAACTGCTTTATCATTGATAATTTCAATCATGCTAGAAGGCATTCTTATGATTCTACACAGTATCGAGAGGACTGAGAGAATGAGGGTCATGGGAAAAGGGAGTAAAATAAATTTGTCATATAAATAAAATATCATTTAAAAAATTGTTTCATATTCATTGTGAGCCCTCTTCTTTTGTTTGTAGTTTAGTCTGCATTTGAGCAAGTAGTATAAAATCCACTTAAAAGTGGTCTATATAAGGAGCGTTTATTTCATATAACAAATTGTTTAACAGAAGACAGACTCAAGATTGGCTTAGCAACAGCATGATTCCCTCAAGAACTCAGACTATTTCTTCACTTTCCCTATGACTTCCCTTTAGAGGTAGTGCAATATGGAGTGCCTGCCTAATCTTTCTTTTAACTTGCATATATTACACTACACATTGACAATTGTAACATTATAGTCTATTCTTTCCAACACACTTATACTTGTATAACTGGAATTATACTATGTATCAAAGCTTTCAGATTCATTTTTCTACTTTTCTACGGGATGCCTTCCACCACATTGTACCAATATCTTAATAATTCTCTCATTTTTAGACATATAGACTATTCCTAATTTTTCAATTATTAGTGCACTATTACTACATTACCACATCAACTTATTGTATACTGCTTGTCCGAAAATACTAGAGATATTAGGTAAAGCCCTATATTTAGGTGTATAGATACTTTTTAAAATGTTGATAATTTGGGGGTATCTGGGTGGCTCAGTTGGTTAAGCCTCTGATTTCAACTCAGGTCATGATCTCACAGTTCGTGGATTCAAGCCCTGCATCAGACTCTGTGCTGACAGCTCAGAGCCTGGAGTCTGCTTTAGATTCTGTGTCTCCCTCTCTCTTCCCCTTCCCTGCTCTCTCTCTCTCTCTCTCTCCCAAAAATAAACATTAAAATTTTTTAAATAAAAAAACAAAATGTTGATAATTTTAAGCGTCTTTCCAGTTCTCATTTTATTTATATATAAAATAACTTTTCTTTCTATATATAAACCTTAATAATCTTTTATAAGCAGTACACATTGTCTTGAGACTGCTTTTATAAAACAACTTTGAGATATCTTTTACATGTAAAAAGGACACAAAGAAATGGAAAAGCATTACATGCTTCTTATGGATTGGAAGAAAAAACATTGTTAAAACGTTTATACTACCCAAAGTAATGCATACATTTAATGCAGTCCTTCTCAAAATACCACCAGCATTTTTTTGCAGAACTAGAACAAACAATCCTAAAATTTGTATGGAACCATAAAGGACCTAAAATAGCTAAAGCAATCCTGAAAAAGAAAAACAAAACTTGAAGGCATCATGATTCCGATTTCAAGCTATATTACACAGTTGTAATCATCAAGACAGTATGGTACTGACACAAAAACAGACACATAAATTAATGGAACAAAATAGAGAACCCAGAAATGGATCCACGACTGTATGGTCAACTCATCTTCAACAAAGCAGAAAAGAATATCCAATAGAAAAAAGACAGTTTCTTCAACAAATGGTGATGGCACTCGAACTTACCAACCATAAGATCATGACCTGAGTCAAAGTCAGACACTTAATCAACTGAGCCACCCTGGTGCCTTGAAACTGTCCTTTTTAAAATCAGGTTATTTGTTGTTGTTGTTGTTTTTATTGTTTTGCTATTGAGTTGTTTGAATTTCTTGTATGTTTTGGATATTAACCCTTTATTAGATATATAGTTTATAGATATTTTTCTCCCATTCTGTGCGTTACTCTTCTGGTCAAGTTGTAGAGGAAGGATATGGAATATAGATCTTCATATAAAAAAATTACTTGTAAAAAAGTTACTTGGAGATGTAGAACACATGAAACTCCAATACATGTGGGAGTTGCTGGTGGGAGCAATGCAAAATTCACAGTCACCTGAAACTACAAAATTCCCAAACATCCACTAGCTGGTGAATAAGTAAAACAAATTATGGCATATCCATACAATAAGATACTATATAGCAACAAAAAGGAACAAACTACTCATAAATATAAAACCATGTGTGATTTTATAAGCATTGGCCTTAATGAAAGTAGCCAGACACCAAATGCTACCTACTCTATGACTTCACTTATGAGATGCTCTAAGAAAAGACAAGTCAGAGGGACAGAAATTAGGTCAGTGGTTGCCAAGAAATAGGGGTAGAGATACCGATTGCATCCAAGGGGATGCTAAGGTATTTGGGTGCATTGTGGAAATACTTTATAGCTTGATTGTGTTGGTGGTTATACATTTGCCAGACTTTTGGGACTATATACATAAGTTGGTGAATTTCACTATGTATAAATTAAAATTCAATGAATCTGATTCCTAAAAAGGAAAAAAAGTGTGTTTAACTTATGTTGGATAAGTATTTACTTAAATATCAAGTCAACACAATCTAAAAAAATACAATCACATCAATATGCACAAAAAAATGTTTTCTGATGTCTATAATGAAAGCTATGTAGAGTAACTATAGAGTATAAAACTGGCAATTCATTCACCAATCTGATGGCAAAGAAAAAACAGAGCATTCTTTTGATGACAGAGCACTCTTTTGTCTCACTCAATATTATCAGGGTTAATTAACATAATTATATTACCTTGAGTCATATAAAAATTATATGTAAGTATAAAACATATTTTTTGCGGCCATAAACATGATAATTTAAAATTAGAATATATGCACCTGAAAGTTTGGATGACATTTAGGAAATTTATTTTGTCCCCTTTGTGTGATTACATGAAACTATATGGAAGAATTGAAGTATGTTTAAATTGTCAATAATTATATAATTATTGAGGGAAGTCTTATATTAAAAAAGTGGAGTACATATTTCAATAGTTTAATTTTTTTTTCATTTGCTTTCAATCCCAAAATTTAATTTTAATAGTTTTGCAATTAAGGAATCTGATAAGACCCTCAAGAACGTTTTCTTCTTGAAAAATAAGTCAATGTGTTAAAGAAAATATAAAACTTGTTTACAACATAACATTGTAATTTGAAGAAGCAACTAAAAATATTAACAGATGACTAAAGTAGGTAATTTTACTATAGTATTTTGAGCTATATATACTTATATAAAACCTCATATATGAGTGATATTTGGAAGAGAAACAATAGAAAGATGCCAGGCTCATTCATGGAAAGCAGAAGAGTGAATAACATAAAGGGGAAATCAAAGTAATAAATGCTTGATATAAAGAAAAGAGGATTGAGAAGAGAAATCATAGATTTGTAAAGTACTGCAGTATCTCTGAGGGTAGAATTTAACTCAATGATGAGCTAGATTTTCATTCAACATAAAGAATAACTTTCTACTGGACTAAAAATACATGGATCATTCTATCAATGGAAAATTTCCAGCAGGCAATGGAAGATAATCATATGCAAACAATAATGAGACATCCAGAAATTGCTGAGAGGTTAAACTAAGATGACTCCTTCCAATTATAAGGGTTTCTTTTTTCAATCTAATACCATATGCATACATGGTGCAATGGAAACAATACACAGATTTTTTCCACTGTAGAAAAACAAGGTAGAGAAAAATCCTATTATAAATGATAGATATTCAAAGATTTGGTTACATTGATATTTAAATCATATTCCCTAATTTCACAGGAGAGTAAAAGTTGGTCAAGTCCTGCTCATGTTTATTCAGTTAAAGTAATAACTAAGGGCTTATTATCCCTAGCTCAAAGCTGAATTTCACTTTTATTATTTCAAGAAAAGTACAGAGATTCTTACTATATTATAGATTTCCTCTTGACTTTCAATAATAGTGAAGAGCACTTATTTGATTAAAAAGTAATGGCCAGCTGCCAGAGCATTCTGTTGACAATTTATAAAGAAAGACCAAATTTATCTAGGAGAAAATGTTGCCTGGAGTCTTTTCCAAATGAATATATCACATGAATGTGGCAGAACTTCTGGTAAATAATACTAAACAAAGGAAGCTTGCATTGGCTCTTACTTTCAAATTTAATTGGGATGCTAAGTGCACAACAAGCAAAGTAAACATACAGCAGCACATTAAGCATGTGCATCATAACAGAGAACCAGAAAAGAAAATCATTTTTAAAGATGCAGAGAAAAATGAGATGGAAGAATAAAGGGTTACAATGAATATTGTCTATTTAAAAAATTAATGTTTATTTATTCTTGAGAGAGAGAGAGACAGAGTGTGAGTGGCGGGGAGGGGCGCAAAGGGAGAGGAAGACACAGAATCCAAAGCAGGATCCAGGCTCTGAGCTGTTAGCACAGAGCCGGACGTGGGGCTCGAACCCATGAACTGCAAGATTACGACTTAAGCCAAAGTTGGACACTTAACTGACTGACCCACCCAGGTGCTCCTGAATACTGTCTATTTTAGAAAGTCATAATACTAAAATAATATACCTGGGACACCAAGAGCCATCATTAAAAGCTCAAATTAAAATCAAATATCACACCCATCCCCAGCTGTCAGGGACCAACTTTTAGTATTTATTTTTAAAGGGTGGAGTTCAATATACTTTTTTCATTTTTCATGTTTTCATTTTCATTTTTCATTTTTACCCCAGTCTGTCTCCTCTTACATGCTTCATCCAGTTCTGTTAAAAACCCCTTCTCACTTTACCATGTGTGATTAAAAGGAACTCTGGGATTCAGTCTTTTCCAGACAATGTTGTTACCATTTCATGGACCACAGCAAGGACATATTTTCCTTTACTGTCTGTATCAATCAGAGTCCTGGCAGAAAACAGCATATTTTGGGTAACATGAGGAAAGTTTAATAATGAATCATTTACTAAACTGTAGGCAGGGGATTATCCTGTGGTTCTCATTCTAGGAGCAGGTGGTCACAAGAATACGTACCTCCAGGTCTTAGAAGCCAAGGAAAAGAGAAATTCTCAAAGCCCAGAAGACAGTCACATGCAAAGGCTACCTATACCTATTTAATATAAGATTATTTATTACATATATATTTGTCATCACGTTTGCTTCTTATCTCATCTCATATCCAATATTATATACCATGCTTTACATGCTAAACTTTTTGTTTTTCTATTACTATATGCTTGAAGTTAAGAAAGATAGGTTTAAGAAAAATAATCTGGAAATTTTCAGGTAAAATATTTTATTGTTCCTTTTAATGACTGCTTTTGAACAGTCAGACCTGTCTATAATTTTGAAATAATTGCTTTATATTAGATTAAGTAGTTAGATGAGTTGCTGACATTTCCAGGGCTCTGTGAAGAGGGAAAAAATATAAATTTTTTACTAGAAAAAGAAATACACAGAGGGGATGGACCACAAGCCATATATGGAGGTTTGTTTATTTGTTGAAAAGGCATAATTTACCTACACTGAAGCCCAGAACATATCACTCACTGTGAAGAACACAACAAAAATCCATCCTCCTACGCTGTACAGACAGCAGATGAATTTAAAATCAATTATTACTTGTTTCTTTCTCCAGGTAATAAAAAGCAGTAATGTTTGAGAAGGAAAAAACAAAAACATGAAAATGAGCACTACATCCTGACTCTGCCATATGCTAGTCATTTTCTAATGGAAAGTTATTTAAGTTCTCTGAGACTCAGTATCAATCATTTATTGACAAGCTACTAGGTGTGGGAGATATAACAGTGTTCTTGAGGATTTATTTTTTTAGGGAAGGAGACATTATGTAACTAATTATAAATTTAGTAATGTGTTAGAATTGTATTAAGTGCTGTGAAAAGCAGGTATTGGAAACTAAGAGGGCATATAACCAAAGAATCATATTTAGAGAAGTTAGGCATGATGTCCATGGAGAGGTAACATTTTTAAAAAATGTTTTTAAGTTTATTTAGTTATTTTGAGAGAGTGACAGAGAGAGCAAGCAGTAGAGGATTAGAGAAAGAGGGAGAGAGAGAATTCCAAGCAAGATCCACAATGGCAGCACAGAGCCTGATGCAGGGCTCGAACTCATGAACCAATAGATCATAACCTGAGCCCAAACCAAGAGTCCGACGCTTAACTGACTGAGCCATCCAGGTACCCCTTGTTTCATGAAGAGATAACTTTAAACTGTCCTTGAAGATAGTATAAGACTGAATTTTACAAATGATTTCTTGTTGAATAATATCTAAAATCACATAAAAGATGATTTTATATGCCTAGCTCCTAAAGTGAGAGAGAAAATTATCTGTTGAATGCATGAGAAGAAATCTAGAGGCAAAAGTGCAATGAAGATTAAATAAAACACTGTAGCTCTGTCTTATTTTTTCCTTTGAAATCAATTTTAAAAGTAAAAGTTTAGGGTGTTAATATATAAAGTTTCCTGATTATTTCCTTTTCCTCCAAGCTAAATGCATTATTTTAAAAAATTATTAAAATAGAAAGTTTTTGTTTCAGTACCACTCTGTTATAATTTCACTTGGTATTTCTTATTCTTCCTTATTCTACCATACTTGTATAAATATGACTATTTTGTCAACAGGCTGAGATAACTTTAAAAATTATTCAAAATCAGTATAGGAGATAGAATACTTAACTGATAATAGAGCATATTGTTATTTTAGGACCCAGCTTGTGTTTTCTCAAAAATAGCATAGATCGGAATGTGTTACGGAAATGCCAGCCTCCAATTTTTAGTGGTATTATGTTATTCTATTTAATATTAAAATAATTCGAATACCAAAGTATCCACAAAGGAAATCTTGCATCAGGTAAATAAAATCATAATCAATTGAAAATGCTGGTCTGATTTTAAAAGGTCAAGAACTTATTGTTGCCTTCCATATCCATAACTGCAGAGTTAGTGGGACTTCTTATATGGCATAATACATTTCAAATCATAAAAATAAGAGGATTTTCAGTTAAATGGGGTTTGGCTTAGTCTATTATTATACAGATAATAAATATTTAATACATAAAAGCAGAAGGAATTGGATAGAGTTTATGTTATAATTAATATGTCATTCTTCTCTCCATGATATTAAAAATATGAAGTGTCTCTAATCCAATAAAACATCTTCTCCTCTACTGACATTATTTCAAAATTTATGCTCAGTGCTAGTAAAATAACCTGTTTCTTTGTAAGTTAAGAATGCTTTTGGGGCGCCTGGGTGGCGCAGTCGGTTAAGCGTCCGACTTCAGCCAGGTCACGATCTCGCGGTCCGGGAGTTCGAGCCCCACGTCGGGCTCTGGGCTGATGGCTCAGAGCCTGGAGCCTGTTTCCGATTCTGTGTCTCCCTCTCTCTCTGCCCCTCCTCTGTTCATGCTCTGTCTCTCTCTGTCCCAAAAATAAATAAACGTTGAAAAAAAAAATTTAAAAAAAAAGAATGCTTTTTTTTAATTTATGATGGTTTTCCTTGCCATATGATTTACAAATTTTATACACTAACACCAAGTGTTTGATTTCAGAAAAGTTCTCTCAGGATTACTAGCAGAATGCTTGGCACATTAATTGATGGATTAAAAAATGCTATAGAAGAATTTCTATTATACCAGGAAAGTTTATTTGCATCCCTATGTAGTTTAGAAATCAGGCTCAGAAAGACATGCTTCTCCAAGGGCAGATGGAGGAAATCTAGGAGATTCATAACTCAAACAAGGGACAGCCAAAGAGGTTTCCTTCCTTCTTTCCTCCCTCCGTCCCCCTTCTTCTTCTCTTGCTTATACCTTTTCTTTCTCTTTTAATCTTATGCTTTAGTTAACTAATTAATTTTATTCTTTATTCATATATCTATTCAGTGTTCATTTAGCAAAGAATCAAATGTTATCCTTGTCCTATCCAGAGTCAGGATAGAAGATTGTCTTTTTCCTATACATCCTAAAAATTAAGAAGAGGCACCTTCGTGAAAGAAGAAAACAAAATATCTTTGGTGTGTTTTTTGTTTGTTTGTTTGTTTCTATTTTCCAAGTCATTTTTAATAGAAAATGTAGTGATTAGAACTACATGAGTGAAAATCTTTCATACTTTTAAACATTTTAAAGCTAGAGGCTGAAACAGGAGTGCTGGGTCTCTCATGAGATAATGCATTCTCACATGTTTTCTAGCCTTATTTCTTCATCAAAGAAAGTTCAGAAGAGGAAAAGAAACTCAACTTCCCAGAGCTTTGTGATTCACCTATCACTAATTTAAAATAGCATTACTCATTCTGTTTTATAGACTATACCAAGGAGATGTTTTACTGTGTGTCTTTTAATCAGTGAATGTGAGGTGAGGCCCTCCCAAGAGGTCAGAAGTTAGTGCAGAGAAGAAAGAATATATAATTTTCAGATTCATGATTCCTCATATTCATTAGAGGCTTAACCACTCATTACAATGGATTGTCCCAAATTTAACTTCCTATGGTTTTTATTGATTAATGTAATTTTGCAAATCCTAATTGTATATTTTTATTACTACTTCTATAAGCAAGTTGTTTTCACGCAAGTGATTCATTCAGGTTGCATACCTTAAAATAGAGGTTTTCCCAAAATATTACTAGTGCTTAATTTAGTTTAAGAAAAGTATTTCATTATTTGGAAAACATGAAAAATGAGGGAACTCTCTTGGATAAAAAGAGTCCAGGCTAAGGTAAAAGTTAGTACCAAGTCTTTGAAGTAAGGGTGGAGGTGAAGTAAAGATTTAAGGAAGAAACTTCCTGCCTACCTCTTTCTGGCTTATGACCCTTGTACTATATTAATTTGGAATCTAACTAAATTGAATACAATGCTGTGTGCAGCCAAAACCCTTAAAGCTCTTCATTTTCATACCTGTATATTTTAATTAATTCTTTAGTAGCTCATATTAGATTATCCTCATCTTTCAAATGAGAGATTCTTTTTTAAAAAATGTTCATCTGCTTTTGAGAGGGAGAGAGAGAGTGCCAGTGTGGGAGGGGCAGAGAGAGTGGGGGACAGAGGATCCAAAGTAAGCTCTGCACTGACAGCAGAGAGCCCGATGGGGGTGCTTGAACTTACAAGCCTTGAGATCATGACCTGAGCTGAAGTCAGATGCTTAACCCACTGAGCCACCCAGGTGCCCCCTTAGATTCTCTTTAATGACAATGAGTCAAAATCTTTTCAGTGTATTTTCTTGACAAACTTAGTCTCTTATTTTGACTTTGCTCTTTATTCTCTTCCTTTGCTTTTCAAGGATAAACTTTGTTTTAAATCTCTTCACCTATGCCTATTCTTCTAACTGCTCCTTCACTTCTGTTCATCTATAACGAGGATAGCTATTGTTTTATTCCATTTTATCTCTTCCAACTGCAGAGTAAAGCCCAAAGACTCTAAAGTCACATTAACTTGAATTTAAATTCTGTTTCTGCACCTTAGGAGTCATACAGAAGCGAACAAGGTCATTAACCTTGATGAGATTTAGCTTCCTCATCTAGAAAAAGGGGATATAAATATCTACTTCAAACATTGTTGGAAGGCTGAAAAGAAAAATGAATATTTCTTAATAGAGTGTTCCATATGTATCTTTCACTTTGGCATAGATTTATATGACACACATTATTTACAATGAGGGAATTATTTAAACTTGGGAGTTTAAATAGACTGATTATAGTTGATAGTTGGATAAAGTCCAGTTCTTTGACCTCAACTTTAATTTCCTTTCTGTTTATACTATGATGATGTATCTCAAGAGATAACTTCATTTCTTAAAAAAATTGACTTATAACTAGAAATATTTGTATAGAAAACCTCACAAAGATCCAAATCCCAATTGCTCTAAACCCACACAATAAGACACTATATACAAAATATTTTGATATTTATCCTTGGAGAATTCTTTGTATACTTACTTTTTAAAATAAAAAACTCTGAAATAGCATGCCTTTTAATATTTTCATCATATATATGTTGAACACTTGTCTTCCCATGATAGTTTAGGTACAATTCTATAAAATCAATTTTATTACATATATCAATATCTAACATGGATAAAACATTTTCAAAGTCCTATAGTACTTTCAACAATTTCCCCAAAGTGTGCTGTGGCAAAAATCCTTGTAGCTACCAATCACAAGTTCCTTAAGATAAATTCCAGAAAAAAGTTTATGGATAGTTCCAGAGGGTTTTTAAGTCTCATTCTTTAAATTGCATTTTAGAAAGATTGCATTTTAAAAATAACTTTTAAAATCTTTTTCCACAGGTAGATTGAAGTATTTGAACTTTAAAATTCCATTAATAGATAAATTCTGGATTTCTTTTCATGGCAAGCAACAAGCACACAGTAGAATAAAAATGCCATTTTATTTTATTTTTGCAATAGTCAAATGTAATTCTCCCTTACCTCATTCCCCTGCTCAAGAGATCATCCTGAGATGTATATGTTTAGGTAATGTTTTTCTTAATGTAAGAGCAAATGGATAACCTTTTGCTCCTTTGTATTTTCTCCAGTTTTTAAACTATGAAGATTTTTAGTATTTTGCCAAGTGAGAGAATGAATTGCCTGTGTATTTTTCCATAAAGATGCATCACATCATAACTTCAACCATCCCCAAGCATGATTTTCTTTCCCTCACTTCTGTCATAATACCAAAAAATAAAGTAATGGTAGAATTAGTGTCTCATTGGGAAAATAATTGTTTTAAGTTCATTTATTGATTTTTGAGAGAAAGAGAGAGAGAGAGAGAACAAGAGAGGGAGGGGAGAGAGAGAGAGAGAGAGAGAGAATCCCAAGCAGGTTCCACACTGTCAATGTAGAGCCCAGTGTAGGCTCCAACTCATGAACCATGAGATCATGGCCTGAGCTGAAATCAATAGTCAGATGCTTAACTAACTGCCCCCAACCTTCTATTTCTTAAAGCCTGTGGTACCAGTTAGCTTTGAGTCCTACATAATCCTAGTTATACGTCCTCAATTTACTCTGACAGCTATGTTTGACAAATCTTTATTTCTCAAGTAGTTATTTCATATTTCCCCTAATTTAATATCATTTTTTGTCCCTTCCCAGAAGACACACATCTTAAACAAGGAAAAGAAATTATATAATGATTGCTAATTATGTTAAAATTTCTTCCTTATCTAAAGATTATACATGCATAAAAATGGATATGTATTAAAGAATAGAGAAGGAAAATATACATGTTCCATGCTGTCCTCCAAAAGAAAAAAGAAACTTGGGATTGACAATGTCCACTGTGAGAAAAGAAATAAGAGTAGCCAGAACACTTACGGTCTTTTACTGAAGGTAACAACAGACAATTTCTCCCATCCTTTGGAAAGTCTGAGTGAGCTCGGCTACTTCTGACCTCAGTATCACTAAGGTAATCAATGATTCCCATCATTAGGTAGAGGGCAAAGTCATCCAGTAATGTCCAAAGATCCCCTGCTGTTGATCTCTGTAGAAACTAAAAAGATAAGAAAACACATTTGATTTTCTTTCTTTCTTTTTTCTCCTGAATATTCACAACAGTGCCCAACACATATTAAAAACTCTGAATATTTGTTGAATTAATTAAAGAATGCAAGAAGGAAGAAAGCAAAATGATTAGACAGTTATTGTCCTGAAATTTTCACTACATTAAGAAAATCAAAGCAAGACCTGGTCCAATGAGAAGTGACATTTTTAATTTTGGCAGAGTTCAAAGTGGCTTATTATTATACCTATTTGCCTGTTCCAAAACTCCTCAAATGCTTTTCTGTAACAAAATGCACTCATTGCTGAGCATAGTCCTGAAAGGCTGTCCTAGATGACATGTTTATAAAATCCAGGTGTGTCTGCCTCCTCTTTTAACATAGCTGAGTGGGAAGCTTAAACCCACTCACTTATTCCCGGGGACATGATATGAGCCAAATGAGCGAATAATCCCATTTCGAAACAATTTTGAGAGTTTAAATTTCAGTGATAAATTCATACTGGATTAGGACCCAAATGTTAACTGCACCTGTTGTTCAAAGACCTTCTCTAATTATATGTTTATAAGTGTAGGCTTTTTGATATTATCTAGAGTGTATACTTGCAGATTCACATAGCTGTAAACAAAAACTTAGAAGTTAATTTGCCTTGTATGCAAATAATGCCATAAATTTTTATAATTCTTTTAATTTTATGAACACTTTGATGAACGCTGTCTATAATTTATATTTACAGTGCCCCTGTGTTCATAATGACCTTGTAAAATAATTAGTGATATTATTTTATTCCTCATTTTTTAGATGTTAACTTGAGATACAACGTCATTAAGTTTTTACCTGAGGTCACACAGTCAGAATGGAGCCATTAGCCTTTCAACCCAATTCCTGACTCCAAATGTTGTTTATAAGAGCAGTTGTTCTCAAACTGTGATGTGCATAAAAATCACCCAAGAGCTTGTTAAAATGGAGATTACCTTGGTCACTCAGAGGTTCTAACTCATAGTCTGGGTGGGGGACATAAATATTAATTTTCGTTAAGAGTTGAACCACATTTTAAGAAGTGCTGTATCACACCATGTGACTGTCAGTAAGTATGCCATGTGATTTATGTTTTTGTTATGTCCCTTGAAATGGAGCCAAATATAATAGAATGTGAGACTACAAATTTCATGAGGGTACAGCTAGGAACAATTTGTCTCATTATTTTATCCTGGGCACCTAAGCATCTGGCAAATAGTGTGATCTTCGCCATTTCTACAGTGAATTAATGTATAGTATTCATAACTTTAAGTCTAAGTGGTTAATTTTGTTTCACATAAATTAATTCTGCATTTTCTCTCCATATTATGCATATTAAATATAAATTACTCTCCAATAGTTCAGTAGGTGACTTCAAACATGTCAGTTTGCCCTCCTGCGGGTATATGCACATTTCAGCCTTAGGGACTTTGATTTCTCTTTTCTCTAACTGAATGGTATTTTGTTTTGTTTGTTTTGTTTTGTTTTTCACTACAAATTGCCACATGGCATCACTCCATTTACTCAGTCCTTTTTTTTTTTGTCCAACATCTTATTCTGAAAATTTTCAAACCATAAGGATGATTGAGTTGTAGATAAAAACCTATATACCATTACCTAGAATCTAAAATTCACATTTTATTTTACTTTCTGTAACATATATCTGAACATTTTTCTATCCATCTATCCATTCATCAATCCATCTTATTTTATATGCACTTTGAATTAAGTTGCAGACATTTGTGCACTGCTTCCTAATTATTTTAGCAGGCATTAAAATTAACTAGAATTCAATATTATTTTATGCTTATTTTTTCTTGGAGATAAATTTTTCATACAATGAAATGCTCAAATGCTAAGTAGATCATTACAAGAGTTTGACAACTACCTACAACTATGTAAACCAAACATCTATCAAGGTACAGTATATTACCATCGCTCTAGAAAGTTCCCACATAAAGCTAACCAGTCAATACTGCCTGTACAATTCTCTCTGGATCAAACAGCAAACTGACTTTTTTTTTTTCCCTACAGCACAGATTAGTTTGTTTGTCTAACATTTCATATAATTTGAATCATAGCATATCTTCTTCATGTATTGTTGTATTCTTCCATTCAGCAAAATACTTTTGAGACCGATCTATGTAGCTGCCTGTCACAGGAATTTGTTTCTTTTGTATTGTTGGCCATTACTTTGTTTTTACATTCTCCTGTTGATGAACACCTGGAAAATCTTTAGTTTTAGCTTTAGTGAAAAAAGTTGCTACCTATTTTCTTTATGTGAACAAATCTTCTTATGAGTGTTATCCGTTCTCATCAGTTGTGCCATCTTGATTGTACACTCTTACATGAGGATCAAAGTATGAGCTCTAGTTGCGTCAGAGTCTCAAAATATTTGGTGTCATTAGTCTTGTTAATTTTAGCCATTTTTTAGTGTGAAGTGATAGCTCATTGAGGTAATAATTTGTATTTCCATGGTGGCTAATAATGTTAATGTCTTTTTCATATCCATATTGATTGGATATCTTAATTTGTGAAGTGTCTATTAAAATCGTATGGTATTCCAAATGCTTGTATGTTAGAACTTTTATTACTGTAGCACGGATACCTGAACGTTTTCATTTTTAAAAATCTTTCTATTTTTCAAAATAGGTAATTTATAATCGCATTTACTTTTTCTTTGGTCCTTTGTCATCATTCTGCCTTTTAAACTTATACAGTGAAATCTGTATGTCAATTAGTGTTTTAACAATTCTAGAATTTTTAATGGTTCATTTTAGAGTTTTCACTTGGAGCTGAAATTTTTCTATTTGTTAATTCATTACAAGTATTTTGTTTTTTTCATTTGTGTCTCTAAACACTGTTGTGATTACTTCTTTTAAGTCCTGGTATGCTAATCCCAACATCGGGGTCATTCATCTTGGGTTTCTGTTGATTTTATTTTCTCTTAAGTAGTAGCGGTTTTCCTGTTTCCAATTTTGAATTGCGTCCTGGACATTGTAAGTGACATGTATTCAAGATTTTTAGCTTTGTTATATCCCTCTGAAGAATATAGATTCTTTTTTGTTTGTTTTAATTCATCAGGAACTTAACTGACTCAAACTACAAGCTCTCCTCTCTTGTATATGGCAGCTCAGTTTCCATTCACTAATTTTAGTCTAGCTGTTATCCATGGGTTCTGTTCCATGCACGTATGATTCAGAGGTCTCTTGGAGATTTAGACTGAGTACATTCACAGGAATTTTGAGCTCCTCTTTCTGGACTTTTCTTTTTCAGGATTCCACATCCCCATGTTACCTTGTCAGTATCCATGGTTGTCCCAGACTCTGTTCTCTGAATCTTGGAGCAGAAAGGCTGCAGATTTTCTGTTATAGTTTTATCATCTACCATAGCCCTTCCTAGGCAGGCCCTCAAACTAAAGGATGCAAAAACAAGAAATGCATGTGGTACCATTCCCTCATTCCGTGTCTACTCCCCTCCACTAACTGAATATCTTTTTTTTTCCTTTCCAGTGTTCTCATGCCATTGATATTTTATACATCATTCAGTTACCTTTGAAGGTTAGTCTAACAAAAATTGTTGGAAAATGTCAGAAATGGAAATCCAGACCACTTTTTAAATATCATTTATCATTTTAAACGTTTACTGACCATGATATACAAAATAGCATACCCTGACTTCCTTGACAGATGATCAAGAATTACCAAAAAGCTAATATTATCAAAGTATGTTTTTGTGTTAGAGAGGACATATTGACCTTGGAATAAAGAGCCCATAAATATTCCGTCTTATATGGAAACAACTTATTACAGAGATGGCAATAAAATGGTTTACCAGTTCTACAGTACTTGCATACTATTTTTATAAGCAAGGGCCCTGCATGGGTAAAATAAAATTCAAGTATGTATCTATAAAAATATTTATTTTGTTTATTCTATTTTTTAACATGACATCATTAATATAAAGATTAGATTTTATGTTGTTATTTAAATAAATTTTTAAATTTATTTTATATCTTTTTGTAGAAAAATATTTTGGAAATAATTTTTGAATAGGGCAATTTTATAAATCAGTATGTTTATAAGTAAATACTTAAAAGGTTTTCCTTGAATTATTTTGTCATTCCCTTTTACTCTTAAATGTGTCCTAGTCTGAGTGATAAATAACGATATACTTGAACATATGAAAATAATATTCATTTCTTTTCTCATTTAGTAAAATTTAAAATATATTCATCATGAAGTAGTATTTCACAAACAACATTTTAAAAAGTTAATAATGCTAGGAATCTGTGAAAAAAAGATAGAGCAATTGGAGATGTTCCTCACTTCCAGAGGGAGAATAAGTTGGTACAATTTTTTTTGGAAAACAATTTAGCATTATTTACAAATATTGAGCATATTGAACTTACAACTCCCATTGTACAATATGTATATACTCTAGAATTTCATATATGGATGAACAAGGAGCAGTGCTAAAAGAATATTCACATGTCTTGTTCATGATACAAGAAAAAAAACCCTAGAAACTGTCAGATTAGGAATAAATTATTGAATAGTCATGTAATAGAATATTACACAGTTATGAGAGTGAAGGTCTACTCTATATACGTTAACATGACTGAATCTCAAAATATGATATTTAAAAAAAATTTTTTTTTCAACGTTTATTTATTTTTGGGACAGAGAGAGACAGAGCATGAACGGGGGAGGGGCAGAGAGAGAGGGAGACACAGAATCGGAAACAGGCTCCAGGCTCTGAGCCATCAGCCCAGAGCCTGACGCGGGGCTCGAACTCCTGGACCGCGAGATCGTGACCTGGCTGAAGTCGGACGCTTAACCGACTGCATCACCCAGGCGCCCCTCAAAATATAATATTTAATGAAATATGAGGGTCACTCATAGAAAAACAAAAGCAATATGGTTTCCATTTATAGAAAAAAAAATTAAAAGCAACATACTTTTTCTCTTTAGGAAAATTCAGGATTATGATTTCCTCTTTAGGGGGAAGAGGTCAATGTATTTAGGAAGAGCTATGTTTGGGGATTATGGGATACTGTGGATGTTTAGCTTTGACCTAGATTTAATGGGTTTATGAGCTTGTTTTGTTACTGCCTTCTATACTGTACATATATATTACCGAAATTGTGTTTGATAAATGTTGATTCAAAATAAAATAATGACAAGAGCAAAAAGGAAAGATAAAGGTAAAATAACAACTTCTATTAATATCTGTCAATTCTTAGCTCACATTCTTTATTTCCATAACCCTTATTAACAACTCACATACTTTATAAAAATATATTTGTTTGCTTTTCTATCATCAGAAAAAAAATCTGTAGAAATCACCTTTTAATATTTTAAAATTGCTGTAACCTCAACCTCAGTATTCTTGATACCTAGCAATAAATGTTCAATAAATGTGTTCAATAAATGTGTAAATTAATAAATAAGTATTAATTATATAAATTAGTGTAATATCTTTAATAGTTGCAACAAAGTGTTGGGTAAATAGAAGGTTTCCTTTGCAACTTTCCCAGATATCATTGTTACTAAATATTTTTATATACCCTTATCACTTCTATATTTATGAAGCTTGCAAAAATGTGTACATTTAAGCAAAGTAAATTTATATAAAATTATAAGCTTTTATAGGATTACAGTTTTATAAAAGCAATACTCATGAGGGCATAGTGCAAATTCAATTTAAAATGCTATCCTCTATAAAAACATGAGGCTCAGTTAAAATTCAAAGACATATAGCTTTTTATAAACTTGTTGGCAAATATTATGTGCAGAGTGACAGATTATGACCTGGTCTACTTAGATTTGGAAAATTTACTAAGGAAATCCTCATGACATCTATTTAATGTATTTCATCACACAGTCAATAACATTTGGGTTGGAGAACCCAAAAGAAAACAGATAAGAATGAGAATACTTGATACAAATTTTCAGTGAATCTGCCCTTATGCTTAAGAAACAGATAATGTAAACCTTCCTATCATAACCATTTCCTGCTGTCTTTATTGATGCACAATAACACCAACATCAGCTGAATATTGCACACACATGAGAAATGATGTTTATTTTTGTACACCACTGACTTTTGGAATAGACACAGCAAAAGCTAATTGATACAATGGCTATCTATTGTTTAATTCTCTTAGTATATATCAGTAGTAACTCAATATTTTTCTCTCCCAACAAATAAAGCATGACATAAAACAGGTTGAGTAAAGTTGATGTAATTATAAGTATATATACATAAATTTTCTTTTATTGATTAAAAAGTAAAGAATTTCTAAATTTCAGTACTTAATAATTATTAATAGCAACTTAATTGTGATTAATTATGACTCAAAATTGAATCATTATTTTGATGTCAGTAACTGGAAAAAGCACTCTCTTACACTCAATTACATACACATATGTACACACACACATATATATGATATATATATTATATATCATCTCCTGGGTATTCTAATGTTCTTCTGTGTATTATGTCAATCTCTCTTACTCTGAAAAGCTATAGGAAAGTGTGGGTGACTTTTTCCCTCTCATCTAAGAGTCGAGAATCATGTCCCATTTCAGAATTTAATATGGCACTGGGAAACCTTAAGATCTCTTATGTACTCACTACACACCTTGCACACCATTACTTAGTTTAAATAGGATTTTAGAGCTTACAAAACAATTCTTCAACAACTACTTTAGACACAAATATAGAAGAAGTACATTCATTCCCTTGTATTGAAAGACCCTATATAATAAGATCAGTGATAAATGGAGCAATCTGCTTTTATTGCAGGATTGGGAACTGAAGTGTCGAATTGATGCACACTCCTAGAAGATGTTTTTCTCTATTAATGATATTTCAATTTCCTCTGATCTAAGAGACTCTCAGTTCAAGTTACTGTACAGAATATGTGTGTCTCGAGAGACCTCTTTCAAATTTAGGACTTTGTCACTCTCAATATGTGAGAAATAGAGGCCAGTTTTACAATCACTTATTCATTACTTTGGACCTGCCCTACCATGCCACTATTCTAACTGAAAATATATGTATTTATTTCTTTCTGAAAGAATTAATATAAAATTTTATAAGAAGATTGTGTGTCATAATGTAGAACGTGTAGAGATTTTATATAATGGTAATTCAGAATAACTTCTATGATAAGCATAATTTTAAGTATATTAAGAATATTGATATCTGTATGGTTTTAGTGGTTTAGAATACCTCACTATTTAATACAATACTTTAATGCATGAATTAAGTATATATATAACTATTACTTGGGGGCATACATTTAATTTTATATTTTGGAAATAAATGTATTCTTTAATCCCAAAGAAAGAAATGTATCATCTTTCAGAATTTTGATTATTTTTTTAAAATCTCCCCCTACACACACATACACACCAAAAAATGAAATTAAAAAAAAAAGTATTTGTTTCTTGTGATAATTGTTTTGCCTATAAAAACTTGTTTTAAAACCCAAGAATCTTAAATTTGGAGATGACAATATATGTTATCCTTTTATTCTCTAGCTCAGAACTGGGTGAAAGTTTTCAACCAGAGCCCCACCTCCCCCCCCCACACATAATGATGCTTTGCCCAAATGCAACACACACCTTTCCTATTGTAGTTATGGCAGATTTGCATAGTTAGCATGGCAATCATCCTGCAGATGACAGTCATTTGTTTTGCGGAAAGGGTGTTTTATCCAAATATCCTCAAAAAATATTTTGGGCTAGTAGCGGAATGTTTCTTATAGGTTATTTAGTAGAAAAATATTGCCATCATCTCTCTTTTATATTATGAAGACATGAATATTAATAACAATTTACATATAAACTTATATATTTAAATTATAATTAATAATTGTATATTAGTTTCATTCACTCATTCAATAAAAAGTTACCATTTCAGTATCTGTACAAATTGCTACGTGTATAATACTAAACAAAATATAAAAGACCTTGTCCTCTCTGTATTACTACATATCAAATAGCAATCAGTGCTATGGAGAAAAATAAATCAAGGCAAATACCCTCCACCCCAAATCCATGAGGCATATGTTGCAAGACTTCTAATGGATGTCTGAAATCACTGATAGTACTGTATATACTATATATACCTATATATATATATATATATATATATATATATATATATATACCTATAGTGTGTGTGTGTGTGTGTGTGTGTATATATATATATATATATACCAGTTTTTTCTTGTATGTAAATACTTATGATAAAGTTTAATTTATAAATTAGGCACAGTGAAAGATTAACAGCAATAACTGATAATAAAAAAAGCAATTATAACAATATACTGTAATGAGAGTTATGTGAATGTGGTCTCTCTCTTAAAATATTTTAATATACTATATTGACACTTCTTCTTCTAGTGACAATATGAGATGGTAAAATACCCATGTGATGAGATGAAATGAGGTAAATGACCTAGGTATTGTGATGTAGGGTTAGGCTACTCCTGACCCTTTGATAATATGTCAGAAGTAGGATCATCTCCTTCCAGACCCTGGTTGACAGTGGGTAACTGCAACCATGGACAGTGAAAACACAGATCAGGGGAACCACTGTATGACAAGTTGTGCTCAGTATGGGAAGAGGTACAGAATACCCACAAGGGAAGGCCTCACCCATAAGGTGACATATGGGCAAGCATTGAAGGAAGTGAAGAAACCAGGCATGAGGATATCTGGAGAAGGAACACCGGAGGCAGAGAAAACTCATATACAAATTCCCTGGGCTAGAAGTGAGTCTGATGGATACAGGACTTTCAAGAGAGCCAGTGGTAGAAGTGAAGTTAGTGGAAAAAAAGAGTGGTAGGAAGTGAAGGCAGAAAGAAAGGTGTCAGATTTTACAGAGCTTGAAAGTCATTATAAATGCTGTTTCTTATAAATACATGAAATAAAACCTGAGAATGCATATAGTTTCAGAGACTGACCTTTCAGAAAGTATGTTTCCCAAGTTCACAGAGTAGTGGCACAAGGTGTGTTGGTGAATTTCATCCAAAATCTTTTAGGCTGGTTCCCAGCAGGGTGTCACTCTCTCTATTCACTCTCCAAATTTATTTTCCTCAAAAACTTTATTCTCCTTGAATATTAATCAGAATTAATTAAAATTAGTCACAAAGTAATGTTTTTGTGTGAAACAGAGAGAGAAAATGAGAAGTATGTGAAGATAGGAAATTACTTGGAGCTGAGACCATTATTAATCTCCTTTCATAATTTTATCATGAACTCTATGGTACAAATTACATAAGTCAGAAGTAGATAGATAGATAGATAGATAGATAGATAGATATAGATATATTCTACTGGCAACAAATATAAATGGTCTTCTCAAATAAAGCCCATTTATGAACTGAGTTGGAGAACAGGCATCCATTTTGCTGAGTCTCCACGCACTACTGCTGGCCTCTAGAAGATGCAGTTTACTTCAGATATGACATGCTACAACTTCCAACCATTTTTTCAATGACAATAAAGAAGCTCTACAATTAACTTTTAGTTCTTATATAAACTTTTCTTGGTAAATTCTACCATCTCTTCTATGATTGGAGGTGTTCCAGTAGGTGACAAATGAAGACAATATAGTGAAATAATACTATTTATTTGCCTTAGATTCTGCCCATTGAACTTTTAGAACTGCATATGCACCCTGGCACCTCAGTATGCTCCATTCATTGCTACACTGCAGTGGGGTAAATGTGTTTGGGTTGTTGTGAAACTATTTGTTACCTTCCATTCTCAATCCCAGTTAGCAATCTACAGAAATAATGCTTATTTTATTTCACCTATACACTTATAAATCCTTGTTACTATCCTTTTTGGTTGATTCTGAAGAGCTTTCCATTTTTTATAAAAAGTCAAGTACTCTGCTCTTCATGCTATCATGTTGCCTACACTGAAACAACTCTGTCAGTGATTCTCCATTGTTCTTTGATCTTTTCCTGTCCCTTTTATATCATCTTCTGCTCATCCTATAAATCTGTTCAAACTCCCCCAGCCAAGATAAAAAAAATAATTTAAAGTCTGGTACAGTCTCAGTCTTTCATTACTACCATATTTTAAATTTGTTTTTTAGTATAAAGGAATGGACGTTCTTGTTTCTCCTTCCCTTCTGCCCCAGTTAGTAGGTAAAAATTTCTCTGGCAATGAGCTCCATGAAGGTAAAATCAATGGGAGATTATTGTTCTTATTTCTTGCTCTCTAAACGTTTTGAGTAGCATATAATTTTCTGCTATATAGGGTTTACATGAATCTAACTATCGTGCTTAAAACTTCATTTCCTCATGAAATTCTTAACATCTTTGCATGTCATATGAACTTTTTCTTAAGTTTCCTACTGTCTTTTTGAGTGCCCTCAAACCTGTTAGCAGAAATTTCTTTTTTCTCCCATCTCTTAAAAATTAGCATTCCTCATGGCTCTGGAAAATGTCACTGCTCTTCTGACTTTCAGATATGCTCTCCAGATAATATCATCCACTTTCAAAATCTTAACAATCACTTTATGATGATGTCTCCCTTATTTATCTCTAAAATTGACTTACTTCATGGGTTTTAGACACAAAACCCCAGCAGGCATCTTTATTTCAATAAAGAGAAAGGAGAGAAGAAGGCTGAATAGAAGGAAGAGTGAAGAAAAATAGCTGAAATTTATTAACATATAAAACTTTATTTAATATTTAGTCTAACATGCATTACCATATTTAGTCCTCACAAAACCCTTGACTGAGGCACAAATATAATTATATTAAACCTCACATATGAGAATACTAAGGCCTAGGGAGGTTAAATAATATTCCCATGATCTTATAGCCAATAAAGAAAAAGAATGAGAACCTATGTATGTATAACAAAGTTAGCGTTCTAGACTCTATTCAAGAGTTGCTTCTACAAGTGTGTCATATGCATCACATCCAAACCATTTCTACCTTCTATTCCTGTATTGTCTCTTCTTGTACACATTGATTATACGGATGCATCTATATCTACTCAAGCCATAAAATTTGTCACTCTTCCAGAACTATAATGACCAGGCTCTGTCAATCTCCTCCATTTCAGCTCCCATTGCTCCCTAACATGTGCCCTAACTAGTAATAATATGGAACAGCTTGTATGTCTTCACTGTTGCATGGTCTTTCAATTCTCTGTGATTTTGCTTATTTTGTATCCTCTGCTACAACACAGTCTGTCCCCTTTTTATCTAATTTCCACATATCCCTTATGACTCACATCAAGGTTTCTATACTCCATATATGGTTTCTTAAAACCAAAGCCACCACAACTCCAAAAGGTACCATTCACTTAGAGTAGATTTGTTGTTGCAACAAACTGTTAGCAGATGGTTATAAAGTATAATTAAACTTAATTAACAAAGATGCCTTTTCCCCTAATTTGTACAAAATCTTACAAATTGGCTTACTTAAACTTTAAAATTTGGGTAAATGTCCCATATTATGTAAGACCTGGAACTTACATAAATGATTAGTTGCCAACTCAACTGCAAATTCTAGCCTCTTTCTTTCTGCTAGAAAGACCTCACATCACTTTCTATGGGCTCTAATACCAAATATGTACATATGGAGCCTTGTTTGCTGCATCTAGACAATGGGCATGTGACTCAGTATTAGCTGTAAGGACCTGAGAGAATGTCTGCTGAGAGTAAGTGAAAAAGATTTTACTCCTCAGTATAAAGAGAGAAACATAAGGAAGTGCACTTTCTCCAAATGCTTCATGTATTATTTGCTTTGCTGCCATAACAATGTACCAGACACTGGGTAGTTTAAACAACAGAAATTTATTTTCTTACTGTTCTGGAGGAGGCTAGAAGATTATGGTCAAGATGCCAGCAGGGTTGGTTTCCTCTAAGGTCTCTCAGCTAGGCTTACAGATGGCTATCCTTTTGCTGTCATTTCACATGATTGTCCCTCTGTGCACATGTACCCTGCTATCTGTGTGTCCAAATTCCATCTTTTTCTCAGGAGACCAGTCAAACTGGATTAGGGACCATTCTAATAGTCTCTTGTTGACTTATTATCTCTTTAATGACCCATCTCCAAATATAGTCACATTCTAAAGTACTGAAGTTTAAGACTTCAACATATGAATTTGGGAGTGAGGGACACAATTCATACCATAATACTCCTCAAGCATTCATTATCTTGTACTTTGCCACATAATGTGATATTTTACACAACAGCCATCTAAGGGAAAAGACAAAAATATCCCAGAGAAGGCAACCCAGAGCCCTAATATCATTGATCTGCTGTATTCGCCAGCCTTGGAACCCTTTGACTTCCAAGTTTTTTTAGATTAACAAATGTACTTATATTTTAAAATAGTTTTAGTTTTATATCTTTCAGCTTGAACCCCAAAATATTTAACTGATACACTAATATAGCATTTATATATTACAATAATCAATAAAATTGACTCTAACTCCAGTAATATTGCATATATTATCATCTCTCTACTACTCATCACAGTGCCTAACACTTAATAAAAATTTATGAAACTGAATGCATGCACCCACAATCACACACAAATTTCCCTCTCCTGAACCTTGGATCTCTCTGGAAAAGTCTCCATTGAGTGACCTTTCCCTGCAACCACTAGAGAAATTCCTTTTATATTTCTTCTCCAAGTATCTGGTATCTACTGGTATCTCTGTCTTTCCACATTTCGACTTTCCTTTGCTCCCTAATTATTTGTTCCTACAAGAAGTCATGAATCAATACAGACTTTATATTTTCAGAAATAATATTTATTAGTTGATACTTTATTATATAAAATATATGATCCAGTTGATAGTTCTGCAGTTACTATATTTTTTTGTTCATTTAAAAGTTTAAAGTTGAAAAAAATAATGATTTCTTGGAATCAGTAAGCACCTCTAGTGCATTCATCTGTATTGTGACACAGGCTCAGTTCCTCATTTAACTAAATTTGATTTTTATCAGATCAAATGCTATATTCACTTTAATATTAACTTTTATGGCTTTCAAATCAGAGTTAGAGGCACACTGACTCTTACAAATGTGTAATACATCATAACTTATGATAATAATCTATAATTTGAACATTCAATTTTTAAATATTCTCAATTTCTGAAAGGACATACTGAAATATGGGTAGCTTCATCAAATGAAAACTAATACTGCTTATTCTTTTGGTTTCACAGGAAAAAAATCCTTGAGTCTGACATATATTTCATGCTCCTCTAATCCATTCCTATGGGACCTCAAACTCCCTGAGTAACCATAGAAGATCTGAATTGACGTATATTTCTGATGGAACTATGTCTTTTGCTACTTGCTCTTGACAGGTATGGTAATGACTAGTTTCAGTTATCCATAGCCAAAGAGAAACAGAACTAAAGTTGTTCACTGATACCTTGAATAAACAAAACTGCTTACTGTCATTCTTTCTTTGCCCTATTATTTGAAAACTCCAACTTTTCCAATTCATTTCTAAGGCTTGAGGTTTGCATTAAATGGAAATTTAAAAAAATCTGTCAAGATGGCTTCATGTAAAATACAAGGGTCTTATCCATATCTGTTGCTATAGTGAAATAAAACTATAAGCATTAAACTCTTTCATGGACTGGCAATTTGCACATGGTGCCATATTAGTCAGTTAAAGCTATCCGTATCTTCTAAAGCATAAGAATACAAGATAACAATAATACTAAATGAATATTTAGATATTAAGATATTGAGACTACATGAATAATCAAACATATAAGGAGTTAGGGGAGTTGTTGTTAGAAAGGAATAAACATCTTTCTTCTAATTAGTCATTAGGTTAACTAGGAAATGTGGAAATCAGGGTGTTAAAGTCATGTTTTCTGGAATGTTCTCAATGAGTTTTTTTAAGGAGAGTTCTTAAAATTCTCTTCTAATAATAGGTAATTTTTCTCTAGGGTAATGATAGTTATTTCTAAAAAGTTATAATACATTTTGTAAGATTCTCCATAGGAGCCTGCTTTTGGATTCTGTATTATATCTTTGTGTAAATCGGTCTGTTTTTTATTGTATGCATTTATGGCTTACTGCATATGAATAAGCAGTAGGATCAATTTTTCTTATATATCAAGGCAAGTAAAATATCATCCTTAAGGTAGAGTTTTCCCAACTTACTTCACTGAATTGAACTCAGAGAGATAATATGTACAATGTTCTCCATGAAAGATTTTATATATTTTTAGTTAGATTTTAAGGCTATATGTGGTTTGCAGACATGCCAAGTAGAAGGAAAAATACTCAGTTTAAAAGTGAGAACTTTCATACAATTTATCTTTACACAATTGTCTCAAAAAAAAAAAAGGTTTTGGTTCCAAACATGAGAAAATGAGCAATCATTGCAATACCTTCCCAAGGAGCGGGGTCCATCTACTTTCCGAAGTCAAGAATAAACAAATTCTAGAGATTACTTGCCAGTAGAATCCAGAGGGTGATATATAGAATTGTTGAAAATACAAGTCTCTATATTGGAGGTTTTTTTGTGAGGTGACATTGTAATTTTATAAAGCCATTAGGCAATTGTGAAGTATCCCAAACAGACCTTAAGATAGTAAAAATACATATAATTTGAAATAAAATCCAGAAAGGTTATCATGTTTAAAAACAGTGTTTCTCATTTGTGATAATATTGGTCAATGTTTGATCCTGGAGGCCATTTACTTCTTAGTTCTTGGAGTCTAGAGGATTGTAAAAATAGCTATTGACTCTACTTGTTTGCTTTGACAAAACAATCCACCATATAGAAACTAACACAGCATTAATAAATGAGCAACAGATATTTTAATAAATGAGCAACAGATATACAGAATGTGTCATTTCAAAGAGGGATGATTCATGACAGGGAAGATGACTGGCATGATAACACAGTAGCTACATTTTCCATACTGAGCATAAACAGGATCAAAATGAAAGGGAAAAAAGGAAAGGAAGAAAATGAATTCTTAATTGTCATTTATTGTAGGTAGACGTCAATAGTCAATATAGACACTTAAGCAGTTATATGGCTATAAAATGGAAATGAATAGGCCCTATTTGGAAGGTTGACTAAATCCAAATGATCTATTTTCTTCTCGTACAATAGTTTCCTTCAGTGTCATATCTACCCATCCCCCTAAAGTATCTTTAGGGGAAGCCACCCAGAACTTATGAAATCTTAAAACTGCTGAGATTGGTCTTTTTTTCCCTTAACACAAACGGGAAGCTTAAAATCTGTTTAATTTTGTTCTTGAGAAACTTTTGAAATTAATGATAGGTTTAAATGCCTAATGGTTAAGCTATATCTCTAAATAAAATCTGGGTTGTAATTCTTGATCAGACATGCATCTAATAATAATATACACATGATAAAATATGCATTCTATGTATACTTAAAATGAAAGGAGGCTCACTGATTCTTTTAGGTAGGTAATCATAATGGCTTCTCCAATGAAATATGTGGCTTCAGGAGGAACAACCATAAGGATATGATGAAGGTAGGGAGCTAAGATAGCAGAGTAGTAGGAAAACCCTAGGCTTTCCTTGTCTCTTAAACACAGCTAGATAAATATCAAATTATTCTGAACATTCAAGAAGTCAATCTGAGGACTGACAGAACAAACTGCACAACTAGAGGGAGAGAGGAGGCCACATCATAGAAGGTAGGAGGTGTAGAGATATGATTTGGGGAAAAATAGGATAATGGGGTGTAATGGAGGGGAGGGAGCCCTGATCATAGAGAGAGGGAGAGAGAAAGAGAAACAAGAGTGTGAGGGAGGTGGGGGGTAGAGAGAGAAAGAGAGAGAGAGAGAGAGAGAGAGAGAGAGAAGCACACAGAGGATCACACAAGTAAAACAATTACCCAATGCCACTGACTAGAGAAACAAGAGGGGCTGATTATTGTGAGTTTTTACAAGCAGCAGAGCTCAAAGACTGGAGTTTTAGAAGTCCACGTGGTGGCTGGTGTTGAGCCTAGCAGGCACTATGGTGCTCCTATGGAGAAAGAGGACAGAAGCCTAAGAACAGATGGTTTGACCTGAGGATCCCCTGGGACACACTGGGAGAGACAGTTCCATCTTATTGGAGTAGCATCTGGGAGAGGTGGCATTGCTTCTCTGGGAACAAAAGAGCCAGCAGGCACCATTATGCTCCTCCATAGGAGGCACAGAGACACTTGCTGAGGTCAGATAACTTGAACACTGGCGTTTTGCTATGCTTTACTCCAAACTCTAAGTTCCTGCTCATTGGTGCGACTGCCCTTCTGGGACAAACCTGCACCATTCCCAGCACAGTGAGACCCTCCCCCAGAGGAACAGCACAGGTATGCATCATGCCAGGTCCCTAAAATTTGGAGTTTTAAATTCATCTGGTCTGCCTGGGGTAAAACACAGGTGCAGTGCACTGTCTGGTGGGCAGATGGCCCAGACACAGACAGGCTGAAGACAGAGATCTGAGGAATACCTGGGACATACAAAGGGAGATAGTTCACTGTTCTGTGATGGCTTCCTGGACAGCAATGGGTACAAACTCCCCTCACTGGGGATGAGGGAGAGGGCTGGTGCCATTTGTCTCCCCTGCCCCTCAGCATAAACTAACTTCAGTAAGCACATAGTGCCAACAGTGATGGATAAATGACTTGCACCAAGCCCCATTCCCCTACACATTGAAGATGCTTCTTTTCTAGGGCAAGTATGCCTTATAACCAGAACAGCTGACCCCTCCTGCAGGGGACCACCACAAACCCCCTGCACGCACCAAGTCTATTGACCATAATGTGCTGCAAAGCTTCAGCTCTAGTGAAAATAGCAATCAGGTCTCTTTTAACAAGCAGACCAGAGCACACTTAATTAAAACTCACCACACTCTGGCCAAGATCCAAACACTGCCCACTGCAGATAAGGAGAAATTCTGCAGAGGACTGACCTGAGGGAGAGAGCAGCCAAAACACAACAATAGAGTGCACATAGCATAGACCAGGTAAACTTCCTGAAGCACCAGGTGTATGAAAATATATGACCTCTTCTTAATAAAGGCATTACTCTCAGGAGCAGGAAACATA
This sequence comes from Prionailurus viverrinus, assembly GCF_022837055.1. Classification (NCBI taxonomy): domain Eukaryota; kingdom Metazoa; phylum Chordata; class Mammalia; order Carnivora; family Felidae; genus Prionailurus; species Prionailurus viverrinus. The sequence goes on from NC_062578.1 coordinate 57,053,447, forward strand.
ACAGGCTTTCCTAATATACAGGAGAAGACAGAGACCTAGATAAAATGCCAACACAAAGGAATTCATCCCCCCAAAAAAGAACAAGAAAAGGTCACAGCCATGGATCTAATCAAAACAGATATACATATCCTTCTTGATCCAGGATTTAAAAGAACAATCATAAGGATACTAGCTTGGCTTGAGAAAAGCATAGAAGACACCAGAGAGTTCCTTACTGCAGAGATAAAAGACCTAAAAACTAGTCAGGTCTAAATAAAAAATGCTATAACCAAGATGTGAAACCAACTCACTGTAATGACCACAAGGATGGAAGAAGCAAAGGAATAATAAGTGATATAGAAGATAAAATTATGGAATATAATGAAGCTGAAAAGAAAATAGGAAAATATTGGATCACAAATGTAGAATTATGGACCTCAGAGACTCCATTAAACATAATAGCATTCATATCATAGGAGTCCTAGTAGAAAAGTGGGCAAAAGGAGGTTGCGGCAAGATGGCGGCTTAGGAGGACGCTGGGCTCACCGCACGTCCTACTGATCACTTAGATTCCATCACACCTACCTAAATAACCCAGAAAACCGCCAGAGGATTAGCAGAACAGAGTCGCCGGAGCCAAACGCAGACGAGAGGCCCACGGAAGAGGGTAGGAAGGGCGGCGAGGCGGTGCGCGCTCCACGGACTGGTGGGAGGGAGCCGGGGCGGAGGGGCGGCTCGTCGGCCAAGCAGAGCCCCCGAGTCTGGCTTGCAAAAGCGGAGGGGCCTGACGGACTGAGTTCCCACAACAAGCGCGACTTAGCGTCTGGGAGGTCAGAAGTTAACAGCTCTGCTCGGAAAGCGGGAAGGCTGGAGGACAAAGGGAGGGAGAGCTGCTGAGCCCCCTGACAACAGAGCTCAGTTTGGTGGGGAACAAGGGCGCTCGCCAGCGCCATCTCCCCCGCCCATCCCCCAGCCAAAATCCCAAAGAGAACCAGTTCCTGCCAGGGAACTTGCTCGCTCCGCGCAAACACCCAACTCTGCGCTTTGGCGGAGCCAAACCTCCGGCAGCGGATCTGACTCCCTCCCGCTGCCACAAGGCCCCTCCTGAAGTGGATCACCTAAGGAGAAGCGATCTAAGCCTGCCCCTCCTGCCCCCGAGCACCTTGCCTACCCACCCCAGCTAATACGCCAGATCCCCAGCATCACAAGCCTGGCAGGGTGCAAGTAGCCCAGACGAGCCACACCACCCCACAGTGAATCCCGCCCCTAGGAGAAGGGAAGAGAAGGCACACACCAGTCTGACTGTGGCCCCAGCAGTGGGCTGGGGGCAGACATCAGGTCTGACTGCGGCCCCGCCCACCAACTCCAGTTATACACCACAGCACAGAGGAAGTGCCCTGCAGGTCCTCACCACGCCAGGGACTATCCAAAATGAGCAAGCGGAAGAATTCCCCTCAGAAGAATCTCCAGGAAATAACAACAGCTAATGAGCTGATCAAAAAGGATTTAAATAATATAACAGAAAGTGAATTTAGAATAATAGTCATAAAATTAATCGCTGGGCTTGAAAACAGTATAGAGGACAGCAGAGAATCTCTTGCTACAGAGATCAAGGGACTAAGGAACAGTCACGAGGAGCTGAAAAACGCTTTAAACGAAATGCATAACAAAATGGAAACCACCACAGCTCGGCTTGAAGAGGCAGAGGAGAGAATAGGTGAACTAGAAGATAAAGTTATGGAAAAAGAGGAAGCTGAGAAAAAGAGAGATAAAAAAATCCAGGAGTATGAGGGGAAAATTAGAGAACTAAGTGATACACTAAAAAGAAATAATATACGCATAATTGGTATCCCAGAGGAGGAAGAGAGAGGGAAAGGTGCTGAAGGGGTACTTGAAGAAATAATAGCTGAGAACTTCCCTGAACTGGGGAAGGAAAAAGGCATGGCAATCCAAGAGGCACAGAGAACTCCCTTCAGACGTAACTTGAATCAATCTTCTGCAGGACATATCATAGTGAAACTGGCAAAATACAAGGATAAAGAGAAAATTCTGAAAGCAGCAAGCGGTAAACGTGCCCTCACATATAAAGGGAGACCTATAGACTCGTGACTGATCTCTCTTTTGAAACTTGGCAGGCCAGAAAGAATTGGCACGAGATTTTCAGGGTGCTAGACAGAAAAAATATGCAGCCAAGAATCCTTTATCCAGCAAGTCTGTCATTTAGAATAGAAGGAGAGATTAAGGTCTTCCCAAACAAACAAAAACTGAAGGAATTTGTCACCACTAAACCAGCCCTACAAGAGATCCTAAGGGGGACCCTGTGAGACAAAGTCCCAGAGACATCACTACAAGCATAAAACATACAGACATCACAATGACTCTAAACCCGTATCTTTCTATAATAACACTGAATGTAAATGGATTAAATGTGCCAACCAAAAGACATAGGGTATCAGAATGGATAAAAAACAAGACCCATCTATTTGCTGTCTACAAGAGACTCATTTTAGACCTGAGGACACCTTTAGATTGAGAGTGAGGGGATGGAGAACTATTTATCATGCGACTGGAAGCCAAAAGAAAGCTGGAGTAGCCATACTTATATCAGACAAACTAGACTTTAAATTAAAGGCTGTCACAAGAGATGAAGAAGGACATTATATAATAGTTACAGGGTCTATCCATCAGGAAGAGCTAACAATTATAAATGTCTATGCGCCGAATACCGAAGCCCCCAAATTTATAAAACAATTACTCATAAACATAAGCAACCTTATTGATAAGAATGTGGTAATTGCAGGGGACTTTAATACACCACTTACAGAAATGGATAGATCATCTAGACACACGGTCAATAAAGAAACAAGGGCCCTGAATGAGACATTGGATCAGATGGACTTGACAGATATATTTAGAACTCTGCATCCCAAAGCAACAGGATATACTTTCTTCTCAAGTGCACATGGAACATTCTCCAAGATAGATGATATACTGGGTCACAAAACAGCCCTTCATAAGTTTACAAGAATTGAAATTATACCATTCTTACTTTCAGACCACCATGCTATGAAGCTTGAAATCAACCACAGAAAAAAGTCTGGAAAACCTCCAAAAGCATGGAGGTTAAAGAACACCCTACTAACGAATGAGTGGGTCAACCAGGCAATTAGAGAAGAAATTAAAAAATATATGGAAACAAATGAAAATGAAAATACAACAATCCAAACGCTTTGGGACGCAGCAAAGGCAGTCCTGAGAGGAAAATACATTGCAATCCAGGCCTATCTCAAGAAGGAGAAAAATCCCAAATACAGAATCTAACAGCACACCTAAAGGAACTAGAAGCAGAACAGCAAAGGCAGCCTAAACCCAGCAGAAGAAGAGAAATAATAAAGATCAGAGCAGAAATAAACAATATAGAATCTAAAAAAACTGTAGAGCAGATCAACGAAACCAAGAGTTGGTTTTTTGAAAAAATAAACAAAATTGACAAACCTCTAGCCAGGCTTCTCAAAAAGAAAAGGGAGATGACCCAAATAGATAAAATCATGAATGAAAATGGAATTATTACAACCAATCCCTCAGAGATACAAACAATTATCAGGGAATACTATGAAAACTTATATGCCAACAAATTGGACAACCTGGAAGAAATGGACAAATTCCTGAACACCCACACTCTTCCAAAACTCAATCAGGAGGAAATAGAAAGCTTGAACAGACCCATAACCAGCGAAGAAATTGAATCGGTTATCAAAAATCTCCCAACAAATAAGAGTCCAGGACCAGATGGCTTCCCAGGGGAGTTCTACCAGACGTTTAAAGCAGAGAGAATACCTATCCTTCTCAAGCTATTCCAAGAAATAGAAAGGGAAGGAAAACTTCCAGACTCATTCTATGAAGCCAGTATTTGATTCCTAAACCAGACAGAGACCCATTAAAAAAAGAGAACTACAGGCCAATATCCCTGATGAATATGGATGCAAAAATTCTCAATAAGATACTAGCAAATCGAATTCAACAGCATATAAAAAGAATTATTCACCATGATCAAGTGGGATTCATACCTGGGATGCAGGGCTGGTTCAACATTTGCAAATCAATCAACGTGATACATCACATTAACAAAAGAAAAGAGAAGAACCATATGATCCTGTCAATCCATGCTGAAAAGACCTTCGACAAAATCCAGCACCCTTTCTTAATAAAAACCCTTGAGAAAGTCGGGATAGAAGGAACATACTTAAAGATCATAAAAGCCATTTATGAAAAGCCCACAGCTAACATCATCCTCAACGGGGAAAAACTGAGAGCTTTTTCCCTGAGATCAGGAACACGACAAGGATGCCCACTCTCACCGCTGCTGTTTAACATAGTGCTGGAAGTTCTAGCATCAGCAATCAGACAACAAAAGGAAATCAAAGGCATCAAAATTGGCAAAGATGAAGTCAAGCTTTCGCTTTTTGCAGATGACATGATATTATATATGGAAAATCCGATAGACTCCACCAAAAGTCTGCTAGAACTGATACAGGAATTCAGCAAAGTTGCAGGATACAAAATCAATGTACAGAAATCAGTTGCATTCTTATACACTAACAATGAAGCAACAGAAAGACAAATAAAGAAACTGATCCCATTCACAATTGCACCAAGAAGCATCAAATACCTAGGAATAAATCTAACCAAAGATGTAAAGGATCTGTATGCTGAAAACTATAGAAAGCTTATGAAGGAAATTGAAGAAGATTTAAAGAAATGGAAAGACATTCCCTGCTCATGGATTGGAAAAATAAATATTGTCAAAATGTCAATGCTACCCAAAGCTATCTACACATTCAATGCAATCCCAATCAAAATTGCACCAGCATTCTTCTCGAAACTAGAACAAGCAATCCTAAAATTCATATGGAACCACAAAAGGCCCCGAATAGCCAAAGGAATTTTGAAGAAGAAGACCAAAGCAGGAGGCATCCCAATCCCAGACTTTAGCCTCTACTACAAAGCTGTCATCATCAAGACAGCATGGTATTGGCACCAAAACAGACACATAGACCAATGGAATAGAATAGAAACCCCAGAACTAGACCCACAAACGTATGGCCAACTCATCTTTGACAAAGCAGGAAAGAGCATCCAATGGAAAAAAGAGAGTCTCTTTAACAAATGGTGCTGGGAGAACTGGACAGCAACATGCAGAAGGTTGAAACTAGACCACTTCCTCACACCATTCACAAAAATAAACTCAAAATGGATAAAGAACCTAAATGTGAGACAGGAAACCGTCAAAACCTTAGAGGAGAAAGCAGGAAAAGACCTCTCTGACCTCAGCTGTAGCAATCTCTTACTCGACACATCCCCAAAGGCAAGGGAATTAAAAGCAAAAGTGAATTACTGGGACCTTATGAAGATAAAAAGCTTCTGCACAGCAAAGGAAACAACCAACAAAACTAAAAGGCAACCAACGGAATGGGAAAACATATTCGCAAATGACATATCGGACAAAGGGCTAGTATCCAAAATCTATAAAGAGCTCACCAAACTCCACACCCAAAAAACAAATAACCCAGTGAAGAAATGGGCAGAAAACATGAATAGACACTTCTCTAAAGAAGACATTCGGATGGCCAACAGGCACATGAAAAGATGTTCAGCGTCGCTCCTTATCAGGGAAATACAAATCAAAACCACACTCAGGTATCACCTCACGCCAGGCAGAGTGGCCAAAATGAACAAATCAGGAGACTATAGATGCTAGAGAGGATGTGGAGAAACGGGAACCCTCTTGCACTGTTGGTGGGAATGCAAATTGGTGCAGCCGCTCTGGAAAGCAGTGTGGAGGTTCCTCAGAAAATTAAAAATAGACCTACCCTATGACCCAGCAATAGCACTGCTAGGAATTTATCCAAGGGATACAGGAGCACTGATGCATAGGGCCACTTGTACCCCAATGTTCATAGCAGCACTCTCAACAATAGCCAAATTATGGAAAGAGCCTAAATGTCCATCAACTGATGAATGGATAAAGAAATTGTGGTTTATATACACAATGGAATATTACATGGCAATGAGGAAAAATGAAATATGGCCTTTTGTAGCAACGTGGATGGAACTGGAGAGTGTGATGCTAAGTGAAATAAGCCATACAGAGAAAGACAGATACCATATGGTTTCACTCTTAGGTGGATCCTGAGAAACTTAACAGGAACCCATGGGGGAGGGGAAGGAAAAAAAAAAAGAGGTTAGAATGGGAGAGAGCCAAAGCATAAGAGACTGTTAAAAACTGAGAACAAACTGAGGGTTGATGGGTTGGGAGGGAGGAGAGGGTGGGTGATGGGTATTGAGGAGGGCACCTTTTGGGATGAGCACTGGGTGTTGTATGGAAACCAATTTGTCAATAAATTTCATAAAAAAAACAAAAAAAAACCAAAAAAAAATTAAAAAAAAAAAAGAAAAGTGGGCAAAAGGGGCAGAAGGTTTATTTGAACAAATTATAGCTGAAACCTTCCCTAATCTATAGAAAGAAAAAGACATCCAAATCCAGGAGGCACAGAGACTCCCATCAAAATTAACAAAAGTAGGCCAACTCCAAGGCATATCTTAGTAAAATTTTCAAAATATAGAGATAAGGACAAAATCAAAAAGCAGCAAAATAAAATAAGTCCCTAAGTTACAAAGAAAGATAAATAAGGTTAGCAACAGACCTATGCACAGATACTTGGCAGGCAAGGAGGGAATGCATGATATATTCAACTGGGAATATATGCTGAATGGGAAAAATATGCAGCCAAGAATACTCTACCCAGCAAGCCTGCCCTTCAAAATAAGAGAGATAAAGAGTTACCCAGACAAATAAAAACTAAAGGAGTTTGTGACCCCTAAACTTCCCAACAAGATATATCAAAAAGGACTCTTTGAGTTGGAAAAAAAGACCAAAGTGACAAAGACTAAAGAAAAATAAAGAAAATCTCCAGAAACCACAATTTAACAAGTAATACAATGACACTAAATTCATATCTATCAGTAATCACTCTGAATGTAATTGAACTAAATGCTTTAATGAAAAGACATAGGGTATCAAATAGATTAAACACACACATACACACACACACACACACACACACACACACACAAACCAAAAAAAATCAAGACCCATCTATATGCTGCCTACAAGAGACTCATTTTAGACCTAAACATACTTGCAGATTGAAAGTGAAGTGATAGGGAACGACTTATTGTTTTAATGGATGTCAAAAGAAATCTGGAGTAGTTATACTTATATCAGATAAACTAGATTTTAAACCAAAGATTGTAACAAAGGTAAAGAAGGGTACTATATCATAATAAAAGGGTCTACCCAACAAGAATTTCTAACAACTGTAAATATTTATGCCCCAACTTGAAACACCCAAATATATAAAACAATCACAAATATAATGAAACCAATTGATAATAATACTGTAATAGTAGGGGACTTTAACACCCTACTTACATCAATGGAGAGATCATCTAACCAAAAGTCAACAAGGAAACAATGGCTCTGAATGACACTCTGGACTAGATGGATTTAACATATATATACAGAATATTTCATCCTCAAGCAGCAGAATATACTCTTTTTGAGTGCATATGGGACATTCTCCAGAATAGATTTCATTCTGGATCACAAATCATGCCTCAACAAGTACAAAAAGATTGAAATGATATCATGCATATTTTCCAACCACAATGCTATGAAATTTGAAGTCAACCACAAGAAAAAAAATTGGGAAAAACCATAAATACATGGAAGTTAAAGAATATCCTGCTAAAGAAGTATTAGGTAACCAGGAAATAATAAAATACATGGAAATAAATAATAGTAAAAACACTGTATTCCAAAACTTTGGGATGCATCAAAAGCAATCATAAGAGGGACGTTTATAGCAATTCAGGCCTACCTCGAGTAGTAAGAAAACTCTCAAATACACAGCCTAACCTTACACCTAAGGAACCTAGAAAAAGAATAACAAATGAAGTCTAAAGCCAACAGCAGAAGGGAAAAAATAAAGATTAGAACAGAAATAAATGATACAGAAGCAAACAATAGAAGAGATCAGTTAAAACAGGAGCTGGTTCTTTGAAATAATTAACATAATTAATAACCCCCTAGCTATATTTATCAAAAAGAAAATTAAAAGGACCCAAATAAATAAAATCACAAATGACACAGGAGAGATCACAATCAACACCACAGAAATACAAACAATTATAAGAGAATATTACTGGCATAATCTAAATTATATGCAACAAATTCGGCAAGCTAGAAGAAATGGATAAAATCCTAGAAATATAAAAACTCCAAAACTGAAACAGAAACAAAAATAAAAAACTTGATAACCTACTGATAACCTACAGTTAGTAGGTTAACTGTGATAACCTACTGAGTTATCAGTAGGTTATCTGATAACCTACAATGAAATTGTACATTTCATTGTACAATGAAAGACTGATAACCTACAATGAAATTAAATCAGCAACCAAAAATCTCCCAACAAATGAAAGTGCAGGGCCAGATGGCTTCCCTAGGGAATTCTACCAAACATTTATTTTAAAAACAAAATTATTTATTTATTTTGAGAGAGAGAGAGAGAGCATGCGCACAAGTGCCTGAGTAGGGAAGGGGCAGAGAGAGAATGTGCGTGCGCCCAGGAGAGAATCCCAAGCAAGCTCCTCACCATCAACATGGAGCCTGATGCATGGCTCGACGTGGGGCTCAAACCCACAAATCATGAGATTGTGACCTGAGCAGAAACCAAGAGTTAGATGCTCAACTGACTGAGCCACCTAGGCATCTACTAAACATTTTTTTTTAAAAAGGTAATATCTATTCCTCTCACACTGTTCAAAAAATAGAAATAGAAGGAAAACTTCCAAACTCATTTGAGGAGGCCAGCATTACCTTGGTTCCAAAACCAGAGGAAGACCCCACTAAAAAGGAGAATTACAGGCCAAAACCCCTAATGATCATGGATACAAAAATTCTCAACATGATCACTGAATCCAATAGTACATTAAAATTGAATCCTACAGTACAATAAAAAGAATCATTCAGCATGATCAAGTGGAATTTATTCCTGGGTTCAAGTGTGGTTCAATATTAGCAAATCATTCAACATGATACACCACATTAATAACAGAAAGGGTAAGAAGCAGATGATATTGTCAATAGATGGCAGAAGAGATTTTGACAAAATACAGCATACATTCTTAATAATAATAATAAAAAAAAACCTCAACAAAGTAGGGACAGAGGGAACATACCTCAACATCATAAAGGACATATACCAAAGACCTACAGCTAATATCCTAAATGGGGAAAAACTGAGAGCTTAACCTCTATGGTCAGAAACAAAACAGGGATGTCCACTCTCACCATTGTTATTTGAAATAGTTCAAGAAGTCCTAGCCTCAACAATCAGACAACAAAAAGAAATAAAAGTTATCCATATCAGCAAGGAGGAAGTCAAACTTTCACTATTCACAGAGAAAATGATACTCTATTTAGAAAACTAAAAGACTCCACCAAAAATTCGTAGAACTGATACATGAATTCAGTAAAGTTGCAGGATACAATATCATCATACAGAAATCAGTTGCATTCTATAAACCAATAATGAAGCAGTAGAAAAAGAAATCAAGAAATTGAACCCATTTACAATAGTACCTAAAACTATAACATACCTAGGAATACATCTAACCAAAGAGGTAAAATATATGTACCCTGAAAACTATAGAACACTTATAAAACAAATTGAAGATGACACAAAGAAATGGATAAACATTCCATGCTCATGGATTAGAAGAACAAATATTGTTAAAATGTCTATACTGCCCAAAGCAATCTATACATAACGGCAATCCCTATCAAAATAACAGCAGTATGTTTTATAGAGCCAGAACAAACAATCCTAAAACTTGTATGGAACCTCAAATAACATCAATTTACTGGGAAATCCCCAATTTTTATCTGCATCCTAGGCTTCTTATTTCAACTCCAGTTTCATTTATCCAAAAGCCTATCCAATATCTCCAACACCGCTTGGACAACAAATACATTTCAAACTTCACATGTCAATATCAAAAGCTTATTGTTCCTTCCAAAGTCTTTTTTTTTTCTTCTTCAATCTTCCTCTGTTTAGTCCATGGCAGCAGCATCCTTTCAGGTCCTCAAGCCTCAGTCATTAGTGACCCCTCTCTTCTTCACACTCACTGTAAAATCCATCACAAAGGACTCTACTAGAATACGTTAAAAATACTTTGGATATCTCATAATTTTTTTACTATTAACTGCTACCACATTGTACTAATGTAACATCAAATAACTTGCATTATTGCAATAAGTTCCCTGCTTCTGTTATTGCATCTGTAAAATCTTTTCTCATCATAGCAGAGTGATCGTTTTATGATGTAATTCAAATCCTGGCACTCTTCAGTTTGAAACGTTCCAATGGCTTTCTCCTTCACTAAGTAAATGCCAAATTCGAAACTATTGCATAGAAGGCTATATATATGAACTGAAACTGCCACCTCTCTAATTTCTGTCACTATTTTCCCTGTCACTCACTCCATTCTAGCCACACTGGCTACCTTTTTAAAAAAAATATGTGAGTCTTGTATATTCTAGCTTTTTTTTGAATACCTAAGTCATGATCAAGGTCACTGCTTTGAATACATAGAAAGCTCCTCCATCAGTGTTCACATGCATTGCATCCTCACTGATTTCATGTCTAGTGGGCTTCTTTGAGCACATTAGATAAAATGTGAAGAACCTCCTTTCATTTTCAGCACTTCTCAGAGTCCTCCATTATACCTACCAGCATCTCATATAATGTGTAGCCCTTTCCGCCTCAATTATTTGTCTCCACCACTAGCCTGAGCATAGGTATTTGAAACTCTTAGGTTCATTGTTATCCTCAGGACATGGTGCAATATTTGACACACAGTAAATATTTAATAAAAATGAGTAGATGAAGTTGCTGAATTTGAAATATATCATTCAGAGAGAGCAAAATAAGCACGGACTTACAGAAAAGAGAGGTGTATATGAAAATTCTGAGAAATTAAACAGAGTTTTCAATTGATTGAACTCATCATCAGAGCTTTGTTTTATCTGTATGGCACTGTGTTCAAATTATGAGAACATTTTATCTTACAAATGGTAATTTCATACACTTTGGCTTATTATATTATTTCAGTGTTTGGTGGTTAATTACTACTAATAATATTATATGTACATTTATAGTCCATAGCATATCTACCATGTGTCAGGAATTGTACTGAACATTCCTTACTCACCACTTCAAAATCCTCTCATTCCAAACTCTTACTCCCGCCATGCCTGAAGCAACCAGTTTCAGGCAGAAACTGGTTTTGCGTGGGGTGTTAAGGAAATTATGTGCATTCATGCAAGTACAAGGTGAGGTGAGGGAGTGAACACTGGAGGGAAAGTCCATGGTCAGTAAGGAATTAGAACTGATGGATATGGGTTTCATCCTTTTGTTCTCTGGGTAATAAACGCTAAAATGCATTTAATAAGGGTTCTCAGAATGTACCAATGCAAGCAAACACCAGTGACCCATGGCAGTAGTGAACTCAGAAGTGCACTCTTGTTTTGGTGATCTCCTTTGTTTCACTTCCCTGTCTTGCATTTCTGCTTCATGCATTCAAGAATTCATTTCAGTTCCTGCCTGGAGGGAGCTCAAGTCTGGAACTGTATTAAAGATTTCTAAATACTTTAATTATATTCCTTTGGAAACTTACTATTAGGTATTATTACAACTTCCATTTTTCAAAGGAAGAAAATGAGGCTCACTTAATTAGCATATCTTGCAAAGATAAAAGAGTCAGAATTGAAGTCATTCTTGTCTGACTGTAAATCCATGTTCTCCCGATGGAGTAGAAAGACTGAAACTAGTGAGTTAATAGGACTCAGAACTCATGATGCTTTTTAAATTAAAAAATTAAATTAAAATGTAAAATGGATAGGATACAAAGTTCATAATGTGCAAAAAATAATATTACAGGATAATTCATCAAAAAAAACTTCAAAAGAAAATATATAGTAGTCTTGTATTTTATTATAAGGTACCATAACAAAAATGTAATGTCTTACCTGTGTTAACTTGTGAACATGTGATAGATATTTTCTTTGCTTTGTCTGTCTCTGACTTGCAATGTATTCCTGGGAGGCTCATCCGTTATGAACAGCCAACCAGGCTCCTTTGCCTTCTGGTTACAATTTCAGCTAGTGGGAGGAATTAGCAGAACATAGGACGGGCTAGAGTATGGCCAGTGTATGTACTGCCTAGGTTTCCTTCACTGCTTCTAGGGAATATTGCAACTGTTGTACATAGTTCTTTTTGACTTGTGGGACGCTCTCTTACCCCTTGTTCATTCAGGGTCATTAGCCCTTGGGTACTACACACCTCTCTTTAATGATTTTCTTAACTTCACCCACAAGTTTATAATTAGCTTCTTTATTAAATTCTTCTTAATTATCCCATTTTTGAATATGCCATCTGTTTCCTCCCGGGATTCTAGATCATACAAGAGATAACAAAAATGATCAAAAAATATAATATTCTTAAGCAAGAAGTGGTTAAAAGTAATTAGGGACAGGTTGTCCATCAGGGAGGGGGAAAGATACAGTAATTATTGGGGAGATTGGTAGCTACACATTAAAGAGGAGGAAAAAAAATATGCATTATTTACGGACCAGAGGAGACTCCTACAGTGTAAACTTAGGAATGGAAAAAATTATAAACTAATTAACTTACTAAAAGTGTTTGGTATGTATGTTTTGTAAAACAAATACATGATCCAACTTTCAATGGTATTGGTCATTACTGGACAGAATGTTCACTATAGTGGCTCCCATACTCAAGAAAATGTCAACCATGACCTGTGGATTATATTGATCATATCCTTGATGTAAACTGGAATAGGCTTTAACCTCAGAGATGTTTACTGTAAGTTGTATGGTTTAGAATTCAAAATCACGTTTACAGAAAAAAATATTCTTCTTAGTACATATAAGTTTTATTAAAAAGATTCAATTCTACATAGACTTCCCATAAAATTGGAATCTAAAGTTAAATTTTATGGATATAAATCCATGAAATCTAATCTTAATAAAGAAATTTTCAGAAACTGCTTCAGGACTAGAGATTTATATAGCTGTAGAATAGAAGATTAATGTAGTAGAAAGTCTGAAGTACGCTTACTGCATTTCCTTCGGTTTTTAGATTTGGTTTTCAGCCTATTACCTGGCAATTTTGTATTATCTCTCTTCAAATTTCTCTTCTTCTATTATTTTCACCTTAAAATGGTAACTGTTTTAGTCCTTATTTTTCTTTAGTAATAAATAAGTCTCTCCATAACTTTTAAAACTGGTGTAAGCTTCAAAATATGAGACTTTCTGATTGTGGTCTCTCCTAATTCTTATTAGAAAGAGCCCTTGCTCACAAGAAGATAGGAAAGTTTCCACTTTGGCATTTTAGATAAGCATGTTTCATATGACCCAGCATGAATCCTTGTAAGCATAACCAGAGCAACACAATAGATTGAATAGTACATCCACTGCTCCTGCCTGTTATCTGAATCTCCTTAACATTTTGTTGTTACTGTCTTGATGAGTCCTCCTTTTTTGCACTATGCTTCTTTATTTTTATACTTTGTAAAGAAAATTGAACAGAATTTTCCCCTAGATAATGTAGTTTTAAATGATTCTGTACTGAAAATTGTAATATACCTAAAGAAACATACGCAGAATGACATATCTCAGAAGGAATACCTATATTACTTTCCCTGGGAGCAAGAAATAGAATATTTCTAGTATTCTCCCAAACCTTTTTTCTTCCTTCCACTTGCTATTTCCTCTCTCCCTTACTAAAATTTTAGAGTCAATATACATTTTGGACTGATCATTCCTCCCTTTCCTTTTAAATTCTTCTCTCTAAACTTGTATAACTAATCACATAGTGATGTTTCATACATCTTTATTTTAGGGGGAACATCATACAGGATATATTCTTAGTTCATGGTTTTTTGCTCAATATTATTTTACTAGATTCATGCATGCCATTGAATATAGTTATAGGGAGTTAATTTCCATGGCTATATGATATTTCATGTTTGAATTTATTCTATTTTTAATATATAATGCCAACATTTTCCCCCCAAATGATGGCTTCAATATTCAGTCTCACAAGCAGTATGGAAAAGCATCTCCTTTACAGTTGGTCCTGGGATAGAATTTATAAATGAGATGAACTCATGTATGCATTGGCAGGTAGAAGTAAAGCATAAATCACTATTCTGGGGAAATTATGGCAGTTCTTCCAATTATCCAGTGATAGTCTTTTATCCCTATACTATCCAGCTCTTATACATTTGGGTAAGCCATCATTTCTATATTGGCTACCTAAATCATTTTATACAGTTCACTGTATTGATGCCAGACCTGAAAATTAAGCTATTATGTTGCATAGACTGACAAGGATAGTAGATATAAAAAAAGAAAGAAAAGAGCACTTGTGAAATAGTAACAAGAAAAATGAAAGAGTTGGTGGCTAATTAGGCATGATAAACTAAAGAAAGGGAATGTTTGTTACCAGTGATTCTGGGTTCCCAGATTAAGTGACAGAATATGATGCCATCATAACCAGAGAGAAGTCGAGGGAGTGTCTTATGTTGAGGATGGCATATTCAGATTGAACATTTTTAAGAATGTTAAAGGGAAGCAGGAAACAGGAGAAAATGAACAATAAACATTGAGAATATGGGAGCTGGTTGAGATTACCAGTGAATTTGGGGAGCACTTTGAAGGTTATCATGCTTCTCAGAGAGATCACTACCTCACAGTTAAATAGAAACAGTCAAAATAACCCTTTATATACCAAATATGTACACAGATTTGTATAGCACGCATCAAATATTGTAGCTGATATTATATTGCAATCCTTGTAGTCAGGCAATTTCGTGATTTGTTGCACTCTATGACATCAGTATGTATCACATAGCTGTGCTGTCTTAAACCTTAGATTGACAACTTCTTGAGTGCGGACATGAAAATTTATGTATTGTTAGCTTCCTAACAGTATCCAGTACATAGTTAATATTTCTCAAATATCTGCTTAGTTAAAGAAGGAAACAATAGATGAATAAGGGAGAGGTAGATAAATGTGGTAGCATCATTATTCCGTGTGTAACTGAATAAACAAATCTTTCCAATTTATATAAAATATATGGGAGTGAGTTGTCAAAGAGATTGCCTTGCTCTTTGGAGCTTGAGGTCAAAAGCATTGTCAACTGAAATGTCCTGGGGATCGGAGATGAAAGTGATCAGAGACCACTGATGTGAGATGGAGCAAATACTTTTAAGGTAAACCCAGATCACGCTGTCATGATAGTAAGGTTTAGAGGCTGCTGGTGGTTGTGTTCCATCATTAACCTAACCAAAAAATTAAAAAAAAAAAAAAAAAAACCAGAAAAGACCTTTTGGAAAGAATAAAAGAGGCAAAAATTCAAGGAACAACAGACAAGAGTGAGAAAAAATGATCAGCCTGCCATACCACAGACCTCTGTTTCTGTTCTCGACACCCAACTTCATCTCTGATCATTGTTAACACCTTGTGAAAAGAGTGTTACGTCTGGAATTTAAACCCTGCAATTGAGTCCCCATTCTGTAATTTATCAGTAATTATTTTTGTTTTCTTCAAATTCCTATATGTCAAAGACAGAGAATAATGCCGATATCATAGAACTGTTTTTAAACCTAAAAAAAAACAATAAGAATATTTTTAAATTATAGTTACTGTAAAAAGGAAAGTTGTAACTATTTTATGATAATGTTAATTTACCCCAGAATGTGACAATACTTCAATAATTCAAATACAGCGAGACTGATTATAAATTAAGAAAAAATAAGGTGCTAAGCACTCTTTGATTGGATTCAGATTGAGGCAAGAGAAGGCAAAGAAATTAAGGAGAAGACAAAAAGAATACAGTTCTTGACTTGGCAATATTACAAGATTCTGGTTAACAAAGGGTTGTACAGGGATTCCTACTTACTGATCTAATACCACTTTTTTGCAAATTTACTTAGAAGCACGATTTATAGATGATTACCCTGCCTCAAGGAATAAAGATTACATTCCCCAGCCTCCTTTCTTACAGTGGTGGCCAAGAGATATAAACAAAATTTGTTAGGAAATAAAACTTAACACATTTGAGGTGTTCCTTCATCCCTCCTTCCTATAGGCTGAAATGCAAATGCAACAGAAGGAATGCTGGCAGCCATCTTGGGTGATGACATCAATAAGAAAATGAAAATTAGGGTTAAGGATGCTAGACTAGACACAGAAAAACACAGCACCCTCGTGATTATGGAGTCACCAAATCAACAGAAAAACAGTTACCTCTGGACTTCTTCGATGGGAGAGATAAATAAGCTTCTATTCACTTAAACTACTGTAACCATTATTTTATTAACAAACTTAACACTGATGCTATAGCATGTTATATCCAAATGCCCAAAGATTGATTAGTACTGCACATTCTAAAATCTAAAATCTACATAACTTAGATCAGATTACTGCCACTTAACCAGTCAACTTTATAAACGGAGGATCTATTTTATAAAATTATTCTTCTGAGGCTAATCATATGGAAGGAGATGGCAAGAATTGTGTGAAAATCTGGGGATGAGGCAGGCAACAGAAGATGACGAATACAATTTTTCCAAAATTTCCTCTTTCTTTGAGTGACCTTTGATAGTTTTAATCATAAACTCTATTTTCCAGTATTCCCTTTACATGTGAGTCATGGTTAATAAGTGAAAATTGTGTGAGAAATATTGTAGGCCTTTAAAGAATAAAATTTACTTCAGATCAAGATGCTAAGAATTACATTGTGTTGTCTGATCTTTTCTGTGTGCAGTGTGAAATGAAGTATGGCGGGTAGTTTTAATTTCACATAATAAATATGCCACGTTGGATTTAAAAACTGCATAACATGAATGATAAATATGTTATTAAGAAATGACTGGACCTTGATACTACAGTTGAGTTAGAACCATGTGACTCATTAACTTTTCTTTATAAATTCATACAATTGTCCTGACAAGGCATCTATTTCTAAATGCAACATACGCTTGTTAATAAAGTGTTTACAACCATCATTTTGTCATAAAATCAAAGAAAAAGGATATTTACTTGGCAGATGGTGCAATCATAACATTTCATTGGTTTATAATACCAAAGTTTGTTTAATTTACATTGTCAACTTTTTTTATCACTTTGTGAATAAATTAAAAATTATTTAAATGTGAAATTTAAGAATATTTACCCCAAACTGTAGATTAAGCTAATTTAAATAATGTAGAACATATTTTAGTTTCTACATAAATTAGCTCCCTTAAAAGACTACATATTAAGATAGGTAGAGCAACATTAAAATGATTTCTTGCATAATCTGTTTTTTGATTTTTGACATGGGATCTATTCTATAAACTAGAGGTTGTTAAGAAAATGCATGCAGAAACTATCCATTTAATGCTAAGGAAGAAGGAAATTCATATTAATATCTTAGTAAACAAGATGCTAGGCAGTGGAATATAAAGAGAAGTTCTCAGGGTGAATGTTGAAAAACAAATCCTAGTCACATTTCTGTATTCGGTCTATGACCTTGGGAGAGTCACTAAATCTTAGTATATGTCAGTTTTCTCTTGCATAAAGGAAAGTTAATTTTTTCTGACTTCACATGAATAGTGTGAAGACAAAAGTTGGCTAATGGGCAGTACATTAAAGAAATTTAGAAATTTCTAAGGATAGAAATAACCCAATACATAGAAATTAACCACACTTTTTCAAACTTAGCTGTGTAATATTTCAGGTATTTTTAGCAGAATTCAGGGCATCTGACACAAGGTAAAAAGAATGAATTAATGTTACTGAATTTTGAGGAATATATGTTTTTAACTTTCAGATGCTATTCTACTCAATCAACCTATAGTATGTTTAGCATGAAGTTTTTATGTTGTTTTGCTTTTTTGTTTGAAAACCTTGGGTAGAATATGCTTTAAAACACTCAAAAATCATGAGAATTCTCTTTACCCATAAATGAAAGTAGATAGATCCTTATTTAACAATTACAGTTTTAGTTTTTTTCCATATTTTCGTGAATATTGAATGAATTCTTAAAAACAAAACAAAACAAAAAACAAAACTCTGGGCCAAACAGGCACAAGACTAGAAATAATATTATTTTAAATATATTACAGCATTATAGAAAACATGTAATACAATTATATTCTGCATCATATGATATAAGAAAGGATTAAATTAGATGTCTATTTGAAACTGTAGAAGAAAATACTAACAATTTTTCTGTCTTCAGAATTGAAGACTTTGCCCTTCAAAATACTCTATTAAGGAAATGAAAAGAAAAACCACAGACTGGGAGAAAATATCTACACATCACACACCTAAAAAAGGATTTATAAATAAAACATTAAAAAACCCTACCAAAAACTCAAATAATGTTCATAAAAATAATGTTCATAAAAATTTTATTTATAAAACCCCAACACTAGAAGAACAAAAAATACTTTTTATATATGAATGACTAAACAGACTCTGGTACATGCATGTAATGGTATTCTATTCACCAATAAAAGGGAGTGATTTACTGAAACACAGAAATATAGGTGAATCTCAAATGCATTATCGTTAGTGATAGAAGCCTATTTCTAAAGGATACATACTCTATGATATTTTCATTATATGTCATCCCTCAAAAGGCTAAACTATACAGACAGAAAGCAGATGATTGGTTGCCAGATACTATAGACTGACTGCTTATGTTCCCCCAACAAAACATATGTTGAAACCTACTCCCCAATGTGGTGGTGTTTGGAGGTGGGGCCTTTGGGAAGTGATTAGGTCACGAGGTGAAGCCCTCATGAATGGGGTTAGTGCCTGCAAAAGAGACCCCTGAAAGCTCCCTTGCTCTTTCCAACATGCAAGGGTAAAATGAACAGGTTGCTGTGTATGAACCAACAAAGGGGCCCTCACGAGACACCAAATCGGCTAGCTCCCAGTCTCTGTACCATGAGAAATAAACTTCTGCTGTTTATAAGCCACTCTATGGTATTTTTGTTACAGCAGCCCAGACATTTCAAGACATCAGGTATTGTAAATAATTGTAGGTATGATCTACAGAGGGGAACAACAGAATTTTAGGAGGATTTATAGAATTGCTTTATATTTTGACTGTGATGATAGTTATGTGATTATGAATCTTGTAGAATTCTATGCTTAAACAGTAATTTTTCTGTATGTCATCTGTAGCTTAATTTTTTCAATGGAGGAAAAAATAACAGCATTTATTTAAATTGATCCAGAAAATTTTAGTCTAAATATTCATATCTTTCACCTACTTGTTCTAGTAGTACCTTTCAAAATCTTCAAACTGTAATTCTTATTTCAAATAATGGTATTTCAGGTTATCTTACAGTGCCTATGCTTTTCTTTCTGCGTTATCTTCTGAAATCTCAAGGCCCTCATGCCATTCTGTCCTTTCTGATTTCATACTTACTTCTATTTCTTTCTCCCTCTTATTTCTGCTACTTACTAAGATAGATATTCTTATCTTCAGAATCATTAGTGTCCTATTTTTTCCCTTTTTCTGACATTTCTGAAAGTATTGAGGCAATATAAAAATCACATTATTTTCCTGGCAATTATACCACATTTCTGGCACAATACAATATATAGGCAACTAAAATCTCCAAAGTTATTATCACATATAATTAGTAATAAATGGATCTCTCTTGCCTTTTTCCTGAAGTTTACTTTTCCAACCTGAGGGGAAAGAGCAAAGTGTGCATGTGTGTCTGCATGTGTGTGTGTGTGTGTGTGTGTGTGTGTGTGTGTGTGTAAAATCCCTATTTAATTTCCATTTGATTACTTTTACTATGTTGTTTTTTTCTTGTTTTGCAATACTAATTTTATCAATAAGCACATTATCTTAAGGTTAATGTGTCCTGAAAGTATCTGAAGCATTCATCTACTTTCTTGTTCAAGCTCATGGATAAATGTATCAAATGCAGAGAGAAGCAGAATTCTATTCTATTACCATTCAGGCATCCTAAAGTAGCTGATTGGCTCGATTTATTTATTAAACTTAATGAAAATATAAAATATTGTGTCATTTTCTTCTCTCTGCACAAAAATATATTTGGCTTAGGAAATAAATAGTAAATTTAGGAAACCTCTTATATCTATTTGCATATCACTTCTGTCTGAATACCCTTCTGTAATGAGAAATATTTTGAAAATCCTTGTTGAAATATGGGTACATCATGTCTACTTTATGTTTCAGATCTATCAGCCCTATATCTTTATCAAGAAATGGGGGTAAAAGATAGAATTATGTTAGTCTCTAATTGTCTCTCCAGGTCTATTCTTAACTCCTCTCCACTGTTCCCTGTGCCTTAAGGGGCTTTCATGTAGAAACCGCATTGCCTCCAGATAGCCTGTTCTTAACAATAAGCTACACTTCCCATAGGGACAAAATAAGAGGTAGGTTCTGAGAACTGGAGTACTCATTTGGAAGAAAGCAGGAAGTTTGACTTGATGGTGTCTCCTACAATTCTCCTTGAGGTCAGAGCATGTTTTATTGTTGATAATAGTGCTGAAGCTGTATCTGGAAGCAAAGTGATCCATTGATGAAAAGATGAGGACAGTAGCAAGAAAAGCAAAGGACATAATGACAAAACCATTTAAAAACAATAACCTTGATGATTTCAAGTATCCAGTTATTTTCCAGTATCAGTTTACATTTCATCATTTCCCACATTTCAGCATAAAAATAATGAGCCATGATTTAATTAACCTTTGCATTGTACCATGATTTTAATATAAATATCACTTGTGAACCTCATTACAGTCTTGGAAGTTCTGTGTCATCAAATTCGCCTTTCAGATTAGGAAACACAAAGTTATAATGGACCACAAGCCGTCTAAAAGCACGGGGCTAGTGAGCCAGTCCTCCATTCCCACCATATCTCATTCCGAAACCAGTTTGCTTTTAGTTTTCCCATTTGGCAATTTCAGCTAGGTTCCTTTATTAAAACCCATTCCTCTCAAGCTTGATCACAAATATTGGAAGCTGTGGACACAAACCCAGGGAAATAGGTATTTCAGGAAAAATTGAATTAGGGTTATGATTTATTAAAATTATTTAATCCAATAATTGCATCCTTTAAAACTACTGATTTTTACAATTCATAAGGAATCTATTTCAGCAAGACACTAGATATAACACAGTGTAATTTGAGATCTCCTCAGGGACCTGGAAGTCTTTTTCTCTTGACTATACTCTGCCTTTCCTACTATCTTATGAACTTCAGGAAAGAGAAGGAAAATGCCATTTCCTTCCTTTGTATCCTTCCGAATGTGTCTACCACAGTATTATTCACACTGTGGGTAACCAATTTATTTTGCTAACTGGCTGAAAGAAGATATCATTATATAATAAAAGTTTCCTTTCTTCATAGCAATTAAAGAATTCATAAAAATTGTCATGAAGCTTCCAAATAAGACCTGTTTAGTAATGATAATTAGTAATAGAAATCATTAGTTATTACATGATGCAGGGAATACTAATGAAGAGAAAGCATATTTTCACTAATCTGCTTTCTGAAATGCTCTTGGTAATAAGTGTTAGAATGGGGTCAAAGTCATTTTCCTTATTTGAAATGGAAAGGTAATTCTAATGTTTTGAAATGAAAGCTTTGCAATCTGCCAGGAATTTTAATTTCTAAGCTGACAGTGTTTGAGCACTTATATCCGGTAACAACTGTTATAATGCACATTCCATTCTTCTACCAGTCGCTTGCTCTTCCTACAAGTTAAAAGTGAAAGATGGGTAACAGTAATGTGAAAAATGAATTGCAACCTTGAACTTTGGTCAAATTTCAATGTTATCAAATTATGTTAAATTGACACATTGATGACAACATTCCATATTTCCACATCTGATATTGTTCTGCTCTAAAGCTATTTTCTTCTAAAAGGGAAAGACGAAAGGAAGTGGTTTAATTTAATTGAAATAACTGTTAAAAGTAATCAATAGTGCTCTGGTTGTTGATATTTAAAAAAAGTGAGAATGCCTTTATATCTGTAGAGACTGCAGCAAATTAGATGTTGGGAATGGAATATGAAATGGTTTGTAGATCCCTTTACTCTACTAAAAGCCAAGTCATGAAAATTAATCTACTAATAAAACCAAATAAAAACAATGGAACAAAGATCACAGGGAGAGGAAATGACTACATAAATATTTGAAACCTGTTGGATATATTTGGTTATGTTTAATACCAGTTGGCTAAAACTTTGGCCTGTTTTGAGAATTCAAAAATAAGGAGAAGAAGGAATTGGCGGATCTGACAGTGAGGGAGAAACAATTTTCGATGGTTTGTAGACTAGGGTATAGAGTAAGGGAGTTCAAACAGAAATACCAGAAAGCCACTGCAGTGAGCAGGTATGAGGGATCTCTCTTGTTTACATATTTTAAGATCGTGAAAAAGGATTGGCTGCTCTGCTGCAGCTCTTACACCTGGAGAAGCCCCAGAAGTACGGGAGAGAGAAACTGATGGGTTAGAATTCCTCTTTTCCTGCCCCTCAAGTGCAGAAAGAGCCTCCAAGAGCACTAGTGTTCTTAGCAGAAGTGAGGCTTTGGACACCTTACTTAGATAATGTGCAGGGTTCTTCACTCTAAGTTGAAAGTCAGGAATGGCTTTCAATTCCAGGAAGTGATTCAAGAGAAAACTTTGAAACTCAGAAGTGAATCTAGTTTTGCATCATTTGTAACAGGTTGAAATAACCAGTTATTTCACACTCTTCCATAGTCTAGAAATATCTAAATGTATCTGACTTTATATTATTTCACCATCTGCATGGACTCCTGGATGTTTACTGTATAAATGCAATACCACTCACCAAGCCGATCCCCAATGAGCTCCAGTGTTTCACACCTTGTACCTTGAAACATTCTTTTACTTCTCTGCCTGGCACACACTATCCCCAGTCACTTGCTGGGAAGATTTATAATTATCTGTTGTTTCTTATCAATTATCATCTAGATCCAAGAATATTAGTGGTTGGCTTAGATGCATGTTAGATTTTTTTTGGCAAGGCTACCTTATAAATAATGATGTTGTCTTCCATCATGTGATTAATAATGTCAAACTCTCTCTTTTCATTCTCACTATTAGGACTTTTAAGAATTTTGGTGGTGGGAAGAAAACTTTTTTGGGAAGAAATGGCTGATTTTGGTTTGGCTATGAAGTGTCAAAATGCGTTTTTCTCAGTATGTATTATTTATCATGCTAAGGCTTATTGATCTCATGAGTATAAGTTTTGATGTCTATCAATTCTGCAATATTCTTATTCATTATCTCCTTTTACCTGGTCTTTTTTCCCTCTCTCAATAATCTCCTTCTAGTACTTAATTAGATGTATTTTGAGCTTTTTTTTTAAATTCACTCTTCTATGTATTTTAACCTTTTACCTAATGTTTTATTTCTCCATCTCTCTGCTCCATTCTGTGTCTAATTGGCTGACACAGCTTTTAAATTATTGCATTTATTTTTCCCTTTAGTATTTTTATAAGTTGTTATGTCCAGTTGTTTTTATTTTTATTTTTATTTCTTAGACATTTATTTATTTTTGAGAGACAGAGCATGAGCGGGGGAGGGGCAGAGAGAGAGAGGGAGACACAGAGCCTGAAGCGGCTCCAGGCTCTGAGCTGTCGGCAGGGAGCCTGAGGCGGGGCTCGAACCCATGAATTGTGAGATCATGACCTGAGCCGAAGTTGGACTCTCAACCGACTGAGCCACCCAGGCGCCCCTATTTTTAAAAAAAAAATTTAAGGTTTTTATTTATTTTTGAAGGAGAGAGAGACAGAGCATGAGCGGGGAGGAGCAGAGAGAGAGAGAGAGGGAGACACAGAGTCTGAAGCAGGCTCCAGGCTCTGAGCTGTCAACACAGGGCCCAATGTGGGGCTTGAATTCACAAACGTGAGATCATAAGCTGAGACAAAGTCAGATGCCTAACTGACTGAGCCACCCAGGCGCCCCTGTCCAGTTGTTTTTATAGTGTCTTGCTCTTATCCAAATTTTCAGGTCCTTCTTTTATTTGTATAAATGTATTAAAACACATGCATTTTGTATGTTTTATGTAATGCATAAAAACTTAGCATTCTGCTGTGGCTTTTTAAAAAAGAAATTATTATCCATGTTGATCTGTGTGTCTATTTTTTAAAAGTGAGTTTACGTCCCTTGTAACTATATTATGGGAATTATTTGTTGTCATATTTTAAAATAATTCATTCAAGAACTTTTCTCTATCCTTTTGCCAAGTGCTAGGGGAGTGCTAAAAATCTTGAAACTCTTTATCTTACATTTTTAAATTCAGTGTCTTTGAACCACATGGATGGTAATTTAGCCTATCCTCAAGGGGAGGCGGGATTGTGGTAAGAATTTTTAGTAAGAGTTTTCATACCTATCCCCACCACAATACATTTGTGTCTCAAGGCTATAGGAGGCAAGAATCTGGCCAAAACAAGTTGGTGTTTTGGTTTGGTTTGTTCTGATTATGTCCAAGTGTGTTTTATTCTAGATTTTTTCCAATGAATGTGTGCCTTTCATAAATTCCAGCTTCATGAAATGGCCTCTTTGAAAGTGAATTTCAAAACGAGAAATTTGAAGCTACTAGGGAGAAATTGACAGATGCCCTTTGGCCACATCCACAGGTGTCTTAGCTTTCTGGATTTGCTTTTCATTGTCTAGTCTGTAAGGATTTGTCTTCATCTCCTTTTAGCTTAATCATGCATTTTAAAATATGTTTTATTTAAAAAAATAAAATAAAATAAAGTAAAATATGTTTTATTTTTTCTTTTACTTTTTGGTGTTCTCCCTACACTAAACTTATAATTTTATTTAAGGAAATAATTTTAATTAATCTACCTAAAAATGTTATTAATTCCAAAAATCAAATATGTGTTATCATTTTTTATACATAATATGATGAAAGACAGAATATATTGTTTGGCACCACTTTGAGGTACTCTCTATAGAACTGAAATTGTTCCATGTCTCTCAGACAACATCCCACATTGAAATTGATTAGTCCTATCCATTCATTCATTTATTTCCTTACATCTACTTGACATTACCACAAACTTCCAATTTTATAGACTAATTAATGCATAGCACTAATCAATCTGATTATGCACTTCCAATGAGCAAATGATGCTATTTATCATTGTTACTTTTAATGAATGAGATTTATTTTTCATCTGTTGTAAATGTAAACATGCCTCTTGATAAGAAACAATTTTCAAAAAAGACACCTCTATATTAAATTCTAATAAATGTGACTATATCACCAAACAGATTGTTTTCTCCAATACTTGTGTGTCTCAATAATACACAATGACTTTTTACAAAATGAATCTATTTTTCTTCATGTTTCATTGATGGTATCGGTCTTGAAATTTAAAGTTTGGTGACATTCATTTTGTCTTATCATAATATAAAACTCTAGTATTAAATGCTGACCTAATAAAATATGGATTATTTTTTCCCCTTTTAGGATACATTATGTCATTGGGAAATAATATATGTTTAAACACATATGGGATTATTGGTTCTAAATGATATCTCTTCCATTCCAGAGTCCATACACCTTTAAATGACTCAATAACAGATGTAAAATGCAGAGTGAATATAAAAATATTTGATTAATTAAACCGTGAAGTATAGTTAAGCTGAGATTAAAATATTAATTTTCTTTATGTCTGTGGAATACTGATTAGTTCAGCATTCTCTTTTTCAAATACTGCTTTTGTCTATCATCATTATAAAGCATCACTATCAGCCTCACTTAAAAGAAAAATTGAATAA
Source organism: Prionailurus viverrinus (assembly GCF_022837055.1). Taxonomy (NCBI): domain Eukaryota; kingdom Metazoa; phylum Chordata; class Mammalia; order Carnivora; family Felidae; genus Prionailurus; species Prionailurus viverrinus. The sequence goes on from NC_062578.1 coordinate 57,079,437, forward strand.
TATTGACTTACTTAATCAGAATTTTAATAATATAAATCATATTTTCTGTAAAACATGAGATTTAGCATGCTTATTTGGAACTTGCTATTAAAAAAAAAAGTGGGACACTCTTTTCTCTCCCACAGGGTATCTCATATTTCTGATAGATTATTATTCTTTAAGCTCAACAAGAAAAAAGAAGTATGTTCCTAATAAATTTTGGGAACAGTGATATAAAATACTACAGATTATCAATCAATATATTTGCCAATAATGTTTCACTTTATATGTCTGTGAGAAAGCAAGATTTTGGCCAAACTATGGCTGGTCCATCCATATATCTTCTGCTGTGAAGGGGGAAGGAAATTTTGTATCAATTTTAAAGTACAAAATTTGGAATTAAGTAGATACCTGGGAGAAAACTGGAGTGAGATTTATGATCCCTTTCCTGTAGTTATTTAGAACATTATAATGCCCATAATGATCATGATTTAGATCAGTGAACAAGAAAAAAAAACACTTTAAATTTACTGGGCTTATTATTGGGTCATAAATAGTTATGGGTATATACTCTTTGGGGTTCAACATGTGACTGAGTCAGAAAACAGCTTAATTTGGTCTATCACAGGGACTTGCTTTCCATATAGTAGCAGTGTTTATGAGTGACCTTTATGAAGTATAACAGTGAGGCATAGGCTCATGGCAGTGAATACATATGTATTTATATTTTTAAAATTTTTAATATTTATAAAGTTATATTTATTCATATTCTTGTATATACTTAACATATATATATTAAATATATTTTCTGTGTGTATATATTACTATATATTTTTACACACAGGTATATGTAGTGCATTTTAAATACTGTATTACTTTGTCTTTTTATATTTTTAATAATGGTACAGTAATGAACATTGTTGTTTTTTTTTCTCAAAATTTTGTTAAATTCTAGTTAGTTAACATATAGTGAGTGTAATGTAGGTTTCAGAAGTAGAACTTAGTGATTCATGACTTACATATAACACCCAATTCTCAACCCAACAAATGCCCTCCTTAATACCTATCACCCATTTAGCCCATACCCCACCCCCCTTCCCTCCAGCAACCCCCAGTTTGTTCTCTATAGTTAGGTCTGTTATGGTTTGCTTCACTCTCTTTCCCCCCAACTTCCCCTATGTTCCTCTGTTTTTGTTTCTTAAATTCTACATATGTGTGAAATCATATATTTGCAAATAGCAAGATTTTATTCTTTTTGATGGCTGAGTAATATTCCATTACACACACACACATATGTATGCGCATAGCTTATACATATATATATGAAGTGGTATATACATAGTAAACAAATGGAATATATATAATATGATGAATTTTAAAATGTGGGATTTTAATTACATATATTTAAAATATTGTATATAATATTATATATTTAATCTTAAATGTGGGATTTAATATTATATATATACCACTTATATATATTATATATACCACTTCTTTATTCATTCATCAGTCAGTGGACATTTGGGCTCTTTCTGTAATTTGGCTATTGTTGATAGCATTGTTATAAACATTGGGGGTACATGTGCCCCTTTGTAACAGTATTTTTGTATCCTTTGGTTAAATACCTAGTAGCACAGTTGGTGCGTCATAGGGTAGTTCTATTTTTGACTTTCTGAGGAAACTCCATGCTGTTTTCCACAGTGCCTATATCTGCATAGTTGATTTCCAGAAATGGAACTACAGAGCTGCTGAATATGAAAGACAGCTTGATCCAATTTACTTCTTCTTTCTGACATGTGTGCTTCTTATTTAATATCTTTCCAACTTATTTAGAAATGGACACATCAAATTCATTTTCTGATTTAAAATATAAATTCTGACAAAATTCCTTGATCTATTTTTACTACATAAAATATATAAGTTCTGCATTGTGATATTTCCGATTTTTTAAAACACATTTCAAATGAAAACAGTTTGGATTTTTGTTTCCAGGAAACACATATTGAATATGACTTGTTTAGCACTCAAATGCATTTAGTAACTCATGCATTATGGCACTGTTTCTATATATAACTACAGAAATATGCAGGTGGTTTCTCAGAAGTAAAAAAAAAACCAACAAAACAAAACAAAAAGAAAACAACAAACAAACAAACAAAAAAACATGATAGAGCTCCTCCTGCAGATTTCACAAAAATGTCTCACAAAGACATGGTCATTTTGTTGGTGGTGGTGGTTTTCACAGAAAGAGAGAAAGCAAACACTTGTAATTCATATATATTGATGGAGATCTTGCTGACAAGTTCTAGGTTTCAATAGAGATCTTTCTTTCAAAGTATGTGTATAGCTTAACACCATATGTCCAGCTGTCCTGCCTGGAATGTTCACATTATATGATTCATTCATCTGGGATCCTGATTCCAGATGCTTGACCCATAGGTATGTCTTCCTAACTACCCATATTTCCCTTCTATGCTCATTTCCCTTGTTTTAGGTGCTTTCTCCAAACTTGGCAACACATCTCATTTTCAGAATCAGAAGTCCTTCTATCTAGTCAGCTCACTAGTTGAGAATCTTGTCTATCCCATCCATCTAGGTGATTGACCCTAACATCATCAATCTTAGTAGAATTTGCTTTTAAAAAAAATTTGTTTTATAGAATCGACACAGAATGTTGACAGTTTGGATAATTAACAAAAAAGAGTAATATCTTTTATTATCTAGTAATTTCTAAATTTATAGAGACATCATGGACCAGTGGGAAACTACTGGAGCAAGAGTGATGAATCCCACATTCCGGTCTGTCCACATATAGCAAAAACACACAAATAAAAATACTGTGTAATATTCAGCATGACAAACAAAAAAAACCCCTGTATAATATTAAGCAAAACAAATGTAACAAGTGAACAAAAAAAAAAAACCCTGTATAACATTAAGCAAGACAAATAAGCTTTCTAGACTTAGGCGTACAAAATGGTGAACACGTGTTGATCTGTCTACATTCTAAGGTTCGTGTGATGATTAAATGAGAATAATATCTTTTGTATTAGTAAATGCTCTTTAAGCACTTTCCTAAACACCTAATGGATGTAGGAAGAATTTAACTTTTTATCCCACTTCTGAGAAATAAGAAATTAAGACCCAAGGGGTTGAATGATTCATAGAAGATATTGAAACATAACTATACCCCAGGACTTCTGATTTCTACTCTATTTTGGATTTTATTGTGCAAAAAGTAGGAAATGTTACTGGCCCCTTAACTGAGTACAAACATTACAATTAGGTTATATTTGATAGTAACCATGATGATAGCTAAATTTTACAGTATTTAAAACATTGCCCTAATATTATAAAAGGATCTTAACTTCTCATTTCCATTTATATATGGTTTTATAGGATTAAAACAAATATTGAGGGATTTTAAAAAGTCTTTAGTGAAAATATTTTAACTCATTCAGAGTTGTCTTCTATAAAAATATTTGAAACACTGACATCATTCAGTAGATCTTTTCCCAGGGATGGCAAATAGCCTTTTAAAAATCATCTTTTAAAGGTGACCGCAATGATGAAAAGGTGCCATTTGCCCTACCACATTAAAACCCTCAGTCATATTCCTGTTCATATGGCCAACACTGACCCAGATGCCAAGCTGTGAAGCACAGTTCCCCACAGCAACAGCTGGTTGCTTGGCAGCCTCATTAAGTGTCTGCACTGGCCCCTGTAATATTGTCTGTGGGTCTCACATGTCATTATGCTGCTTATAGCTGCTCGGGGCTCTTGTGTCCTTCTGCTTAACTTGTCCCCTTGACTGATATGTTTCCACAGATTTTGTTAATTTTACTAATTTATTTTTAGGCAACCATCATTTGGTTCTTCTTATATACATGAAAGGCTATCCATGGACAAAATAAAATCTATAATTACTTTCCATCTTAATTCATTGAGAGGTAACAGTGCTTATTTAAATTTCAACATGGAAAAGGTATTTTCCTATGACCCACCTCTCAAACTGAAAAGGAATGTAATTTATATGATTTGTATGTAGTAATAATGATCAGATCCATTCTTTCCTTGAGAAGGGAACTCATAATCCTTAACCACAGGACAAATGGTACTACCAAATTTATCTGTTGGCATTTTCATTCCTGTTAACTTAATTACTAAAGTGTTTACAAATTCATAACACTTAGGATAAAAGTGAAAAACAGATAAACCTATCAATATATTAATCATAACGCTCTAAACAATCAACTACACAAACTGACAAATGTATTCTTCCAATGGCTATCTTGGTATAGAGAAAGTTGGAAAGGTAAGTGCCCTGAGTTTAGATTATATATGGAATCATGTGCAGTACTGAATGGCTTGACTTAGGAAGAAAAGATCAGAAAATCAAAGGGAAAAGGTTAAAGGACATAAGATAGCACATAAGGAAAGACAAGTAATTTGTTCTCACAGAAATAATATGAGTTTGTCTTTCCTATCTATAGAGCCTTAGCCAGTGCAATTCTCTGCAAGCTTAAAAAATGTTTGCCCAGTGGGATAGGATCTCACATAATATCACATACATCACATCCAAACAGGGATTCCCTCCTCTAGCAAAGGAGTTATGAAGTGAGCCAATGAGCATAGGATAATCTGATACTTTCACCTAGAACCTGGTGGCCTAATAGAGCATTTGACTAGCTTGTTGGAGATAAAGCAGAAGTACAACCTCAGATGGGATATCATCCTCCAGGAATCCATTTATACATTGAGCCAAAGAACTTTGTATGGTACTAAATTCCAGTAGGAAAACAAAAACAAAAACAAAAACAAAAACAAAAACAAAAACACAACCCTGGGTCTGGGAACTAAGAGGTAGAAGTAAATGCGGTCTCACAAATCTGGGTTCTGCATAGTTTGATGTTCTGTTCTCCCAAGGAGGAATACTTTCACCAGGAGATATAGCAAAGGTCACATTAAATATAAGGTACAGCTGTTGCTGGCAGAGTAATTTTTTATTGCATATTGCATATTTATTGTGGACTGTACAGAAACTTTGGGGTCTGGTATTATTTGTGTTGACTCATAGCAAATAGTAACATGATTGGTTGATCAATTAAATCCTGTGGTGGTTTGGCTTTATGCTTTCTTTGGGTGTGTTTGTGTGATGCTGGGTGTTTACTAAATCCATCTAACTTACTCAGACTTAAACATCAATATATATTTCACTTCATGTTCAATAGCTAAGATCTTTGCTCAGTTCTTTCAGCCTTCCATCAAGTCCATTGATTCTGGGTGCACAGTGTCTCCCTGACACATGTGCAACTCAGGGTTCAGCCAGGGATTTGAGAAAAGTTTGAATAAAGAGTTGGGGCTTTCCTTAGATGGAAGTCCTTCCCAGGATTTTCTTCCTTAGTTTCCAGCTGACTTGGAGCCTCAAACTCTGACACTTCAAGCCAAGGAACTATAGCTCTCCTTTTGGGTATTGGCTGACACATGTTCAGTCTTAAGAATGCCCTCAACAAAAAGCCACACAGTGGTGAAACTTATCTAGTCTGCCTTCTTTCCTTCAATGGTAAAACGCCCTTTAGGTCCTGTCTCTTTTTGGACACTCTGCAATACCATTATATAGTTTTTCCGTTAAATAATTCATCTGAAATTCTCAACTGTTATTATTGGATGGTACTATTCTCAAAGATTGGACTGAAATGCCAATTATTTTTTTTTTTATTTTATGTATATTCTCTATAAGTTTGAACTCAGCTTGGATATATGAGACAATCCTCGTACTTTTTTAAAGATAAAATTAATTCAGGATACCCAAACAATTGAATATCTGAGGCCAAAGAGCAGAAAGTATGGCAAACCAGAATTTACCACGCCCTAGGGTAAAGATGCAAACATAGGAAGGAGTGCTACTGAAGCAAGAGTTGAGATTATCCAGGAGAAGCAGGGACTATATAGGGGCCACTCTTACAAGGTGTGGAACCATGAAGGACACTCAGCTGCTTCCAAATATATTGCTTAAGTCAGAGAGAAACAAAGAGAAATACCCAAGCTCTCCTCTTCCTCCTGTTCTTAAGCTTCTGTTAGCAACCTGTGTTAGCTGAATCCAACAGCAAGGTGGCTGATGAGGGAAGCTGATAAGTGGAATACTCTCCTGAAATAGTGAGCAGAATAAGCTATGGGCAACAAAGAGATTTGAGATCAAACAAGACCAGAAGAGAAGTCATTCTTCATACTTTCCCAAAAATTATTTTTGTAATTTACCAAGAACTTATAATTTGCATGTTTAATTTATAGTAGTTCAAAGTTATGAAATAGTTTTCTTTCTCCTAGATAATGGAAGTGATGCAGAATATTTTAACTTTGCATACACATTTATTTGAACTCAACTATGTATCACTTTTACATTACTATAATCAATCTTTTATGCAGTTTTTATTTATATGTATCACACATGTACAATTTTCTTTGCTCTCATTTCTCTTGCATCTTTCAAACTCAATGGATGTCTCCTTATGTCACAAGTGTGTTCTTTAGAATTTATTTAGGGAGATTCTGCTTATGGCATATAATTTTATTGTGAATATATTTTTGTTTAACCCTAATTTTTGAAAACTTCATTCAAAAGGAATAAGATTCTTTACTTTTTTCTTTCAGCACACTGAACATATCCTTCCACTGTTTGCTGGTTTCCATTGTTTACATTGAAATATGTGCTGTCAGTCTACTTGTTGTTCCTTTGAAGTAAAAAAAAAATTGAAAAAATGCCAATAAATATGAATCACAAAATATAAATAATTTTTGGATTACACTCGGGGATCAGACTGACAAAATTAAGCTAACAGATTACTTTATTTCACACTATGTAGAAAGGGAAGATTTGTGTAAAACAAGAGATTTTATAATTTGCACATCTTTTATTTTAAAGGTAGTCTGATACATATTTTTCTCCCTACTTGGCTTTTCAACTGCTATACTGGTCAATTAAGATATGAACCAATATGAAAGCTGTTATTATCCACTAAAACTAATTTATTTCTCCCATTGAGTATTTTTATACATTTTAGTAATTTCTTCATATAAATGCAGAAATGAACATAATATGCTTTAATTTGTTGAGGAAACAGCAATGCTACAGAGTAAGTTTTTCATTTTCCTATACTTCTATTAAATATTTTCCCCTTTTCATCTCTATTTTAAGAAGTCATTTTGCCAAAATAAGAAAGTGAGGCATATAAAATAATATCAGGTGTAATTTTTTTAAACTTGCTTCTAATCACCAGCCTATTTTCATTTTTATCAGGATGTTTTCCAGCAGAGCACACCATAAAAAAAGCTACTCTAATGTAAATATCCTAAAATATATGGTTTTAAAAGAAAATAATATTGAGATAGGCTTTGAGGATATATTGCCAAATTTTAGGATGCCCAAGGACATTAATTCAAAATTATCTGTCAAGCAATTAATAAGGAACATTTTTATTATTTAGTTCTACAAGTAGGCAGGATTGACATTTTCTTACCCATGTCAGAATTCTCTACCTAATTAGAATTGTAGGCATGAGATTATTTTTCATGTAAACTAAACAATATAAATATTTCTAAATATGCACAGCATTCATGTATTATCAAGAACATTAACTAAAAAAATTACTTAATTCTCAACATCTAATAAATATTTCTCAATTATTTCAGCCTGGAAACCATAGGTGAAAAAAACTGGGCATGGTATGGCATAACGCGATAGAATTTTATGTGAAGTTTATGATAGAATGTTCCAAACCAAAAAATCTATAAAATTACACAGACGGTTATACTGGTTTTCTAGTTGATAGGCCATAAAAACACTGTGAACAAGAGATGTAAAATAGGTTTCATTTTGCCTTTCTGCTCTGAAAGAATGTTGCTGACAAGAGCTCCAGACTGTGGAAGAACATGGAGTAAGATAGTGGGGAGCCAGTTCTTCAATAAACTTTGGGCTAATCTTGCATTTGTTATGAAAATTGGTAAGGAGTCATACAAATTTCTCTGCAGTTCTTATGTACAAATAAAACTTTAGTCATAGCTTGTATTTATTGTTTATTTTCTTCAATATTTTGAAACATTCATTAATCAATGCAATGGCCAGGTATTTAAAATGACTTTGTTAATTCTTGATATTTAAACCATCATAGATGATTAATTTAAAGCAACTGTGGTAATTTTATTCAGTTTACTAGAAATCATTTTAGAAAAAAAAGTTATGTTACCACATTCTGGGCAAAATGCTAGGCAAATTAGTGCCCGCCAGAATGCTTTTTGAAATGGGATAAGAATGAAGAAGAGATGATAGATGATAGATAGATAGACAGACAGGGAGAATGATAGATTAAAAGTGACAGTCTTGGAGGGCCTGGGTGGTTCAATCAGTTAAGTGTCTGACTCTTGATTTCAGCTCAGTTTCGTGAGATAGAGCCCACTTCGAGCTCTGCGCTGACAGAGTGGAGACTGCTTAGGATTCTCATTCTCTCTCTCTCTCTCTCTCTCTCTCTGTCTCTCTCAAAATAAACAATTAAAACAAAAAAAGAAAGAAAGTGACAATCTCTTTTACCTTTGGATATTGTCTGGTAATATGTCCTGAAATGTCTGTAGCCAATTGAACCAAGAATTGTTCTAAAAATAAAATACAAACTTCAGAGACAGTAAAGCAGGAAGATTTAAAGAATGTGGTTAATCGATTGTCTTTGAGCCACTGAATTTACTAATCATGGAGTCATCATACCTTGGGAGTTTTTAATGTGAGGTTATAAATATTGTTATTGCTTAAATCACTTTGAGTTGATTTTCCACTAGCTGCAAATGTATGCTAATTCACTCCCCTTACTAAAGAAATGAGGAAGCAATGAACCATAAGGAATAAGGAACTAAGTAAGATGCCCCCCAGTTACTCAGGATACATCCAAGTTATAAACCTAAATATACCTACATCTAAAGCCTAGCCTCATTTCATTACACATAGGGAATTAGCTAACCTATGTCCATCCGGGAGGTTATTTAGGTATATCAGAAAATGCAACAACCTTCCCCCATAACATCCTGTAAAGTTCAATTCCAAGAAAAAAGACATACATAAAAGAGTGTGTTTCTCCAACTACTTAAAAGCAGAGGACAAAACTGATATCTTAATTTGTATGTAATGATTCTTAATGCAAATAAAAGTAGAGCACATTGAGTCTGGATTGCAATTCTGACTGCCACAAAAGAGTAAAAATTTTCTTATGTAAACTTTTTGGTTTGTTGCAAGGATACACAATGTCTCAAATACCAAATAATGCTTTTATCATTAGCTTTAAATATTAAAACAAACAAGTTAATTGATGTTTAGTGTTTTTTCTTAGAAAGTAGAGTTTATTTAAAACAAAAAGTAAAATAAAAAATTCAGTTTGCTTTTAGAAATTTACAGATGTTTCAGTGAGGCATCTGTTATAAATTTTGAAACCTGCTCCAAGGCAAAACAATTATCTTGTCATAGCATCCTTTCTATTATCTACCCCTTCATCACTCTTAAATAAGGCTTTTGTATATTTGGAGTCAGAGTGTTTGCAGATAATCAATATGATGCTAAGGGTTGTTTTGGTTTGCTTTTTGTTCTTTTAAACTGGTTGGAAGTAATATGTAAGGCATGGTGACAAAGCTATTTAACTAAATGTTTTCACCAAATAAACTACTTTCATCATTTCTTTCCTGCTATAATTTAAACAATTGCCTTCGGTGCACTGCAAAATCTTTTATATTTAAGTGTTATTAACCAAATTTTGAGATCAGGATTCAATTACTTTTTAATTATTTACTAGATCCACCTACTGATTTTCCCTTTGTTTTACTAACATTTTTTTTGTTTTCCATCAAAAGTTTGTTTTACAAGATAAAATATTTAATATATTCCTTTAATAAAGAGAGGGTAAATTCTGAGGTAAAAGTGTTAGCAGAGAAACTAAAGAATTTGGCTTGTAAATAAGAAAAGTGGTTTTGAGTCTGTAAGGTGGAATCTTTGAGAACTGAACTTCTCACAGTGATTAATATCAATAATCTTTGTGTTTCATAGACTTTGGTCTTGTCTCTTGTATTCCACTAGCTGCCATTAGTCAGAAGCAACTTCTCCTGAAAAAGGGTGGGGATTATTTTTCTGGTTGCCTCTGCAACATAACTGGGGATCAACAAATATTAGGGCCACCTTCTCTTTCTAGAGCTCCCCGCTCTTTGATGATGGAAAGGATGTCAAGGCCTCCTCAAGAAATTGAAAGATAAACAAATAACACACTTTAAAATCTGTGGAAAACTAGTTCACTGAACATTTCTAAACCGTCATAAGAATCTTTTCATTATCCATGCCTGGAGTTGGTTGAATAACAGCCACCTGAAGCTATCTGCTCCTTGTCATTAGCACCTGTAAATGTTACCTTAAAAGGAAAAGGGGTCTTTGCAGATAATATTAAGTTAAGGATCTGAAATTGGGAGATTATTCTGGATAGGCCCTGATAATAAGCATATCTTTATAAGGGGAGGTAGAAAAAGATTTGAGGTAGGCAGAAGGCAATATGATCACAGAAGCAGATATTGGAATGACATGGCCACAAACCAAGGTTTGCCAGCAGCCACCAGAGCTGGATACAAGGAAAAGATTTCCCCCTACAGCCTCCAGAGGGAGCACAGCTCTACCTGATATCATGATTATGGCCAAGCGATGTTGATATCGGACTTCTGCCTTCCAGAACTGTGAAGAAACAAATTTTTGTTGTTTTAAGCCACCAGCTCTGTAGCAGTTTGTTATGGCATCCACAGGAAATTAATAAAATAATATAACTGTTAAAAATATACTTGGGGGGGGGAGGAGCCAAGATGGCAGAACAGTATTGGAGTTTTTTGTGTGTCTCGCATCATGAAATACCACCAGACCAACACTAAACCATCCTGCACACCTAGAAAACTGATTTGAGGATTAACACAACAATATGCACAACGTGAACCACAGAATTCAGCAGGTACATGGCGTGGAGAGGTGAACTTGGGTAAAGAGAAGCCATGGCAGGCAGGGAGCTGCTTTTGCAGGTGGAGAGAGGACAGAGACCAGGGGGAGAATACGGGAAAAGCACCCCTCCCCAAAAGCAGCTGGAGAGAAAGTAGAAAATTGGAAACAGCCACAGGGACTAAACTAAACAGGGAGAAAGGAGAAAGGAGAGGGTTTAAATTCCATTAACACTGTAAACAAGGAGAGTGCAGAGTCTGCAACTCCACAGCTCGATACCTGGCAGTGCTGTGGTGGGAAGGGTGAATCCGCGCCCTCCCCCCAGGAGCAGAGTGGGGTCCAGGAGGTTCTTGGGCCACATGGGGAAAAGCGGTTCCACTGCTGGAAGGACATTGGTAGAGACTGTTGAAGCTTGTTGAAGCCTGTTGAAGACTGTTGAAGACTGTTGAAAGTCTTAAGGGTGAAGCCTGGTGCCAGATGTGGGCTGTGATTTTCCATAATCCCTGAAATGCTGCTGCTACACTATCTCGCAAACTTTTTCTGGGGCGGGCTGGCACCTGGCCACAGTCTGGGGGCACTGGCAGCAGCAGGGTCCAGCAAGCGTTCCTGGATGCATCTGACATCCGGTCATTGCTCACTGAGACTCTCCCACAGAGGGGCAGAATGGGTCAAAGCCACAGTCCTTAAGAAGTAAGGGGCTGGGGAAAACAGCCACATCTGAGACAAAACTCAGGAGAGAGGTACTGCTTGGGGATTGGTCATGGACAGTGAAAAAGCAGGGAGTGGACAAAAGCTGAAGACAGAGGACAAGTGTGCGATTCCTGATTAGGGAGAACAGAGTTCTGATACTAGAGACTGGGTAGCTGGGTGATGCCATTTTCACCGCTCCCGCGCATGTGCATACGAACCCGTGGGCGCCACAACACTCCACCCCAGTGGGCTAGCAGTGCCATCTCGTTGAGAATGGAGGAGTTACACTAAGTCCTGCCCAACTGGGCCAACCTTGCTCTTCAAGAACACACATCTCACAGCCTGCTTAGTTTATGGACTATAAAGTGCTTCATAGTCTGACTTCTAGAGGAAAATGAAATAATTTCAGTCCTATTTCAATCTATTAGCAGGCCCATCTATTTAATTTACTTTCTTTCTTTCTTTTTCTCTTTCTCACTTCTTTTTCTTGAAATGGAAAGAAAAAAATTTATTTTTATTTTCAATTTTTATTAAAAATATGTTTCTTTATTTTTTTACTCTATTTTTTAATTTTTGTGTAAATTTTTTCAAATTCTATTTTATTCCATCATTTTATTTTTGTCTACTACAGTGTATTCACTTTCTAAATTTTCAAATGATTTCCGTTTTTTTCTTTTTTCTCTTTTTCATTTCTTTTCTTTTTCTTGAATACAGAAAGAGACATAATTAATTTTTATTAAAAATCTTTTTCTTTAATTTTTTCTAATATATTCTTTACTTTTGTGTAAGTTTTTTCAAATTCTACTTTTCTCCCATCATTTCATTTTAGTCTACTTCAGTGTATTCATATTTTCAAATACTCAAAGGATTTCCTTCCCCCCACTTTTCTTCTCTAATCTATCAAACCACTTTCAATACCCAGACCAAAACATACCTAAGATCTAGCATCATTTATTTGATTTGTGTGTGTGTGTGTGTTTAAGTTTTAACTTTAATATTTTTTTAATTTCAATTTTTCTACCTCATTAACTACCTTTCTCCCTTCAAAATGATGAAACGAAGGAATTCACCTCAAACAAAAGAGCACGAAGAAACGACAGCCAGGGATTTAACCAACACAGGTACAAGCAAGATGTCTGAAACAGAATTTAGAATCATGATAATAAGAATACTAGCTAGAGTCAAAAATATATTAGAATCCCTTTCTGCAGAGATAAAAGAAGTAAAAACTAGTCAGGATGAAATAAAAAATTCTATAACTGAGCTGCAATCACGGATGGATGCCACCGTGGCAAGGATGGATGAGGCAGAACAGAGAACCAGCAATATACAGGACAAACTTATGGAGAATAATGAAACAGAAAAAAAGAGGGAGATTAAGGCAAAAGACCATGATTTAAGAATTAGAGAACGTTGAAAAAAAAAAATTTAGGGGCGCCTGGGTGGCGCAGTCGGTTAAGCGTCCGACTTCAGCCAGGTCACGATCTCGCGGTCCGTGAGTTCGAGCCCCGCGTCGGGCTCTGGGCTGATGGCTCAGAGCCTGGAGCCTGCTTCCAATTCTGTGTCTCCCTCTCTCTCTGCCCCTCCCCCGTTCATGCTCTGTCTCTCTCTGTCCCAAAAATAAATAAATGTTGAAAAAAAAATTAAAAAAAAAAGAATTAGAGAAATCAGTGACTCATTAACAAGGAACAACATCAGAATCATAGGGGTCCCAGAAGAGGAAAAGAGAGAAATAGGGGTAGAAGGGTTATGCGAGCAAATCATAGTGGAAAACTTTCCTAACCTGGGGAAAGACACAGACCTCAAAATCCAGGAAGCACAGAGGACCCCATTAGATTCAACAAAAACCGACCATCGACAAGGCATATCATAGTCAAATTCACAAAATACTCAGGCAAAGAGAGAATCATGAAAGCAGCAAGGGAAAAAAAAGTCCCTAACCTGCAAGGAAAGACAGATCAGGTTTGCTGCAGACCTATCCACAGAAACGTGGCAGGCCAGAAAGGAGTGGCAGGACATACTCAGTGTGCTGAATTAGAAAAATATGCAGCCAAGAATTCTTTATCCAGCAAGGCTGTCATTCAAAATAGGAGAGATAAAAAGTTTCCTAGACAAAAATTAAAGGAGTTTGTGACCACTAAACCAGCCATGCAAGAAATTTTAAAGGGGACTCTCTGAGGAGAGAAAAGACGAAAATATAAATAGATAAATAAATACCCAAAGCAACAATGATTAGAAAGGACCAGAAAACACCACCAGAAACTCCAATTCTACAAGCATCATAATGGCAATAAATTCATCTTTCAGTACTTACTCTAAATGTCAATGGACTCAATGCTCCAATCAAAAGACATAGGGTAACAGAATGGGTAAGAAAACAAGATCCAACTATATGCTGATGACAAGAGACCCACTTTAGACCTAAAGACACCTTCAGATTGAAAATAAGGGGATGGAGAAACATCTATCATGCTAATGGTCAACAAAAGAAAGCCGGAGTAGACATAGTTATATCAGACAATCTAGACTTTAAAATAAAGACTGTATCAAGAGATGCAGAAGGGCATTATATCATAATCAAGGGGTCTATCCACCAAGAAGACCTAACAATTGTAAACATTTATGTACCAAATGTGGTAACACCCAAATATCTAAATAAATTAATCATAAACATAAAGAAACTCATCAATAGTAATACCATAATAGTAGGAGACTTCAACACCCCACTTACAACAATGGACAGACCATCCAATCAAAAAATCAACAAGGAAACAATGGCTTTGAATGACACATTAGACCAGATGGACTTAACAGGTATATTCAGAACATTTCATTCTAAAGCAGCAGAATATACATTCTTCTCCAGTATACATGGAACATTATCCAGAATAGACCATATACTGGGAAACAAATCAGCCCTAAGCAAGTACAAAAAGATCAAGATCATACCGTGGATATTTTCAGACGACAACACTATGAAACTAGAAATCAACCACAAGAAAAAATTTGGAAAGGTAACAAATACTTGGAGACTGAAGAACATCCTACTAAAGAATGAATGGGCTAACCAAGAAGTTAAAGAGGAATTAAAAAGTATATGGAAGCCAAAGAAAATGTTAACACCACAACCCCAAATCTCTGGGATGCAGCAAAGGTGGTCATAAGAAGAAAGTATATAGCAATCCAGGCTAAAGAAGGAGGAAAGATCTCAGATACACAACCTAACCTTACGCCTTAAGGAGCTGGAAAAAGAACAGCAAATAAAACCCCAAACCAGCAGAAGACAGGAAATATTAAAGATTAGAGCAGAAATTAATGCTATTGAAACCAAAACCAAAACCAAAACAAACAAACAAACAAAAAACAGTAGAACAGATCAATGAAACCAGAAGTTGGTTCTTTGAAAGAATTAACAAAATTGATAACCCAATAGCCAGTTTGATCAAAAAGGAAAAGAAAAGGACCCAAATAAATAAAATTGAGAATGAAAGAGGAGAGATCACAACCAACACAATAGAAATAAAAACAATAATAAGAGAATATTATGAGCAATTATATCCCAATGAAATGGGCAATCTGGAAGAAATGGACAAATTCCTAGAAACATATACACTACCAAAACTGAAAACAGGAAGAAATAGAAAATTTTAACAGACCCATAACCAGGAAGGAAATCAAATTAGTAATTAAAAATCTGCCAAAAAAACAAAAGTCCAGGACCAGATGGCTTTCCAGGGGAATTCTATCAAACATTTAAGGAAGAGTTAACACCTATTCTCTTGAAGGTGTTCCAAAAAACAGAAATGGAAGGAAAACTTCCAAACTCTTTCTATGAAGCCAGAATTATCTTGATTCCAAAACCAGACAGAGACCCCACTGAAAAGGAGAAATATAGACCAATTTCCCTGATGAACATGGATGCAAAAATCCTCAACAAGATACTAGCCAACCAGCTTCAACAATATATTAAAAAATTATTCACCACGACCAAGTGGGATTTATACCTCGGATGCAGGGCTCATTCAATATCCGCAAAACAATTAACATGATTCAACACATCAATAAAAGAAAGGACAAGAACCATAAGATTCTCTCAATAGATGCAGAGAAAGCATTTGACAAAATCCAGTATCCTTTCTTGATAAAAACCCTCAAGAAAGTTGGGATAGAAGGAGCATACCTCAAGATCATTAAAGCCATATATGAACGACCCAATGCTAATATCATCTTCCATGGGGAAAAATTGAGAGCTTTCCCCCTAAGGTCAGGAACAAGACAGGGATGTCCATTCTTGCCACTGTTATTCAACATAGCATTGGAAGTCTTAGCCTCTGCAATCAAACAACACAAAGAAATAAAAGGCATCCAAATCAGCCAGGAGGAGATCAAACTTTCACTCTTCACAGATGACATGATACTCTGTATGGAAAACCCTAAAGATTTCACCAAAAAACTACTAGAATTGATTGATGAATTCAACAAAGTTGCAGGATATAAAATCAACACACAGAAATCAGTTGCATTCCTATACACCAACAATGAAGTGACAGAGAAATCAAGGAATCGATCCTATTTACAGTTGCACCAAAAACCATAAAATACCTAGGAATAAATCTAACCAAAGAGGTGAAAAATCTATACACTGAAAACTGTAGAAAGCTTATGAAAGAAATTGAAGAAGATACACAAAAAAATGGAAAAAGATTCCATGCTACTGGATAGGAATAACAAATATTGTTAAAATGTTGATACTACCCAAAGCAATCTGCATATTCAATGCAATCCCTATCAAAATAACACCAGCATTCTTCACAGAGCTAGAACAAACAATCCTAAAATTTGTATGGAACCAGAAAAGACCCTGAATAGTCAAAGGAATCTTGAAAAAGAAAAACAAAGCAGGAGGCATCACAATCCCGGACTTCAAGCTATACTACAAAGCTGTAATAATCAAGACAGTATGGTACTGGCACAAGAACAGACATGCTGATCAATGGAACAGAATAGAAAACCCAGAATTGGACCCACAAATGTATGACCAAGTAATCTTTGACAAAGCAGGAAAGAATATCCAATGGAATAAAGACAGTCTCTTCAGCAAGTGGTGCTGGGAAAACTGGACAGTGACATGCAGAAGAATGAACCTGGACCACTTTCCTACACCAGACACAAAAATAAACTCAAAATGGATGAAAGACCTTAATGTAAGACAAGAAGCCATCAAAATCCTCAAGGGGAAAGCAGGCAAAAACCCCTTTGATCCTTGCCGCAGCAACTTCTTACTCAAACATGTCTCCGGAGGCAAGGGAAACAAAAGCAAAAATGAACTACTGGGACCTCATCAAAATAAAAACTTCTGCACAGCAAAGAAAACAATCAGCAAAACTAAAAGGCAACCGACAGAATGGGAGAAGATATTTGCAAATGACATATCAGATAAAGGGTTAGAATCCAAAATCTATAAAGAACTTATCAAACTCAACACCCAAAAAACAAATAATCCAGTGAACAAATGGGCAAAAGACATGAATAGACACTTCTCCAAAGAAGACATCCAGATGGCCAACCGACACATGAAAAAATGCTCGACTTCACTCATCATCAGGGAAATATAAAT
The DNA here is from genome assembly GCF_022837055.1 of Prionailurus viverrinus. Classification (NCBI taxonomy): domain Eukaryota; kingdom Metazoa; phylum Chordata; class Mammalia; order Carnivora; family Felidae; genus Prionailurus; species Prionailurus viverrinus. The sequence goes on from NC_062578.1 coordinate 57,096,725, forward strand.
CAAAACCACAATGAGATACCACCTCAGACCTGTCAGAATGGCTAACATTAACAACTCAGGCAACAACAGATGTTGGCCAGGATACGGAGAAAGAGGGTCTCTTTTGCATTGTTGGTGGGAATGCAAGCTGGTAAAGCCACTCTGGAAAACAGTATGGAAGTTCCTCAAAATAGTAAAAATAGAACTACTCTATGACCCAGCAATTGCACTACTAGGCATTTATCCGAGGGATACAGGTGTGCTGTTTCGAAGGGACACATGCACCCCAATGTTTATAGCAGAACTATCAACAATAGCCAAAGTATGGAAAGAGCCCAAATGTCTATTGATGGATGAATGGATAAAGAAGATGTGGTATATATACACAATGAAGTATTACTTGGCAATCAAAAAGAAAGAAATCTTGCCATTTCCAACTACATGGATGGAACTGGAGGGTATTATGCTAAGTGAAATTAGTTAGTCAGAGGAAGACAAAAATCATATGACTTCACTCACATGAGGACTTTAAGAGACAAAATAAATGAACATAAGGGAAGGGAAACAAAAATAATAAAACATGGAGGGGGACAAAACATAAGAGACTCATAAATATGGAGAACAAACTGAGGGTTACTGGAGGGGTTATGCGAGGGGGGATGGGCTAAATGGGTAAGGGGCACTAAGGAATCTACTCCTGAAAGCATTGTTGCACTATATGCTAACTAATTTGGAGGTAAATTTTTAAAAAATGAAAAATAAAAAATAAAATAGAATAAAATAAAATTTCAAAGGCCTTTAAAATACACACACACACACACACACACACACACACTTTAGGTTTCTTACAAATTAATATTCAGTAATCCCCCGCTTATCCATGGAGAATATATTCCAAGACTCTCAGAGGATACCTGAAATTACAGATAGTACCAGACTCTATATACTATGTTTTTCATATGTACATAAATAAATATATATATGGTAAAGTTTATGTATCAGGCATACTAAGAGATTAACAATAATAAAATAGAATATTTTAACAATTATTGCAATAAAAAGTTATATGAATATGGTCTCTCTTTCAAAACGTCTTATACTGTACTTATCCTTGTAATGATGTGAGATGATAAATGTCTATGTGATGAGAAGAAATGAAGTGAATGTCACCAACATTGTGACATAGTGTTAGGCTACTACTGACTCTCTGATGATTTATCACAAGGAGAATCATTTGCTTCCAGACCACAGGTGACCATGGGTAACTGAAACACAGAAATGAAATACATAAATAAGGGGGTCTACTGTACTCCACCGTTTGCAACTATTTTTAAAATTCTGTGCCAATCATTCTTCAGGTATTCTAAACTTGGAAACCATAGGAGTTGGCCATAGAGAGTGGTGACGGATACTTCATTCCCATTCCTTATACTCAAGTACCCCATATAACTTGTGAATTAAATTATAAATTGATCCTATTTCCAGGATTTCCCTCACTATGATTATCTTACCCTACACAGGCAACTTAGGTAAATATATTTATTTGGGATTTATAAGATTACTTTTTCTATTGTGATTTTTGGGTCTGTGCAACTTCTTTTACCTCTAAAGAGCATAAATGTTATCTCAGGAAGATTGCAAATATGCACATATCATCCGTGTGGAAATAGGTTTATACTGACAATGACCTAGCAGTTTACAACTTTTGTTTCAATTCTGATTGACAGGAATGTTAAGGATTACTTCAATTTAGGGACCAAGAGCTTATAAGTCCTTTCAGAGAAACCCTATTCATAGTGAAAAGAAAGGTTTATCTCTGTAAAGAGTAAGGATTAGGTCGAGATTTGTGCCTTGCATGTGACCTTCTTGGTTCTAGTTGTGAGGTATTTAAAAGATTTTCTTTCAATCATTTGATGAATTCAGAATTATTTTCATATCGTATCAAAGTGTTGCATGATTTTTATGTTTTTTTTTCTTTTGTGGTCACGGATAATTTTTGACAAAATAATGACTTCAGAAAGTTTGGCTCTCAAAGGACACTCTCCTTTGCATGATTTGAACACCAAGTTTGTTGTCGCGCTGTGATTTACATTAATTGAATGATTACTAGGGGGAAAAATCCATAAACACAAGATGAAGTATTTTTTAGACATGAGATAGTGCAACTACAATTCTGCATAGAAACGACTACGGAAAATAAGTCACAAGGCTTCAACCTAAATTATGTGAAAGCAAAACTGGAGAAAAATTATGGGCTATAGCCAGACAGCATGTGAAAACTCTGCCTGGAAATTCCACAGGAGTACAAATTACTGTGTACGGTGTCTTTTTCTGGTTATTCCATCACATTCAGACTTTTGAAAGGCAGTGAGACTGCTATAGCTTTTGCTCTTATTTATGATTTCAATTTTTTTTTGCCTGTATGCATCTTTTAAGAAATAATGAGGGCCCACCAATACCTATCATTTTAAATCAGATCAGATCACATGTTCAGCTGATATAATTGGCATGGTCAGGTACTAGGTTACTCACTGAGGCCTGAAAGTTTAATTATAAAAGATTTTCAAACTAGAAATTCTATGCATTCTGTGGGAAGATCACTAACTTAGGAACAAAAAACTTGTATGTGAGCCAAATAGAAATCACTTTTGGAAGTCTGGCTAAAATGAGAGTTACAGAAAGCTGCCAGGATTATGTGTTAGAAGATTGAAGAGTCTGGCTGCAAATTTCAGAGGATTTAATTCTGTTTGACACTGAGGAAAGAAATGTAAATTCCTTTATGTATTCTTTATTGGCTAATTCAGATGTCTCACAAAAAGATTCCACTTGGAATAAGAGAAATTTAAATTCTATCACATTAATACTTGATATTCTTACAGTATGAATTCATCTCTGGCATATAATGATTTATTAAATGGAGAGTTTTCAAATACACAATGACATTTTACTTCAAGTATAATTTATGAGAGCTAATGCCATTTTTGAAAGCCATATAAGTTTGACAGTCTAAAAGTTTAAATAACAATCATTATGTGTTTCCTACATTTTTATCAGCTATTTTATAATCTTGTGGATCTCACTGAAGGGTAAGGTTATATATTTATAACTTACAAATTATAAACCAGTGTTAATTGATTTCAAACCTAGCAATGCAGCTGGAGAAAATGTTTCAAGCTACCGTTGCTAGAGAAGTTTTAAGCATTTGTAGCTTTGAAATTTAAGCCCACTAAGAGAAAATTTTCCATAAACCCCTATATTGGAAAAAAAACTATTAATAATTTACTTTACAGTAAAAACTGGAATATACTAAGAACATAGCAGGAGAATGTCTTATTTTTTTAAAAAATCATAAGTTTAAACTTGCAACATGCTGTAGAAAAAACAAATGGGGAAAATAACACCATTTTGTTCAATGCTGTAGATTCACCAAGTTTTTTTTTTTTTAGGTATTAGAGAAATTCTCCAGGAATTTTATATGCTATTCTTCTTTTGTTGGATCACTATTCTCTCTAATCTCTACCTTGCCAGGTCCCACTTTTCCTTCAGATGTCAGCTTGCATGTTACTTTCTCTTCAAGGCCATGTCTGACTGCTACCTTGTCACTCAAAGTGTAATTAGGTGGTCAGTATGTGTTCTCATTTTGTACCCTTCACTTATCAAAATGCAGCAACTGTTACAAATTTGTATGCTATTTATATTATCTTCACACGAGACCATTAACTCTCTAAGTTCAGAGACTGTTTGTCCTGATCACCTATGCCTAAATAAGTGATCAGAAAACAAGAGGTGCTCAATAAACTATTGTTACCTTATCAAGTGGATGGATTAATAAAGAAGTGTGTTAATGGAAAAGATGCAGACCGGATGCAGGTGTTCTTAGCTTTTCAGATAAGAAATATCATATTCTGTCATTTTTAGACACCAAGCAGATGCTATGGCCCCCAATGAGGGGGCCATGTAACTCATTTTAGTTAGACTTCCAAAAGTGATTTCCTGTTTACTAAATCATCATTATAGAGATTGAACTTGACATTAAGTAAAAAAGAATCCAAATGCTGAATTTTAGAGATTATCTCAATTATCTGACAAAGACCCAACTTTTTAATCTAAGTTTGATGTAGTCACTAATATTTGCACAGCATTTGCAGGAATATAAATTGCTTCAAACTTTTGGCGTAGAACTTGTCCATAACTCACCAAATGTAAAACCCATCTACACTTTGACCTAGCAATTCTAAAACCATGCAAAAATATACATGGGAGAATATTCGGTTGTGCATGTTAGTGAATAATTATAGACAACCCCAAGCCTCATCATTTGGAGACTGGCCTAATACATTATGGTATAATTAGATACCATGGAGCTATTTAAATTAATGAAGGTAGTTTAATTATATTTATATGAAAAAAGATTTCAAATGTATTGTTTGATGATAGCAAGCACATTATAGAACAATATATTGACTGGGATTATATTTTTATGTTTATACTCATACCACATATATGTCCAAACATATATTCATTTATAATTCAACAAACATTCCATGAGGAATCATATGCTAAAAAGTGCTCTGTGCAGGGAATATAAAGTGGTATATAAAATAAACATAGGTTTTGTTTGTTTTGAGAGAGAGAGAGAGAGAGAGAGAGAGAGAGAATATCTTAAGCAGGTTCCACACACAGCATGGAGCCCAATGTGGGGCTCTATCTCATGAACCATGAGATCGTGACCTGAGCTGAAATCAAGAACTGGATGCTTAACTGAATGAGCCATCCAGGCTCCCCCTCAATTTTTTTATTATATATTATAATGGAAAATAACACAATGTTTATAAGTGAATACAAAATGCTATTGGAAAAGGTACACCAAAATCTTAAACAATGCACACTTAGTCCAAGACTGAGATGGAAAAATGAAGAAAATGGTTAAGAACAGCTTTTGTAGTTTGTTCTTTATATTTTAAAATAAAGTGTACATTTGCCAACAATCAGCATGCATTTATTTTATATTGAAAAGAAAGAATGAAAACCTTTACTGGAAAACTTTAGTTAGCCCATGCCACTTAATTCCTCCCAAAGTTTTCTAAATTATCTCACAAGAATTTCAATTTGAAACTTAAACAAGTTTTTGTTTTGTTTTTTAGCAGACTTTTTTCTGAGGAGCAGTTTTAGGGTTATAGCAAAATTGAGCAGAAGGTACAGAGATTTCCCATATAACTTCTGCCCTCATGCATGCATAGCTCCCTCGTTATCGAGATCCCCCACAACAGTATTACATTTGTTATAACTGTTAGACCTACATTGACACATTATCACCCAAGGTTCATAGTTTACAGTAGGGTTCACACTTGGTGTTGTACTTTCTATGGGTTTGGACAAATGTATAATGACATCTATCCAACATATGGTATCATAGAGAGAAATTTCACACTCCAAAAATCCTCTGTGCTCCCTCAATTCAATTCCCAATCTTAGCCACCACTGATTTTTTACTGTTTCCATAGTCTTGCTTTTCTAGAATGTATATTGTTGAAATCATATAGTATGTAGCCTTTTCAGGGTACTTTCACTTATTATATGCATTTAAGTTTCCTCTATGTCTTTTCATGGCTTGAGAGCACATTTGTTTTTAGTGCTGAATAATATTCTGGTGTCTAGATGTACCACAGTTTATTTATTCACTTACTGAAGGATATCTTGGTTACTTCTGGGTTTTGGCAATTATGAAAAAAGCTGATATAAACATCCATGTGCAGGCTTTTGTCTCTACATAAGTTTTCAACTTCTTTGGGTAAATACCAAGGAGTACAACCACTGGATCTTATGCACTAGTATGTTCAGTTTTTAAAGAAATCATCAAACTGTCTTCCAAAGTGACTGTTGAATTTTGCATTCTCAATTGCGATAAATACACCTTTCTCTTGCTCCACATCCTTGCCAGCATTTATTGTTGTCAGTGTACTGGATGCTGGCCACTCTAAAAGGCATATAGTGGTATCTCAATGTTGTTTTAATTTGTATTTCCCTGATGATACATGATGTGGAGCATCTTTTCATACAAATCACATATGTGTCAATCGTATATCCTCCTTGGTGAGACGTACACATTTTTGGCCCATTTTTAAATTGGATTGTTTGCTTCCTTATTGAGTTTTAAAGGTTTAATAATATTTTTGGGGGGCGCCTGGGTGGCTCAGTTGGTTAAGCGGCCGACTTCGGCTCAGGTCATGATCTCGCAGTCCGTGAGTTCGAGCCCCACGTCGGGCTCTGTGCTGACAGCTCAGAGCCTGGAGCCTGTTTCAGATTCTGTGTCTCCCTCTCTCTGACCCTCCCTCATTCATGCTCTGTCTCCGTCTGTCTCAAAAATAAATAAAACGTTAAAAAAATTTAAAAAAAATATTTTGGATAATAGTCCTTTATCAGACATAGCTTTCACGAATATTTTCTTCCAGTCTGTGGCCACTCATTTTGTTCCATTGACTGTCCTTTGCAGAGCAAATATTTTTAATTTTAATAGAGTCCAGCTCGTCAGTTCCTTCTTTCATGGGTGGTGCCTTTGGCAATATATCAAAAAAGTCATCAACAAACTCTAGGTCGTATAGGTTTTCACCTATGTTATCTTCTAGGATTTTTAAAGTTTTGCATTTTACCTTTAGGTCTATGATCCATTTTTGAGGTAATTTTTGTGACGGCAATAAGGTTTGTGTCTCGATTCACTTTTTTCCATGTGGATGTTCAGTTGTCCCAGCACCATTTGCTGAAAAGACTACCTTGGCTCCATTGTATTGCCTTTGCTCCTTTGTCAAAGATCAGTTGACTCCACCTCTGTGGGTCTATTTTGGGGCTCTCTACTCTGTTCTCTTGATCTATTGATCTATTCTTTCACTGATACCACACTTTCTTGGTTATGATATTTTCGTAGTAGTACTTGAAGTCAGGTAGAGTCAGTCTCCAATTTTGCTCTTATTTTTCAATATTATGTTGGTTGTTCTGTGTTTTTTGTCTCTCTATAAGCTTTACAATCAATTTGTTGACACCCACTAAATAACTTGCTGGGATTTTGATCGGGATTGCATTGAATCTACAGATCAAGCTGCAAACTAATGGCACCTTGAAGATATTGAGTCTTTCTATTCATAAACATAAACTATTTCTATTAGTTCAGACTATTTAGTTTTTTTATAACTTTCAGCAGAATATCATAGATTTCCTTGTATATGTCTTTACATATTGTTAGATTTATACCCAAGTATTTTATTGGGGGGGGGTAATATAAAACATTGTGTTTTTAACTCCATATTCCACTTGTTCTTTGCTGGTGTGTGTGTGTGTATGACTTTTGTATATTAACCTTGTATCCTGCAACCTTGCTAAAATCACTATTCGTACCAGGAGTTTTTTTGTTTAAGTTTTATATTTAGCTTATACCGAACATTTCCTAGATCCTTGTGATATAATAATTTGTAATATTTTTGTATTATTTTCTCTTTCCCACTAGGTTCTTGAAGATGGAATTTTATCCTGTTCACCTTTTGTGTTTAGAACACCAAAAGGATAGTGTTTAGGTAGAAGAGAGGCTTTCTGAAAAGTTTGAAAATAAATGTGCTGATGGCATTGGAGATCAAAACCTCATTCTAAAAATATTTCTGGATTTCAGATAATGTAAATAATTTCATTTTTTAAAGTGGTAAAGCAACATACTTTTACTACTCTCTTCTACTCAAATTGCCTAGAACTGAAAATATTTTTAAAGTATTTCTTGAAACTTGGAAGAAACATGGAAGATAAAAAGACATGCCTACTTTCCAGTAAAACTCTCCACACTCATAGAGTGACCTCAAAATATGTGTACTGTGCAGTCTCAACCAATGTACAAAGCTGGATCACCTGCTTGATTAAAAAATGACAGATGTTACAAATTTGGTCATAAGTGCAAAATAATTTGAGTACCAATATAACGGATTTCTGTTTAATAACCTTTAAATTTCCTTTTTAAATAACCTTAAGGCCAAGGGGTAAAATCCATTTACTGCATAGTCTAAATGTCTGTTAGATTTGGTAGAAATCAGAGAAGGGATTTATGTCTTGATATTCGTTCCTTGTCAAGAAATACTGAGATCACATAGCTGTTAGGCATCAAACATCAAATAAAAAACAGGGTTTTCCTAACTTTCATTAATTTAAATATGAGAGAGAAATGAGTTGTTAAAGAGATTTAGTTGAAACATAAGTCTGATTAATTGGGAAACTGTTAAAAAATGCTATTGAAACCCAGAAAGCAAATATTCCTACTAATCAGAAAGGAGTTCATGAGAGTAACCTAGTAGTGAATGATAAGAAGAAAACTGAGTCGGAATACAGAATGTTATTGATTATCCATTTAATAAACAAATTTGGCACATTAAGTACTATTAAGGGTGGTAGATGCTAAGGTCCAATTAGAAGTTAAAAACTACATAGCTTATTATAAACAATTATTTAACTATGATAAGAGTGTAGCTATAAGATAGAGCTAAACTTTATATGGTAACCTAGATATAATGGAGACAATCTAAGGAAGGAGAAATTGTTCAAAGGGTCCCCTCCCAAAGGCTGCAGTTCAGACCTCCTTCAAGAAGGTATAGTTCAGCCCACAGAACAGCAGAGAATTTGACTAGTTTCCCCAGGCCACGTGCCATGGTTATTGGACCAACAGGAAGCAACTCTCTAGAGTGCAGATGGCTGATAGATCAGCAACAGCATGTAACATGCAGCAGGTTGCATACACTTGGAGCTTTCCTGCAGGCAGGTGGCACTGGAGCTGAGGGTACAATGTTATAGAGGGGCACACATTCTGTGAGCATAACTCAGGCAGAGCTTCACAAGATTTCTTTATTCCTATTGTGCTGACCCAGTCACAACAGCCAAAAACTACAGAAGAGAACTTCCCATCTGTTGTGTCCCTCCACTACTCCCTTCTGAGAAAATCTGACATGCTCATGTTAAAGCAGAATGCTTAAAGGGATTCCATTTATTATTGGAGACTACATAGTCAAAGGCAAATTTGGAGCTAGGAAGAAATTGATAGTTGGCACAATAACACATCGCCTTTGCCCTAAGAAAGCACAATTTAAAATATGTAGTATCCGTGATCAGATTAAATAAAAAATCAGCATTACATAAGACCATCAAGGGAGGAAGTCCTTTTCACATGGATAGAACAAAATGGTGGAAAATACACACCCAATTTTATATTTGATTACAAAAATAAAGAGTCAACAAGAGGGATGTATCTCTTCAGATAGCAGACTCCAGTTTGGGGCAGATATAAAGGAATAATTTACTCATTGTCTCTATTCCTTCATATTTGCAGTTTTCAATAGTCTCATTAAGACCTCTGCACATGTAGAACACCTGGGTGGCACAGTCGGTTAAGGTCCAATTCTTTATTTCAGCTCAGTTCATGATCTCACCATTTGTGAAATCAAGCTCACATCAGCCTTTGCACTGACAGCACAGAGCCTTCTTGGAATCCTATCTCTCTCTCTCTCTCTCTCTCTCTCTCTGTCTCCCCCCCCCCCTTACCTGTTCATGGTCTCTCTGCTTCTCTTCCCTCTCTCAAAAAAAAATAAACTTTAAAAAAAAGGAAAAAGAAAAGACTTCTGCACACATAACAATCTCATGGCATACTTCTTATATTCCTTGTTCTAACTGTGGTCCTTAGGAGTTTAAATTTCCTATTCATGGGTAATGTTGGTAGATACCCACTTGATAGCGAATATTTATAGGTCATCCATCTTTCCTCAAAGGGGACTTTAGAGTAGGCACCCACATTGATCCCTTGTAAAAGAATTCAGATTCTCAAAAAAGTTACTAAACTTATTATAGTCATTTTTATAATTGTTTTTTGGAGCACTTAGAGTTCATCATAAAGCCCTGGATATGAGAATTCAAGTGGCTGGGAGCATATGAAATATAAATCATTAGTTTAAATAGGCAAGATGACTCATGGTATAAATTAGTCATAAAATTCTTTTTCCAGACATATTATTTTTGTTCTTTTTTGATGTCTTTTATTAACCATAATTATTACTTTGTCTCAAACATAAGAGTGAACTGAATAGTATTATAAAATATTATTTAATGTATTTTCACTCCAGGGAATGACTTTTGTCAGTGTAATATGTTTAAAGGTCTTATGCTAGGCAAATATAATAAAAGCTAGGGAACTTTATCAGGTGAATAGTATACAAAGAACAAAGACATTACAAAGATTGTGTGCTTGACAAAATTATAGGTTGACAATGTCTTGTGTAAAGAAGTTATCTTGAGGATAAGCATGAGGAATAATAAGGGGATTTACTAAACCTATATCAAGAACAAAGTATTTCCCAAAAGTCAATGAGTTTTAATAAGAGTTGACAATGGAACTCATCAATAGCAATAATTACTGTATTTTCTACAGTCATTCTGAGCAAGGAGATGATCAATTATTTATTTAATTTATAGTTATTCAGAACCTACTGCATGACAAACAATATTATAAGAATTTGGGATTTAATAGTGAATAAATCAGGCTAGGTCTATGCTCCATGGGGCTTACACATTATTGATAAGAAGCAGGTAGGGGGATAAAAAAGGAAAGAATGAAGGAATGAAAGGAAGATTATCAGGTAGCTAGTAGAAAGTGCTATAGATTTGAGTGGTGGTATTGGAAGTGGAAAAAGATTTCAGATATACTTCAGATAAAAACCAATAAGAGTCACTAACATAATCAGTGAATATATGGAGAAAACTAGACGAAGGCTGCATTTGTTTATCAATTGTGTGTGTGTGTGTGTGTGTGTGTGTGTGTGCACGTGCATGAATTTGCTAGTGCATGAAACTCCTCACTGATGATTTGCAGAAGCCCTGGGAAAGATGAAGATTGGTATGTACTCGTAGGTGAAACACAAAATGTAAAAGATTGGTAAAGAATGGAATGAGTAGCTTCTGGGATAAATTCATAATTGATATCTCAATTTTGCAGTTTTAAGTTTGTAAATGGTACTGAAAAACACTAAGCACAATAAGGTAGAATGAGAATTGATCATTGCGTTGGCCATAGTTAAAATCATTGGTAACATTCACAAGAATGTCTTCAGTTGGAAGATAGGAATGAAATTTAATGGAGGTAAAAAAAAAACAAACTACTGTTTGATAAAGAAAAATGGAGACAGTTACATTAAATAAGTGTTTCAAGGGTTCTTGCCACAGATGAAAGTGGAATGGTATCTAAAGAGGAATGAGGAACTACAAGAAGGTTTTATTTATGATAGGGGATACTGCAGCATATTTATTTGTGGATTGGGATGGTGCAACTGAGTGAAGGTAAGGCATGAGAAGTGATTGAACAGTGTCCTTGAACTGTTTGGGATGAGAGCCATCTCACACTGACAAGGTTGGACTTGGATGTGAGTAAAGAGAGTACACCCATAGTAAGAAAAATGCAGAGTATGAGTGCAGAAACAAATAAGATGAAAGATTTTGTGATAGGAAAATATAGTTTCCTTACCATTGCTTCTGGTTTCTCAGAGAAATAAATGAAGCCATAAAATAAGGGAAAAAGAGAGAAATGTTGGCTGTTTGTGGAGAGAAGAGAAAGAATGAAATCGTTGAAAGAATAGGGAGGGATTCTTCTACAGAAATGTGTAGTAAGTCTGTGGTTAGAATGACTTCATTGCGACTACAGTAGGAAGGTCAGTGTAGGCTTCTCTGAGAAGGAAGCATTTAACCAAAAGTACTAAGCAAAAAGGGGTAAGCTATGCAAATATCAGGAGAAAGATGATTCCAGGAAGAAAGAATAGCAAACAAAACATTTTAAGGCAAGAACAAACATCTGTTTAAAGCTCTGAAACAGGGGCGCCTGGGTGGCGCAGTCGGTTAAGCGTCCGACTTCAGCCAGGTCACGATCTCGCGGTCCGGGAGTTCGAGCCCCGCGTCAGGCTCTGGGCTGATGGCTCAGAGCCTGGAGCCTGTTTCCGATTCTGTGTCTCCCTCTCTCTCTGCCCCTCCCCCGTTCATGCTCTGTCTCTCTCTGTCCCAAAAATAAATAAACGTTGAAAAAAAAAAAAAATTTAAAGCTCTGAAACAAAGCCAGGGCTGTTCCCTCATAGGTAGGAGGGAGAGAGTGCTATAAGATGTGGTAGGAGGATTAGGCAAAAGCCAAATACTGTTAAATTCTATAAACAAGGTAAAGAGAATAGATTCATAACACACATAGTTACCCATTAAAGAGATTATTTTTCATTTTGTCTTTATCTGTTACTTAATGAAAACAAGAGGAGGCAGGTGCCATGAGTTCCCAAATGATGTGCTTGACCAACAAGAATGTTGGTAAGAGAGTGTATCAAAAACTATGTTGTAACTGTCACCTCATCTCTAGTGCGTCTTCAAAACTGTGGAAGAATTCATTGAGAGACTGAGCAATAATTGTCATTGACACTTGTCAGAGTGTTTATTTCCCTGCATTCATTCACCTACCTCCCCTACCATGTCTTTTGGCTTCAACATGGTAAGAGAGGTGGGTGATAGGACCTCACCAAAGAGGTATGCCTATCAGGGTGATGTGATGCAACTAGAAAGAATCTACATGAGGTACAGTGTCAAGAAAGAAGAGCTGAGAGGTGAGTTATTTAAGTGGCTAAAGTTTGGGATATGATCATATCAGAAAAAGACATAGGGGGAGATCTCAATAGAGTGATGGATTCCAAAATAAAACAAATCAAAACAAAACAAAACACACAAACGTGATTTTAAGCTTCTGTTCCACAGAAGGATACAACAACAGATATAATAACATGAGTCACATAAGAATGCCAGATCTTCTAACTCCTCCTTTCTTCTATACCAGATTCTAGAAGGGCCAAGAATAGAAACTATTGAGTCAGAGAATTGACAGAGGAAAAGAGAAGAAATAAAGTATGTTTCTCTTTTCTGCCATAGTCTTAAAAGCCTGGATAAGGCCTGAGCTGTGGAGGGAAATGCCTTAAATTGTATCATATTTAAGTATTTTGATATTTCACTCATCTGGTATTTCTAAAACCAGAAACTATGATTGCTAATTAATACATGAATGTAATAAGAAAAATCTATGGAATTAGCTCAGGAAAACACCCAGAAATGAAAAGGAAAGTCTCAATGAATTTATTTCATCTCGATTTTGAGAAACTGACACGCAAAGGTATAAACTCTCTCTGCAAACTCAGCTGGCAAAATTGTAATAGGCATTATTCCCTTTTCTGAGCAACAGTAGCAAATCCAATCTGACAATGTTCTTTTCACTTTTCTTGAGTGACCAGGAAACTGCTAATAAAAAACTCTACAGGATTAATTTGGAAAACCTTACTACAATCACATATGCTATTTCTGTTTTCCATCCACAGAACATTAGCTTTCTATAAAAGATATGTTCTACCTTTGAAGTAAGTGGTAAGAAGGATAAAGGGAATTCATATCATGTTATCCTGTTTATAACTTCCCCAAACAAGTTTATATTTTAAAATCTTAGATATTTCTAATTCTTAAGTTTTCTCATTTCTGCAATACATTAAAATGAGCTTTTCCAATTCATGAAGAACTAAGTCCATGAGATCCGTGGTAAATTCCATGAAGAGGCTAAAGATGTGGGAACTTAAGTCCAATGGAAAGAAAGCCAGTAACCAATGGGTTGGGTTGCAGTGTAATTTCCAGGAGTAACATTTGTATGAACTAGTATGTGGAAGATATGTCCTAGAGCAGTTAAGTAAAGTGATCGACTCAGTACTTCACAATTAGGGCAAGAGCTTATCACAAGGACTATTTTTGGCTGAACAGCCCCAAGAAAATCTCAGTGTATTATTTGTTTGATTGCAGTCACTCAGAAGATGAGTTACTCCATGATAACCCATAATTACACCTCATTCCTTCTAAGATGAAAACTTCTATTCCCCTAACCAGTTAGGTACTAATAAAATATGCCATACTTGATAAATGAGAGAAGTCTATTTACTTGTTATACTAGAAGGAACTTTAAATACCCTATCTACTAACTTGGCGTATGTATGAATGCACAGATTCAGGGGCAGATTTCAGCATTTCTATTTTATAACTCCATTGTAAAGAAGCCAAAGTGAACATTATGAAAATAGGCATACTCATGGGATATTCTACTTTAAAAGGTCATAGTTTGGCAGAGGAAATGAGTATTTCTTTTTCCCCTGGCATCTGAAAGATTTGGAACCAAAACAGAAATTAAAAACTAAGAAATAGAAATGGATATCTATGATACAATAAATATTAGTCTGATACTCATTAAAACAAGTGAATCAGTCAGCTTCAATTTATCCCATGCAACAGGAAATTTGCATCCTCTCTATCATTCCTCCTGGATATCATTCATTGTGCAAAAAAACTGAGAACATGCCAGTATCATGACTAACTGTCCTCATAATACGGTATGTACCCTATATACTATAGTCACTTTAATCTCCTTTTTGTTGAAAATCGTAGTTTCTTGCTTCTACCCCTAATTCTGTTGGTCTCTTCACATTACCCACTGCTGGCCTCAGACAGCCAGGAGTTTTTAAGCCATGCAGGAAATCTCCAATATAAAAGTCACAGGTTCCAAGTTATCCTGTATTTATCAGGTTGTCACAGTTTTCCACTGACTTCTGTTATTGGTCATGGGACACTTGGAGCCTCCCTAGTGAATCTTGAGATATGTAGATGTAGCCTTTATAGTAGTTTCCTACTGGGGAAAGTGTAACCAACTATCACAGACATAATGACTTAGAACAACACATATTTAGCATAGTTCTGGAGGTCAGAAGTCTAAAATAGATTCACAGGAGTTCATTCCTTCTGTAAGCTCCATGAGAGAATCTGTTTTCTTAGCCTTTCCAGCTTCCACAAGCTATTACATTATTAGGCTCACCTTTTCCTCCCTTTCAAAACCAGCAGTGTGGCGCCTTCAAATTTTTCCCTTTTGTTCCTCTGTTTCTGCCTTCTGTCTTTGTAAGGATCCTTGTGATTACATCATTAGGCCCAACTAGATAATTCAAATTAGTCGTCCCATCTCAATATCTTTGATTTAATTACATCTACAAAGTTCTTTTTGCATTGTATCGTAACATAGCTTACACATTCCAATGAATAGGGAGATCTTTGGGGCACCATTATTCATCCTACTACAGTCCTTTTCTTCACTGTGTAGCAACAATTCCATTGTTTCTTTTTGGCATTTGAATCAAACATCCCAGACTGTGGAGCAAACCTCTTTTCTGCCTGTCAACCCATTAGTATGAGGAGACAAAAACTATTGGGCAAAGTACAGTCTTACTTTCGAGTTTAACATAGTCTTGGGCACCAGGACCTCTAAATCTATTGAATCCAGAGCTATGCGCAAGGCAAGAAAATATTTCACAAGTGAATAATATTAAATCTAATATGAAAGAGGTCTCCTCAATGTATACGCCTTTGTTTCTGAACTCATATTGTTTCAGTGGAGTAAGCAAGAATATATATCAACCTCTGTTTTAAGGAGTAAATAGTGTCCTAAAGAATAATAATGCAACATGATAAAGTGTAACCATCAGATGAAATTCTGATTGAATCTACTGGAAGCTGTTTCAGCATGACTAGGTCTATGATAATAAGAAGAAATGCCATGGGTGAAAGCCCATTACTATACATCTTTTGCCTTAAAATGAGTTCTTTGCCTAGCAGAAATACATGTATAATATGTGAAACATGTTGATGAATAGTTCAGTGGTGTCCTAGACTGATCATACTGGCTCATGAAATCAATTGTTAAATTTTCAGGAATTTTTTGAATTAAGCCAATTATTAAAAATTAAATTATTTAAACTTACTGTGGGAAAATAAAAGTTTCCAGAGTTTTTTAGTGTTACTGTAAAATTTCCTAGCTTCCTAAGATCATTCTCATACCTGGAGAATTGTATTTATTGCTATCTGTTTAGTTAATTTTCTGATCCAGAAAGGTTACAAAAGTTTTCTAAGAGAGTCAAATAGTTACAGCCCAGACAGGGTCCTTAGGTTAAGCTCCCAAAATGCCAGGAATACTGGGGTGCTTCCTCCCTATGTTTGAAGCCAAGACTTTTCAGAAATCTCTAGGTCATAAAAGACAGTCACCTGGGATTTATCTGGCCCCTGAAAGATATATTTATATTCCAAAAGGTTAGAGTAAGAACACAGGATATGAGAATCCAGAATCCTTTTCATCTGTCTCACAGGAACAACAACAACAAAAATTTGTTGTTTTGCTTTGTTGTCCATTCTCTCCCCTTCTTTGGGGAAAGAGACATGACTGTCTTTCTCCAGTAGAAAAATAGAGAAAATTTATTGTTCTCTATTATTTGCCTATGTAGTAGCCAGCTATTAGGGTAGCATATCTGATCTTTCATTATGTCACCCCAGGGGTAGAGCCTGGGGCAAAGGAGAGGACATCCCATGAGATTTTTTACTTATTATAACATATTAAGATACCTGTCTCTGATCTAGAACATTTCATGTGTGAGCATTAAAGGTAAAATTAATAAAGATGAATATCAAAATCCAATACTAACAATTAAATAAAATGTACTAAAAAAGGCAGTACATGTACAAATCTCACCACTTCCTAATTATTGTTCTACATTTTACAATTTTCTATGTACTTGAATTATGTCCATCTATTTTAGATGATAGAAATACTATATAACTGTCCTGAGAATCTTTTTCCAAGTTTAAGCTTAGCAGATGTCACATTGGCCATAGTGGAAATATTTATTGGCAAACATTACAAAGCATAACTTTGTTTATTGTTTTGTTGATTGTCTACATTTGAGAAAGTAGTGATAATGGATACTGAACTTGAAAGTGTGTCATGACTGCACCTGTGACATTGCAAATAGTGAAAAGAGAGAGAGAGAAAATATCCTTCCAGTGTTCAAAAACAGTTTTGCAATTTAACAAAGAGGAAATATGAGGAAATTCCATGGATACTATCAGAACCAATGTCAGCTAGATCAGAACCAATGAATGAAATTCCTACCTATATCTTTGTAATTTTCCTTTTGTCTTATCAAACTTAGGAAAATGGCAATCACCATTCATGTTTGAATATCATTCATCCATAAGCTGTATGTATAGGTTGGCTATGAATAGAAGAGTTCATAAATTGTCAAACTCATTCTGTGAGAATCAATTAGTTCCATGAAATTTACAAAAAGGAGTTTAATATATTATGTTATTTGTACAATATATCTTTTATACCCTTTATATCAATATAACTCATAAGTACAGAAAAACCTTGGATTGTGAGTCACTTGCTCTGCGAGTGTTCCACAAGATGAGCAATCATTTCCAACAAATTTTAACTTGATAAATGAGCGATGTCTTGCAATACGAGTAATGCATGATGCCAAACGGCACTTGATCACAATTAAGCCAATGGTTCTTCTCTCTCTTATTCTTTTCAGGATTGTGGGTGATCATCTCCCATGCTTGAATGCTTGGTCTCAGGCTGCAATGTTTGGCAGAAATCGGTGATGTTTCAGAACGTTGGAAGGTGCCCACAACTGGCACTAGTGTATTTCTGTTACTTCAAGCACATATGGACAGACCTTTGCTTTTCCACACAAGAGTAAGCTTAGGAATGCTTTGCTTCATTTTAGGTCAGGCTGCCTGCAGATACAGACCATTTCCCCTGCTCACAGTACCAATAAAGGCATTCTGAAAGTCCACCAGTAAATACTAGAAGAAAGCTTGTGCGCAGGAAGGCAAACCTACAGGCAAAATCCTCTTCTTGATGGAAAAGGTCAAATGAAATCAATGTGAGCCCCCCAGGAAATGATGTTACATGAGGGTCTCAGCACTGGCCTGTATTGTTGGCAGGAGGGTAAGTCAACACAGCTTAGCGCTGTAGTCACTTTGGTGAGTTCATGCATAACATCTGTCCATCCTTGTCACCTAAATAGCTCATCTGACAGAACTAGGGGCACAAAAACTACATCATCCATTTACAGATAGCCTATCTTTTCAGAGAGTTGAAAAAAAGTGCCTACTTTTAAAAATATTCAAAATTGAAGAATCATCTACCTAGCAACGTTAACCAACACTGTAATTAAGACATTAATCCAGGAATTTTCTTGCATATTTCACACCGAGTAGGATTAGACATTATAAGAAAAATGAATACAATTAAAAAAATTTTTAAGTGGGAAATTGACTGTCATTATCTTAGCCGGTGGCATTATCATTTTATGTAAAGAACTGAAATCATCATTTGCCGAATGACTGTTGAAAATGTGTGGAGATGTTTTAAGAAGAGAATTATTTTTATATGGAATGATGATTTACTTAGCTGAAGTGAAGATGCACAATGCATTGATGAACTCCCTCCATGCCTCTATTTATGGACCTGAAAATTGTTCAGGTTTGTCAGAATTATATTAGAATCTCAAGTTCTCTGTGAATGCAGTGGCTGTTAAGGAAGCAAGCATATTATTAAAGCCTATCTTTATTTCATAAATACTGCCTTAAAAATCTATTACTCTATGACATTTATTCAAGGAGAGGCATCTCAAGTTAATTACTTAAATTAGAGAAACTAGTTACAAATCAAAATTTACCTCTTACTTTTAACAATATACTTCACTCCCCCCCTCCCAGTTTTACTTGTATAATCCCTTTCTGCACTATTCATTTTCTCTTATGGAACCCCCAGTCATCAATCACCTCTCAGCTTCTCTCCTATATATGTGAATGTTGTGCATAGGAATAAACAATTAATGTAAAGCTCATTACAATAGAAAATCCGTACTTATTAGTATTTTTCAAATGGTAATGTTATTTTAATTTCTTTTTTTTTTTTTTTTTTAGTGTGGACTGTATTAGGTCACCATTTTTGTAGATCAAATACAGAGGAATGATGGCAATTTTTTGTGGAAATTTCTTATGGTTTAACCTAATAGTTCATGCTCATTTTAGCATAAGAATTATGTTATGTAATTAAGAACTAATGTGGCCTAATCTATGGAAAGTGCAGCGGTGAGCTAAATTAATGCTTTCAATAATTTAAGTATCAAGCAAAGGTAGAAAATGACAATGAAAGGAGACGTTGAATGTTTATGGTAAGTCCAAACATTACAGAAATTTTATTATTACTCACATCCAATCAAATGTAACCTCACACATTTTTAGTGGAGTTGACTAGTTAAAAAGGATTTAGTATGTCACCAACAGTGATGCAATATATTACAAAGTACTTAGCACATATGCTGAAATGTTGAAATGGTATCTTTCCTCAAGGAAGAGAAAGACATTATTAAACACCTCTTAGGGAGCCTGACTCTGTGTTGAACACTTTGAGGCATCTGATTGTTAATAAACCCTGTGATATCTTTTCCCAATTTTTCAGAAAAGTGAAGCTCACATGATAAATTGCTTAGAGACACAGCTGATACATACCAGTTCTGGGATTTGAACCCACATCTCACTGAATTCAGAGACCCTGATATTTTTTTTCATTCCTAGATTAAATCCAGGTCAACTTAATAACAATAAAATATAATCACATAGAGAAATCCAGTGACCAGTGATACAGAAAAGAGAGAAAGAGAAGAAATGATTAAAAACAAAAAAACATTTTTCTTAAAGAATAGAAATGGATTACATCACTACAAATTTGTAATTGGACCAGGGAGAATATTTGTATAGATGCCATAAGCATGTTGTTTCTCCATAATCAGAACTTTAAAATTCCCACAACTATAAAATCATTCTAAATGAGAGGCCAATGACCTGTGAAATATCACTTGAAAATGAAAGTTGTGAGTTAGAAAGCCTAAGCACCAAGAAGTACCCTCCCTCATAATCTTCCTCCTTTTCTCATTTAAAATGCAATCAGCTCAAATACTCAAGTGGTTTTTTCACAGATTTCTCACATGTATGACTGTGGTCTTGGAAAGAAACATTTCATCTTGAGAATTACTATTACTGTTTGATTTACAAAATTTTCAAGATGACAAAATAGAAATAGACTGTAAAGAGTAATACATTTTAACCTTATAAAATAGTTCCAAAATCACCCATAATACACTGGTATGCTCATTGGCATTGTGGTATTAAACAAAATGATTTAATAAAAATAAAACACTAGGGGCGCCTGGGTGGCTCCGTCGTTAAGCAGCCGACTTTGGCTCAGGTCATGATCTCGCGGTCCGTGAGTTTGAGCCCCGCGTCGGGCTCTGTGCTGACAGCTCAGAGCCTGGAGCCTGTTTCAGATTCTCTGTCTCCCTCTCTCTGACCCTCTCCCGTTCATGCTGTCTCTCTCCGTCTCAAAAACAAATAAACGTTAAAAAAAATTTTAAAAAAATAAAAATAAAAATAAAACACTAGTAGGGATTAAAATTAAGCTATTCACTTTTGTAAATATGCAATACATCAAATGTATTCATATATAACATATTTTCTGATAAAATAAAAAATAATTTTATTTTCTTAGTAAAATTAAAAATGTATAAAGTTTGCAGTTTATTACTCTACAATTCCATACAAGTATAATTAATATAAAATTTGCTTGTGATTATATTGTACTATGTCAGTTCACCTACTGTAAACATGAAAAATATATAAAGAGTTGAATCTTATAAATTGTTATTTATTCAGAAGATCATCAGCAAAGCCAGTCAGTATCAGAAACCATAAGAATAACCAATATGTGATAAAGTTGGACCCTGCTTGGTATATTTCAGCTATTTCAAACTGTCAAATGTTCTCTACGGTTTCGAAAAATGGTGAATCTTTGTAAACACTTAACTACACTTCAGATATCCATACCTTAATCTGGTCACATTAGTATTTTTTTTTAAATTTTTTTTTCAACGTTTATTTATTTTTGGGACAGAGAGAGACAGAGCATGAACGGGGGAGGGGCAGAGAGAGAGGGAGACACAGAATCGGAAACAGGCTCCAGGCTCTGAGCCATCAGCCCAGAGCCCGACGCGGGGCTTGAACTCACGGACCGCGAGATCGTGACCTGGCTGAAGTCGGACGCTTAACCGACTGCGCCACCCAGGCGCCCCTTTTTTTTTTTAATTTTTTTTTCAACGTTTATTTATTTTTGGGACAGAGAGAGACAGAGCATGAACGGGGGAGGGGCAGAGAGAGAGGGAGACACAGAATCGGAAACAGTGGTCACATTAGTATTTTACTCATTCATCAAGGTCCTAACCATGAAACCTTTCACTTAAAAATAATACCCCAAATATCAAATATCAGTGTGTTTCTTTATTATGGTCCTTATCACCTTTTACCTTCTTTTTGAACTATTTGTGAATAAATCTTTTATTCATTATGATTTTTAAAATCCTTGAAGCTGGGGATATTTCCTGTTGCATCTTTATACTGACACATATAAAATAATGAGGCTTCCTTAATTTTTTAATACATTAAACACTTCAAATATGTTTTTTTAATTGTCATACCACCCTGACACTTATTTGTAAATATGTATCCAATACAAGCTGAGTTATTTATTTGTATTTTTCCCTAATTGAAATTCTTTTTTTTTTTTTAATAAAACCAGTTGCATTGCTTTTCACTAATCTGGAGTGTCTACATTTCTCATCCTGGGGTGGTAGGAAGAGGAGGAGAGTATCATTCTTTACTTAACACATGGGAAATCATATCTTATTGGGTAGCATAATACTCCGTAACTGACCATGCTTGAAAGAAAGTGTTTCAAATATTTAATCAATTGTATGTAGCACTAACACACATTAGAACAGAATATCAATGAAACTAGATAAGTTATTGATATACATTCCTGACACCCCCCAAACCACCCACTATCCTGAAATATCCTTGTTCCTGGGCCATAGTATTTCTCACATTTATTACTACAACATGATTCTCTGAATTTCTGATGAGGCTGAAAACATCTTCTTATTTATATTATACATTTCAGTAGTCCCTTTTGATTAATTGCTTAGAATAAAGTCATTTTCTGACATGCAAACATTATAAAAATTAAATCCATTGCACACCACCTTAGTATGCAGCTGGAGGATAGACATGCACAAAATGAATGAATAAATAAAATATTAAAATAATAACAGAAATACAGTAACCTAAGGATCATGTGATCTTAGAAGAGTGTCAGATAAGATGCTCAGCGTGTTGCTCGAGTAAGAAGCAAACCAGTAAGTGGGCAGCAGTACTAGAAACAAATCTGGAGAGGGAGACGGAAAATGCTCAGAGGATAGTCTCCATAGAAACACAGGTGGAGCTGGATGGGGGATGGGCTCTAAGGAGGCAATGGTCATGAGCACAGGGTGTTGTGTGTAAGTGATGAACCACTGAATTCTACTGCCGAAGCCAATATTGCACTGTATGTTAGCTAGCTCAAATTAGAAAATAAAAAAGAAAGCAAAGAAAGAAACAGGTGGATGTGTGACCTGACGAACTTCAGTACTAAGGAGAGTTTTGTACCTCTGGGAGTACATTAACGACAGATTCATAGGGGAGAAAGAGTTAATGAAAAGAGATAATTATTTCAAAATTGAAGAAGACGCCAATAAGTGGCAAGATATTCCATGCTCATGCACTAGAAGAATCAATATTGTTTAAATGTCCATATTACCCAAAGCAATCTACAGGCTCAGTGCAATTCCTATCAAAATTCCAATGGCATTTTTTCGCAAAAATTGAACAAATAGTCCTAAAATTTGTATGGAACTACAAAAGACCCCAAATAGCCAAATAAATCTTGAGAAAGAGAAACAAAGCTGGAGGCACTTACTTCCCGATTTCAAACTATATAACAAATCCATAGTAATCAAAATGGTATGATATTGGTATAAAACCAGACACAGAGATCAATAGAACAGAGAGCCAAGAAATAACCCCACAGATACAGGGTCAATTAATTTACCACAAAGGAGCCTAGAATATAATAATGGGAAAAGCCTATTATGGGGAAAGGACAGTCTCTTTAACCAATGGTACTGGAAAAACTGGACAGTCACATGCAAAATATAACATTGGGCCACTATGTTACAACACACACAAAAATGAACTCAAATGGATTAAAGGCTTGAATGTAAAACCTGAAACCATAAAAGTCTAGAAGAAAATATAAGTAGTAAGTTCCCTGATATCAGTCTTGGCAGTGATTTTTTGGATTTGACACCAACAGCAAAGTCAACAAAAGCAAAAATAAACAAGCAGGACCAAATCAAACCTTCTGCACAGCAAAGGACACTGTCAATAAAATGAAAAGGCAACCTACTGAATGGGAGAAAATATTTGCAAATCATATATCTGATATAAATAGCAAAGAAACCCAAGCAATCTTATTAAAAATGGGCAGATCTGAGTAGACATTTTTGCAAAAAAAGACATAGAGATAACCAACAGGTACATGAAAAGATGCTCATTACTAATCATTAGGGAAATGCAAACCAAAACGGCATTGAGATATCACTTCAGACCTATTAGAATGGCAGTCATCAAAAATACAAAACGTAGGGGCGCCTGGGTGGCGCAGTCGGTTAGGCGTCCGGCTTCAGCCAGGTCACGATCTCGCGGTCCGTGAGTTCGAGCCCCGCGTCCGGCTCTGGGCTGATGGCTCAGAGCCTGGAGCCTGTTTCCGATTCTGTGTCTCCCTCTCTCTCTGCCCCTCCCCCGTTCATGCTCTGTCTCTCTCTGTCCCAAAAATAAAAAAAAAAAAAAAAAAAAAAAAAAAAAAACATTGAAAAGAAAAAAAAATACAAAACGTAACAAGTGTTGGCAAGGATGTAGAGAAACTTGTGCACTGTTGGTGGGAATATAAATTGTGCAACTACTATGAAAAACAGTATGGAGGGTTCCTCAAAAAACTAAAAAATAGTGCTACCATATGATCTAGCAATTGCACTTCTGCGTATTTATCCAAATAAAATGAAAACACTAATTCAGAGATATATGCACCCCCATGTTCATTTTAGCATGATTTACAATGGACAAGATATGGTAACAACCTAAATGTCCATCACGAGATGAAAAAATACAGAAATTGTAGTATATATACACAATAGAATATTATTCAGTCATAAAAAATGGCTTGTCATCTGTGACAACAAGGGTAGACTTTGAGGGCATTATGCTAAGTGAAATAAGCAGAGAAAGACAAATATGGCATATTCTCACTTATGTGTGGAATCTTTAAAAACAAACAAAAAACTAACAAGCTCATAGACCCTGAGAACAGGAGTATCAGAAGTGGGGAATGAGAAGTGGACAAAATGGATGAAGGGAGTCGAGTCAAAAGATACAAACTTCCAGTTATAAAATAAATAAGTACAGGGATGTAATGTACAGCATTGCAACTTTAGTTAATAATACTGTACCTCATATTTGAAAGTTGTTGGGAGAATTGATCTTAAAAGATCTTAAAAGATCTTACCACACACACAAAACATTCTGCAACTATGGTTGGTGAGATATGTTAACAAGAGTTACTATAATGATCATTTTGCAATATATAAATCGACATTGAATCATTATGTTTTACACCTGAAACTAGCATAACATTTCATGTCTATTATACCTCCAATGAATGAATGAATGCATTATAGTGGAGAAAAAGCTATACTCTGATTACAAATAAAATCAATGCACTCAAATGTAAATATGACAGAGGCATAACAATCAAAACTCTAGAACTCTAAAATTGATTTTAAAACATTTACTATGTTATGAGGCTGAGGCTAGAAACAATATATTTCCCCCTCCCTGAAAATGAACAAATGCTCATGGGAAGGAAGGTAGACAAAAACTAAAAGATTCTTCTTACATAGCAACAGGAAAAAGTCTAATCTACAAAAAATAAAGTGGAGAATAAATATACTACTTATTTATATTCTTTATAAAGATGAAAGTAAATAACAAAAGAAACAACAAAAGACTTGAAAGTGATTATCTCTGAGGATAAGGAAGATAGACCACTGTTTTACTCTAGTATTTGGTAATTTTTTTAAAATTGTGAGTACATGTGCAGTACATCTGAGAACATTTTATGATCCCTGGTGTAAAGGTGCAATGCACTATAAAGGATTTGTGATTATTCAAGGAGCTCCTAACTTGAGGTCCCTTCCAATTAATTCCCCAGGTTGGATGTTTTTGATACCACTATGTCTTAGGAATTTAAACTCCAGTTTAAAGTTGGAAGGACAGCTTATAGTCAAGAATTCTCAGGAGTGACTTTCATCCTAAAAACAAGTGGCGAAGCTGTGACAAATTTGCAGAACATCTCCCTTTACAGAATGGGTTATTTTTAGTTTCTATGACACTGAGATTGTAGACCCTCACATAGTTTGTGTGGGGTTATTATTCTGATTCTCTACCTTGCATAGCATTAGGTCTTAGTTCTTATCCTCGTTGCAACCACTAAAAGTTCTTGAAGCAGGTGCCCTTAGGGCAGCCACGGATTCAATATACTTTTACTAAACTGGATTCATGCTTCTGGCTCATTCTTGTACTCTGGGGAGCTTGCTTAGTTTCTCAATTCAGCACTGTATTTTAAAAAGATGTTGTCAAACATTTCATCTAGGATTAAAAAAAGCATAACAGCTTTATTGAGATATAATTTACATATCATCTAGCATTTTAATTTGTTTTGTAACAGGAACATTTGCAGGATATCCAATCCTACATATTGTTGGAAATGGGAGACTAGCATGTGTTTGATTATTTTCTTTCCATTTTCTCATTTATTTATTTATTTATTGGTCTGGATAATTTGCCGGATACACAAATTGCCTAGATTGATTTTCAGAGTTCTTGTCTTTTCATTACTCTTTTTGGGTTTTTTTAGCCTACTTTTTGGAGTTCTTCATCTTTTTCCCACCCTTTCTACTTTTTTCTTCTGTTCTCATATTTTTCATTCCAAAAACTTTCTTGTTCTTTTGAGTGTTCCCTTCTACATCATTCTATTTTTACTCATAAAAACAGTATCTCCTCTTGTATCTCTGAAGATGTTATCATTTCTGGAAGTTTTGTTTTCTTTCTTAATTTTTCTAGCTAGCTTTGTTCTTTTCCTTTGATATAAAAATCTGTCTGAAATATCTCCAGGTCCATGGCTATTCATGTATATTTAAAACTGAAAATCTTGAGTGAATGGTATGGTTTTTCTAACTGGGAGTGGTAGTGGGTGCACTTCGACAAAGAATGACAGAACAATGTGCCTTGCTAGTTTGGGGAGAAACAACTAATTCCATTACCTTGATTCCATTCCATTCTTTGGAATGTTTAATTTTCCACAGAGGCATCTTTCATTTTCTTGCTTACAGTCTTAAGTCTGGTTGATAGATCCTGGATGATGAATAGAAGGGGGTCCAAAGTCTTCTTATGTACTATGGATGGTGATATTTATTGAATTTGTCCATTTTCAATAAGGTGCCTCATCAAATTGCCCTTTGTCAGGCCTGAAGTATTTGAGTACAGAATCTCCTTGTTGTCCCCGGGATATCAACCTTCCTTGCTTTCTCATGGTGGGAGAATGGTCACTTGATTATTTGCGATGGAGGAGGCAATCTAGAATTTTCAGCAATGCCTTCAATATTTTAAGCTCCATCTTATATTAGAGCCCACTACCTAGAAGTATCCAGGGCCTAGAATCCTGATCAATGTGGATGGGAGAAGTAATGAATCTTTCTTCCTGTTGGCTTTCTTTGCCACACTTAGGCCTTAGCATTCTCAGCTTTCAGAAGTGGCCACTTTTCTATTGACTTTTATCTTCCAAAATTATGTTGACACCTTGAATCCAGTGCTGTCTTTTCTTTCCATTCTCTTTGTTGCTATGCATGCCTACCATTGTTATTCATTAAGGATTATTTTAGTACACATTTAGGAGGGAGTGGAAGGCAAACATTTTAATCAGCCCACAATGTTTAACTGGAAGTATACATACAAATGTTTGTTTCTCTAGTGGTTACACGTAGCTATTGAAGACTGATATTTCTTATTTTTTCTGCTTAAGTTTTACTCTTATTTTTACCTAATTTTTTCTACCAGACCATAGGAATCACAACAAACAACCACCTCCCTCTGGTTTTCTATTTCCCCACACCCCGACACACACTGCTATCACTCTAGAGTTTTCATTCTGGGTTTTTACCATTTATGTGGTTTGGGGATTGAGTCAGAGGAAGAGGGATGGTTATTTCATAGGTGAAAACAGTAAAATTTGCTAGGTTACTAACTTACTTTTCCTTATAATAACTAGTTATATTCTCCTGTATTTATTTCTTTTTTTGTTGTTGTTGTATGAGTATTTCTTTCATAAATATTTCAAAGTTTAGGGGTTTGTGTGTGTGATAAAACATCTATACTTTGCCCTTCAACAATGTAGAGTTAGAGGCATCAACCCTTATGCAGGTATAGCCTTTGAGTCCCCTAAAACTTAATACTAACAGCCTACTGTTGACTGGAAGCCTTACTGATAGCATAGTCGATTAATCCTTGTTTTGTATATTATATGTATTACATACCATTATCTTACAATAAATAAGCTAGAGAAAAGAAAATGGAAAACCATAAGGAAGATAAAATACATTTATATTACCGTATTTATATTTATTGAAAAAAAATCCACATTTAAGTGGACCCATGCAGTTCAAACCTGTGTTGTTCAAGGGTGAACTATACTTTTATAAGTAAGGATCTTGGGGCACCTGGGTGGCTCAGTCAGTTGAGCGTCCAACTTCAGCTCAGGTTATGATCTCGCAGCTTGTGAGTTCGAGCCCCGCATCAGGCTCTGTGCTGACAGCTCAGAGCCTGGAGCCTGTTTCAGATTCTGTGTCTCCCTCTCTCTCTGTCCCAACCCACTTGCACTCTGTCTCTGTCTCTCTCAAAAATAAATAAACATTAAAAAAATTAAAAAAAAAATAAGGATCTTTATTTTGGTTGCATTTAATGATATTCCAGGGAATATATATAAAATTGCAAGTTTGAAATTTTTCTTTTAAATCTTTGAAAAGATTACCCTATTTTCTTCTTACATTCAGTAATACTGGTGGGAAATCTAAGTCAATGTGGGGTGTGTGTGTGTGTGTGTGTGTGTGTATGTACTTTCTTTCTTGGGACCTTTGTTATAATTCCTTAGCTTTGAAGTTTATACGCGATAGATTTAGATGTGACTATTTTGATTTGTTTAGTGTAAGTTTCATCTAAGACGTCTCATCTTATATATTTCGTTAATTTAGGGAAATTTTAAATAACTGTTTCATGTAATATTTCTTCCCTTCTATGTATTTTTCTTGTCCCTACCTGTATAGCTTGTTGACACTCATATTTTTAACTTCTGATTTTTTAAACTTTTATTTTCTTTAAGTTTTCTATTTGGTCATCTCCTTTTAATGCCCTCTGAAGAGTTCCTCAATCTGATTTTTGACTCGCTAATTTATTTTCCTGTTGATCTATACCATCTGTTAGCCTATTTCAAAATTTTGTATGTAGTATCTGTAGCTATTTTAACGACCACTTGCTCCTGCTTTATCTTTCCGTTATCCTTTTTATGTCTTCAAAGATATTTATTATGCTTATTTAAAATTATTATTTTCTGAGATGCATTAATTTTTCTTCATTTCACATAAATTTATGGAGGAAAAGGTAAGCCTCAGGGCAGTCTCTGGTGGTAACTATAGGCTAGCCTTCCTCTATTTCCATCCTCTCCTGCTAGGTAGCATTCTTGTTCGTAATTCACCTCAAACTCTTTTTTTTTTTCCTCTGGGTCTCCTCCAAAGGTTGCCCTTCTGTATTTTAATCATATAATCTTTGGAGCGAAGTAAAGAGAAGAAGGGAATACTCGGTCGCTGAGCCCTCTTCCAGGTACTGTGCTGTTGATGTATACCTACAAAATTGGGACTGTCACTGAGTTTGTCCTGAGGAAGTGAGCGAAAGAGCAAAAGCACTCTTCCCTCTTCCTTTTCTTAGAAATTCAGTTCTTTTCATTTCCTTCTTATGCTGAAATCAAATATCTTTGGCCTCAACAAATTTATCTCCATTCAGTTCTTCTGAATGGAGGTTAGGTTCCAGGATCTGTCAAATTCACTCATGTTTCTGTAATATCTTCAGCATTGTATTCAGAGGAGGGTTTCAGCAACAGCCCATGTTAATTGGCTGTTCATGATAAAAATGTAAATTAACATCACAATTGTTCTATGTGCCAAATGATTGAGATAAAGATTGCTCTAGAAGAGTTTGAAAGATGCAGCATTAGCATTCAACCTATAAAATTCATAATATTTCAAAGTCATATCCAAAGAAACTAATATCCAAGGCAAAATCAGGTTCATGGGGTATGCAGTTAAGACATTCCAAGACACTGTGGTAAATTAAGCAGACTTCTTGCTTTAAAATATTTACATTAAAATATTTTATATATTCTCACAATGCTAGGTCTAGGCAAGTTAATATCTGATACCAAGTGAAATCAGAACAAGGATAGAAAATATTAATAGTGGAGTTTGCCAGTTTTAAAGTGTTTCACATGCCACAGAGAGTGCTTTCAGATTAGTTCATTACATTTTGGATTTTTTAGATGGCCATAAAATGTCCTACACTTTGAATAAAATCTAAAAATCTATACCATTTAAAAAACAAACAAGTAGGAAGAGATGTGATTTACAAGCAGAGGCACCTAAATGGGTCAAAATTTGTACCACAATTCACAGTGCCAGTGCCTGATGTTGTAGTTGTAGCATTGGGTACATTGATAAGATAGCCTCAATTAAAACTTTTTTTTAATGTTTATTTATTTTTGACAGAGACAGAGCATGAGCGGGGGAGGGGCAGAGAGAGAGAGAGGGAGACACAGAATCCAAAGCAGGCTCCAGGCTCCAAGCTATCAGCACAGAGCCCAACGTGGGGCTCAAACTCATAGACAGTGAGATCATGACCTGAGCCAAAGTTGGACGTTATATAAGTGATTATATAATCACGGATATAAGTGATTAAAATTCACTTGTAACACCATCATTACTCCTTTCCTTTAATTCCATTGACAATAGAAGCAAAATTATTCTATATACACAATTTTAATTGTTCTTTAATTATTAGGGACTCAGTTTAAAAAAAAATTACCATTATTATGGTGAGTTTCATTCTGAACAATAAATAAGGATACTTCATATTTAGGGAAAGAGAAAGAGAAAATGCTTCCTAAAAAAACTATGATTTTTGTTGTCACTAAAAGGCTGTTGATAGGTTAGCTTCATCAGTAGCTCTGAGAAATATCTGTTGTTATACTCTGAAAATCTCATTACTAAACATTAAATGTTATCATTTGCCTCATCTCTGATTTCTCTACATAAAATAGTATTTCCACCACTCTTTGTCCCTTTTTGCCCTTGTTTTTCTTCAATACACTCTTCATCATACTATTTCCTTCCCACTAAATCATAGTCTTCAAGATGACAGAAATATAATCTGTTCTGCACACTGCTAAACCTCAGCACCTACAACAGTGTCTGTTCTTGAAGGTGCTTAATTAGAAAAACTGATGAGTAAGGAAAATTAGAACTCAGAAACTAAAAGAGCCTTTTATCCAAAATAAATGGCCAGACTTGTACTTGAGTAATGCATGGTACATATTGTAACAGTGCATTTGAAATCCAAGTCTCCATTGTGGATATGCACAACTATTGAACATCAATGCAATGACAAACTTTACATCTGTTAATGGTCACATTGTGCTACTTATGTGACTGATGTAGTTAGTTCAAAACAATATATTTGAGTACTACTAAAATGAATTTTGTTTTAGAAGGACAGCCCGATGGAAATGATAACAAGAGTTAAATTATGATCTGCAAAAGAGAAGCACAAATCCGACAACTGGAGTAGTTTCATAAAGTAGAAATGGTTTATGCGAAGGTAAAAAACAGATTATGCTCTCATCTTCCTTATACTTTAAACAGGATTAAGAAAAGCATGTCAATTCCTGGAAGCTTCCTGTTTTACTTTAAATTTTTTGTTTAACCTTGTTTCTCCCATCTCCCCGCCCCCTGCTCTGGCCTGGTTAATCAATAAAGTGTTAAATGTACCAAGTTAGAGTAGCAAGATGTTTACTCATGAAGAGAAGAGGAGTGACCCTAGAATAGAACTGCTTTCTTTTTAAGAGATATATCATGTGAGTGGGTCAATTGGTTAAGCATCCGACTTTGGCTCAGGTCATGATCTCACGGTTGTTGAGTTTAAGCCCCATATCAGACTCTCTGCTATCAGCAAAGAGCCTTCTTTGGATCCTCAATCCCCCTCTCTCTGCCCCCCCCCCACTCGCTCTCTCTCTCTCTCAAAAATAAACATTTACACAAAAAGGATGTATCATGTGAATTTTGGAGAATTCACTCAAGTGAGAAATCATGAAGTATACTAAAGGTTCCATTAAAGAATGAGCAGGAAAATGCTCCAGAATCATCAGTTATGCAAAACAACGAATATAGAAATAATTAGTATGGACAACTGGCACTGGACAAGTACTATCTAAAAGGTAAGGCTCCCTAAATCAGAGGTATTTCCCTTATCTGGAGTCTCATAGCGAACTTCTAGAGCAGGTGGAATCAATCAAGAAACCAAAGACTTTGTAAGCCAACAAAAGATAAATATAATGATGATTAGAAGTTCTAAAAATAAGATTGCCTCAACTCTCTCTCATGCTATCCCAAATAACATATGTTTGGATGGTTTCCTAATGAAGTTTTTCAGAACTTCATCATCAAGTCTTTACTTAATTTAAAGCATAGACCTCAAGATCTACTTCAGTCTCAAAATATATTTATTATCTACCAGGAGCAAATTATGGAGTATATTTTTCAAATACTTGTTTCTCCAAAAGAGTTGGGAAACATGTCTAGAAAAGCAAACTTTCATGGTGTAGTCTTAAGTTGTCCAACCAGAGGGAAGGCTAAAGCATCATGCTTTAACAGTGGTGTTATTATGTTATTTCATAATCAGTGAAATATTAATATACCACTGGGAAAGTGCTTACTTCCAATGGGACAAAGGAGTCTAAATTTTCTATTACTGGTACTTAATGACATTGTAAACTATTGAGAACATCTGACATTGTTTAATCCAACAGAGATCCAATATGACTTTTTATGGCCAGAATTTGCTTAGTGGACAGACAAATAAGATATGAGAAGCTGGCCTTGACTTTTAAAAATGATAATCCTGATAGTATGAGGTTCTTTTTAACTGGATATCTATGAATACAGGTTGGAGTTGCGGCAAGATGGCGGCTTAGGAGGATGCTGGGCTCACCGCACGTCCTGCTGATCACTTAGATTCCATCTACACCTGCCTAAATAACCCAGAAAACCGCCAGAGGATTAGCAGAACAGAGTCGCCAGAGCCAAACGCAGACGAGAGGCCCACGGAAGAGGGTAGGAAGGGCGGCGAGGCGGTGCGCGCTCCACGGACTGGCGGGAGGGAGCCGGGGCGGAGGGGCGGCTCGCCGGCCAAGCAGAGCCCCCGAGTCTGGCTTGCAAAAGCGGAGGGGACGGGCGGACTGTGTTCCGACAGCAAGCGCGACTTAACGTCTGGGAGGTCATAAATTAACAGCTCTGCTCGGAAAGCGGGAAGGCTGGAGGACAAAGGGAGGGAGAGCTGCTGAGCCCCCTGACAACAGAGCTCAGTTTGGTGGGGAAAAAAGGCACTCGCCAGCACCATCTCCCCCGCCCATCCCCCAGCCAAAATCCCAAAGGGAACCAGTTCCTGCCAGGGAACTTGCTCTTTCTGCGCAAACACCCAACTCTGCTCTTCTGCGGAGCCAAACCTCCGGCAGCGGATCTGACTCCCTCCCGCTGCCACAAGGCCCCTCCTGAAGTGGATCACCTAAGGAGAAGCGATCTAAGCCTGCCCCTCCTGCCCCCGAGCACCTTGCCTACCCACCCCAGCTAATACGCCAGATCCCCAGCATCACAAGCCTGGCAGGGTGCAAGTAGCCCAGAGGAGCCACACCACCCCACAGTGAATCCCGCCCCTAGGAGAGGGGAAGAGAAGGCACACACCAGTCTGACTGTGGCCCCAGCAGTGGGCTGGGGGCAGACATCAGGTCTGACTGCGGCCCCGCCCACCAACTCCAGTTATACACCACAGCACAGGGGAAGTGCCCTGCAGGTCCTCACCATGCCAGGGACTATCCAAAATGACCAAGCGGAAGAACTCCCCTCAGAAGAATCTCCAGGAAATAACAACAGCTAATGAGCTGATCAAAAAGGATTTAAATAATATAACAGAAAGTGAATTTAGAATAATAGTCATAAAATTAATCGCTGGGCTTGAAAACAGTATACAGGACAGCAGAGAATCTCTTGATACAGAGATCAAGGGACTAAGGAACAGTCACGAGGAGCTGAAAAACGCTTTAAACGAAATGCATAACAAAATGGAAACCACCACAGCTCGGCTTCAAGAGGCAGAGGAGAGAATAGGTGAACTAGAAGATAAAGTTATGGAAAAAGAGGAAGCTGAGAAAAAGAGAGATAAAAAAATCCAGGAGTATGAGGGGAAAATTAGAGAACTAAGTGATACACTAAAAAGAAATAATATACGCATAATTGGTATCCCAGAGGAGGAAGAGAGAGGGAAAGGTGCTGAAGGGGTACTTGAAGAAATAATAGCTGAGAACTTCCCTGAACTGGGGAAGGAAAAAGGCATTGAAATCCAAGAGGCACAGAGAACTCCCTTCAGACGTAACTTGAATCGATCTTCTGCACGACATATCATAGTGAAACTGGCAAAATACAAGGATAAAGAGAAAATTCTGAAAGCAGCAAGGGGTAAACGTGCCCTCACATATAAAGGGAGACCTATAAGACTCGGGACTGACTCTCTTTTGAAACTTGGCAGGCCAGAAAGAATTGGCACGAGATTTTCAGGGTGCTAGACAGAAAAAATATGCAGCCAAGAATCCTTTATCCAGCAAGTCTGTCATTTAGAATAGAAGGAGAGATAAAGGTCTTCCCAAACAAACAAAAACTGAAGGAATTTGTCACCACTAAACCAGCCCTACAAGAGATCCTAAGGGGGACCCTGTGAGACAAAGTCCCAGAGACATCACTATAAGCATAAAACATACAGACATCACAATGACTCTAAACCCGTATCTTTCTATAATAACACTGAATGTAAATGGATTAAATGCGCCAACCAAAAGACATAGGGTATCAGAATGGATAAAAAAACAAGACCCATCTATTTGCTGTCTACAAGAGACTCATTTTAGACCTGAGGACACCTTTAGATTGAGAGTGAGGGGATGGAGAACTATTTATCATGCGACTGGAAACCAAAAGAAAGCTGGAGTAGCCATACTTATATCAGACAAATTAGACTTTAAATTAAAGGCTGTAACAAGAGATGAAGAAGGACATTATATAACAGTTACAGGGTCTATCCATCAGGAAGAGCTAACAATTATAAATGTCTATGCACCGAATACCGGAGCCCCCAAATATATAAAACAATTACTCATAAACATAAGCAACCTTATTGATGAGAATGTGGTCATTGCAGGGGACTTTAACACCCCCCTTACAGAAATGGATAGATCATCTAGACACACGGTCAATAAAGAAACAAGGGCCCTGAATGAGACATTGGATCAGATGGACTTGACAGATATATTTAGAACTCTGCATCCCAAAGCAACAGAATATACTTTCTTCTCAAGTGCACATGGAACATTCTCCAAGATAGATCATATACTGGGTCACAAAACAGCCCTTCATAAGTTTACAAGAATTGAAATTATACCATTCTTACTTTCAGACCACAATGCTATGAAGCTTAAAATCAACCACAGAAAAAAGTCTGGAAAACCTCCAAAAGCATGGAGGTTAAAGAACACCCTACTAACGAATGAGTGGGTCAACCAGGCAATTAGAGAAGAAATTAAAAAATATATGGAAACAAACGAAAATGAAAATACAACAATCCAAACGCTTTGGGATGCAGCAAAGGCAGTCCTGAGAGGAAAATACATTGCAATCCAGGCCTATCTCAAGAAACAAGAAAAATCCCAAATACAAAATCTAACAGCACACCTAAAGGAACTAGAAGCAGAACAGCAAAGGCAGCCTAAGCCCAGCAGAAGAAGAGAAATAATAAAGATCAGAGCAGAAATAAACAATATAGAATCTAAAAAAACTGTAGAGCAGATCAACGAAACCAAGAGTTGGTTTTTTGAAAAAATAAACAAAATTGACAAACTCTAGCCAGGCTTCTCAAAAAGAAAAGGGAGATGACCCAAATAGATAAAATCATGAATGAAAATGGAATTATTACAACCAATCCCTCAGAGATACAAACAATTATCAGGGAATACTATGAAAACTTATATGCCAACAAATTGGACAACCTGGAAGAAATGGACAAATTCCTGAACACCCACACTCTTCCAAAACTCAATCAGGAGGAAATAGAAAGCTTGAACAGACCCATAACCAGCGAAGAAATTGAATCGGTTATCAAAAATCTCCCAACAAATAAGAGTCCAGGACCAGATGGCTTCCCAGGGGAGTTCTACCAGACGTTTAAAGCAGAGATAATACCTATCCTTCTCAAGCTATTC
Organism: Prionailurus viverrinus; assembly: GCF_022837055.1. Taxonomy (NCBI): domain Eukaryota; kingdom Metazoa; phylum Chordata; class Mammalia; order Carnivora; family Felidae; genus Prionailurus; species Prionailurus viverrinus. The sequence continues at coordinate 57,132,321 of NC_062578.1, forward strand.
CAAGAAATAAAAAGGGAAGGAAAACTTCCAGACTCATTCTATGAAGCCAGTATTACTTTGATTCCTAAACCAGACAGAGACCCAGTAAAAAAAGAGAACTACAGGCCAATATCCCTGATGAATATGGATGCAAAAATTCTCAATAAGATACTAGCAAATCGAATTCAACGGCATATAAAAAGAATTATTCACCATGATCAAGTGGGATTCATTCCTGGGATGCAGGGCTGGTTCAACATTCGCAAATCAATCAACGTGATACATCACATTAACAAAAGAAAAGAGAAGAACCATATGATCCTGTCAATCGATGCAGAAAAGGCCTTCGACAAAATCCAGCACCCTTTCTTAATAAAAACCCTTGAGAAAGTCGGGATAGAAGGAACATACTTAAAGATCATAAAAGCCATTTATGAAAAGCCCACAGCTAACATCATCCTCAACGGGGAAAAACTGAAAGCTTTTTCCCTAAGATCAGGAACACGACAAGGATGCCCACTCTCACCGCTGCTGTTCAACATAGTGCTGGAAGTTCTAGCATCAGCAATCAGACAACAAAAGGAAATCAAAGGCATCAAAATCGGCAAAGATGAAGTCAAGCTTTCGCTTTTTGCAGATGACATGATATTATACATGGAAAATCCGATAGACTCCACCAAAAGTCTGCTAGAACTGATACAGGAATTCAGCAAAGTTGCAGGATACAAAATCAATGTACAGAAATCAGTTGCATTCTTATACACTAACAATGAAGCAACAGAAAGACAAATAAAGAAACTGATCCCATTCACAATTGCACCAAGAAGCATCAAATACCTAGGAATAAATCTAACCAAAGATGTAAAGGATCTGTATGCTGAAAACTATAGAAAGCTTATGAAGGAAATTGAAGAAGATTTAAAGAAATGGAAAGACATTTCCTGCTCATGGATTGGAAAAATAAATATTGTCAAAATGTCAATACTACCCAAAGCTATCTACACATTCAATGCCATCCCAATCAAAATTGCACCAGCATTCTTCTCGAAACTAGAACAAGCAATCCTAAAATTCATATGGAACCACAAAAGGCCCCGGATAGCCAAAGGAATTTTGAAGAAGAAGACCAAAGCAGGAGGCATCACAATCCCAGACTTTAGCCTCTACTACAAAGCTGTCATCATCAAGACAGCATGGTATTGGCACCAAAACAGACACATAGACCAATGGAATAGAATAGAAACCCCAGAACTAGACCCACAAATGTATGGCCAACTCATCTTTGACAAAGCAGGAAAGAACATCCAATGGAAAAAAGACAGTCTCTCTAACAAATGGTGCTGGGAGAACTGGTCAGCAACATGCAGAAGGTTGAAACTAGACCACTTTCTCACACCATTCACAAAAATAAACTCAAAATGGATAAAGGACCTAAATGTGAGACAGGAAACCATCAAAACCTTAGAGGAGAAAGCAGGAAAAGACCTCTCTGACCTCAGCCGTAGCAATCTCTTACTCGACACATCCCCAAAGGCAAGGGAATTAAAAGCAAAAGTGAATTACTGGGACCTTATGAAGATAAAAAGCTTCTGCACAGCAAAGGAAACAACCAACAAAACTAAAAGGCAACCAACGGAATGGGAAAAGATATTCGCAAATGACATATCAGACAAAGGGCTAGTATCCAAAATCTATAAAGAGCTCACCAAACTCCACACCCAAAAAACAAATAACCCAGTGAAGAAATGGGCAGAAAACATGAATAGACACTTCTCTAAAGAAGACATCCGGATGGCCAACAGGCACATGAAAAGATGTTCAGCGTCGCTCCTTACCAGGGAAATACAAATCAAAACCACACTCAGGTATCACCTCACACCAGTCAGAGTGGCCAAAATGAACAAATCAGGAGACTATAGATGCTGGAGAGGATGTGGAGAAACGGGAACCCTCTTGCACTGTTGGTGGGAATGCAAACTGGTGCAGCCGCTCTGGAAAGCAGTGTGGAGGTTCCTCAGAAAATTAAAAATAGACCTACCCTATGACCCAGCAATAGCACTGCTAGGAATTTATCCAAGGGATACAGGAGCACTGATGCATAGGGCCACTTGTACCCCAATGTTCATAGCAGCACTCTCAACAATAGCCAAATTATGGAAAGAGCCTAAATGTCCATCAACTGATGAATGGATAAAGAAATTGTGGTTTATATACACAATGGAATATTACATGGCAATGAGAAAAAATGAAATATGGCCTTTTGTAGCAACGTGGATGGAACTGGAGAGTGTGATGCTAAGTGAAATAAGCCATACAGAGAAAGACAGATACCATATGGTTTCACTCTTATGTGGATCCTGAGAAACTTAACAGGAACCCATGGGGGAGGGGAAGAAAAAAAAAAAAAAAGAGGTTAGAATGGGAGAGAGCCAAAGCATAAGAGACTGTTAAAAACTGAGAACAAACTAAGGGTTGATGGGGGGTGGGAGGGAGGAGAGGGTGGGTGATGGGTATTGAGGAGGGCACCTTTTGGGATGAGCACTGGGTGTTGTATGGAAACCAATTTGTCAATAAATTTCAGAAAAAAAAAAACAAGTTGGATATGGTCATGGTGCAGATGTAAGTATCCATATAAGCTTTCCTGCAGTAATTTTATCAGAGTTAATCCTAGTTTTATGTCTGGCATAGACTTTATACTTGTTAAGCGCTTATGATAAGGCTTTAAATTGGTTTATGTGTACACAGTCATAGTTTAGCTAGTCAGGTTTTCAAAATCTGCTTGCACTCTCTACTCCTTAGAAGTAGGCTGGAAGTGTAGGACCTGCTGTGAATTCTATTTTATTGATCAGTTTAAGTACCTCAAACTGAGTTTGTCAGTCATTGCAGTTGTTATTTATTTATTATCTAACATTTGATTTGGTTTTGGCACTTATCTGAGTGGGTCCAGTAATCTATTTTTAACAGACTGGGTTTTATGGGGGTGGTTCTTGCCCATAAAACTCTCAGAGTTTTAACTATTTTAAATTGTTGACAATGATAAAAGATGTTTTAATTGTTCATGTCCATTTAGTACCTGTATTCAATCAGAGACATGCGACTTCCCCACCTACATCCTTGTAGTCCCGCCCTTGGGCCCTTCAGCTGCCATGTTCTGGAAAGCTCACTTGTTTCCTAAAGGGAAGAGCCCATGATACCTTGCCTCCACCTTCATGATGCCTCTGGAAAGAACTGCTTCCTTTCAACGTTCTTCATTTTGTTCACTTTCTCATCTGAGTCCCTCTCTCCTCATATTCTCCCTTATCCAGTAAGAAGCAGGGAGGCTCAACTTTTACTTCACCAGAACTGACTTAAAATCTATCACTCATTGTCTATTTTAACTTGGCTAAGTCCAAGCTCTGCACAGGTATGCCGCCGGACATTAGCCTGTTTTAGGAAAAGTGCTGCTTCTTCCCACCAGACACTAACCTGTGCATGCACCAAATACTTATTTCTTTCCTCGACTCTTGATTCAGGATATTTTGCTCCTTTGTTAACTGACTTTACTTCTAGACTTTCCCACTGTTTAAAATGGTCCATTACTGGTTTCTCCCTCTTTCCATTTTTCCCATACACAAATATACATTTCACTAAAGGAAGGGAATTTGACCAACCCGTCTACTTTCCCCACTCAAAATCCTCATTTTTTTTTTCCTGTTCCATAACTTGCCAAGTGGGCAAGGCCCAAGCATACACTCACATTTTGTTCATATCACAGCTTGGGAAGACTCATGCCAAAACACCATCAGGCCTAAGAGAGAAAAATTAGTTATTCCACATTTGGATTGCCTGCTCCCATATATTTTAACCTTACTTCAATAAATTTGTATATACACTTAATCAAAAACATGTTCACCTGTGCTTATTTTGTTGCCAGGACAGGAAAACATATTTATCTTAAAACAAGAGAAATTTCTTTTTTATACAATATCAACAGAAATTTCAAGGCTTAATGAAGTACTTTTGATTTTCAACTTGGAAGCCATCCAGTTGGAGTAAATAATCATTCTTAGTTTCAGTCTCTAAATATTTTTTTTTCTTTGAATCCAATTATTTGCTTCTTTGAACACAGATTTTCATGGCCAGAGCTCAATTCAGTAAAGGAGAAAGATTTAGAACATACTCTAAAGCAGAGTACTACAGTAAATGTGAGAAAAAGGAACTAATGTGGCCATTACATTGTAATTTTTCTCATACTTACCTTTCTTTTAGCATCTTTATATTAAAATTATGCATTACTTCTTTAACATTTTAATGTAGAGAGACTGAATTATTTTATTAATTTTTTTAGCAACATTGCTGGTGCATAGGACAAGTCTATTATAGTAGTAGTATTTAAATGTCTTTTTTTTTTTTTAATTAATAAGCTATGATTCTTAGGCCATTTATCTCAACCTTCACCCTGATACAATTTGGTCTAATGAAATAACTATGTCACTGGAGTGTACCACCTAACCTCTATGTGCCCTGGTTCTACATTTGCAAAAATAGTTACAGGTCAGATCCGAAGACTGAAGAACTCAATATGTGCAGATGACCTTGAACACTGCCTGTTACAAAAGAAAAACCAAAAACAAACAAACAAAAACCCCAACTATTACCATTATTAGTATTGAGAGAGTCCACGTGTCCCCTGCTGTCTATACTACTTTTGACATGAGTGTAGGATTTTTTTAAAGTTTTTATGTCAGAATTAATGAATTATAATTCAATGCTTATTGATTTATCCTTGCATATTGTTTGTTTCTATATCTTTCCCTGCTAGTTTTTGTTCACCGGCTTGCTGATTTTTGTAAAAAGGGGTAAATTTTAGGGACAATATAATTTTTGCCCTCAACATTTGATAAAAGTCAGGGGTGAATTTTGAAAGTTTTGATCAGACATTTCCCCTTCTGCCTTTCCAGGGAAGGATCTTAAATTTTTAAATAAACAAACAAACAAATAGTACATGAATTTATGATAGGGGTTTGGAAAGGGTCATAGAGGTAAGAGTGGCCTTCATAAGGAGCCTCATTTATCATGCTGTGTTAATGGTATCACACTTCTAGAATATTATTGTCTTTTGATAGGTGCCTCTTATTTCCTGAAATATGACAAAACCAAAAAAATTGGCATGGTCCAGGAGAACTAAAGAAAGAAATGGAAGAAATGGGGAGCCTGGGTGTCTCAGTCAGTTGAGCATCTACTTTGGCTCAGGTCAGGATCTCATGGCTGGTGAGTTTGAGCTCTGCATTGGGCTCCGTGCTAACCGCTCAGAGCCTGGAGCCTGCTTCAGCTTCTGTGTCTCCCTCTCCCTCTCTGCTCCTCAACTGCTTGTTCTGTCTCTGACTCTCTCATAAATAAATAAAAACATTTAACAATTTTTTACAAGAAAGAAAGAAAGAAAGAAAGAAAGAAAGAAAGAAAAGAAAGAAAGAAAGAAAGAAAGAAAGGAAGGAAGAAAGAAAGAAAACTGCTAAGGTGACTCTTTTTTTGCAAGGAAAGAACTCTTTTCTTTTTATGTTTGCTTATTTAGTTTGAGAGAAAGAGAGAGAGTACACACACAGGGGAAGGTGGAGAGAGGGAGAGAGGGAATCCCAAGCAGGCTCCAAGCTCAGCATTCAAAGCCCAATATGGTCCTCCATCCCATGACTGTAAGATCATGACCTGAGCTGAAGAGTCAGATGATTAACTGACTGAGCCACCCAGGTGCCCCAGGAAAGATATCTTTTTATCTGCTGTATATTTTGATTTTTTCCCCTCAAAGACTTACGTGCAAGAAGAGTGGCTATTATTTCTTTCAGTATGTGTTCTATCATTATTGTTAGTTCTTTTTTTTAATATGAAATTTATTGTTAAATTGGTTTCCATACAACACCCAGTGCTCATCCCAACAGTTGCCCTCCACAATACCCCTCACCCACCCTCCCATTCCTCCCACCCCCCGTCAACCCTCAGATTGTTCTCAGTTTTTAAGAGTCTCTTATGGGATTATTGTTAATTCTTTATCCACTGACTAAATTTGTTGATATCCAAAAAATTTTCTTTCCCTAAATTGGTACATGAATAGAGCTAATAAATAAAAAGTATAATTTCAACAAATTAGGTTTCCAAATTCATAAATATTGATTACAAAATAAATGTTTTAAACTTGTTAATGTATAATATATAAGGTTCTTTTAAGTGTTTTGACCATTTTTAAATACAGGCAACAAACAATTATAACAGGCTACAAAATGTTAATAGCAATTTTACATTCCTCTTTTTTTTTCCATATTTTTCTTTATAATATCATTTTCACCTAATGAGAAAATTAATTTCATTAAAGACTAGAGAAATTCTTGTTTTCTTTCCCACTCTATCCTACATATAAGTTTTAGGATTTAATTTATTCAATTCTTTTTATCTTATTAGAAATCTTACTCATTTTCCAAAGTTTTAAAGCTAAAAGTTTTAGCTATTTTAAAGCCAAAAAGAGAACTGTATGTTTTAAATCTTTCCAGTTATAGAACTGACAAATTGTACTTCCGCTGCCTTTAAAAGATTAACAATTGGGGCGCCTGGGTGGCTCAGTTGGTTAAGCAACTGACTTCGGCTCAGGTCATGAACACCCACTCTGTGGGTTCAAACCCTGTGTCGGGTTCTGTGCTGACACCTTACAGCCTGGAGCCTGCTTTGAATTCTGTGTCTCCCTCTGTCTCTGCCCCTCTCCCACTCATGCTTGCTTGCTCTCATTCTCAAAAATAAATAAAAAATTTAAAAAAACAAACATTAACAACTTATGTAAGTCAAATTATCCACTTGAAAGCACTTTAAATTGGAAGAATCTTACCCTAAAGAAATGTCAATTATCCCAGTACTTGTAACTATCCTGTTTACAATTATGCTGAACTCTCATTATTGGCATTTTTTTCTTCCAGGTTCTGTCAGGAGTTATTAGAAGTGTAATGATGTAGATAGTAATGTGAAATTATTTTCTTCACAGTAAGAACCAAATCAGAAACTTCACCCTACTGCACCAATCTGAGGGCTTTTCCATTGAAACCCTTATTTTATTGAGGTATAATTTACATACAATATACAATTTGATAAATTTTGACAAATACATTTATTTAATTACCACAATGTGAACATGGAATGTATCTCTTAGTCTAAATATATTTCTTCCCCCCAAATTCCCTTCCACAACTTGCAGATCTGAGTTTTCATCAAGTGACATTTCCTTTCAGACAGAAGGAGTTTCTTTAGCATTTTTTATAGTGGCAATCTAGGGACAACAGAAAACATTCTCACTTTTTATTAAAAAAATGGATTTTGGCCTTCAGTTTTAAAGGACAACTTGGGGGGATATAAATACTTACTGATAGGGTTTTGTTCTTTTGTACTAGAATAAGTCATTCCAATGTTTCTAGCTTTAATAGTTTCTGATGAAAAGTCATCCATTTGTTCCTGTTTGTATCATGCCATTCTTCTTTGCTTGCTTTCAAGATTTCCTCTTTCTCTTTCAACAATTTGACCCTGATACATCTAGAAGAGAGTTATTTGTATTTATCGTAATTGAAGTTTGGTGAGCTTCTTGAATCTGTAAATTAATGCTTTCCTCAAATTTGAAAAGTTTTGCCCCACTGTTTCTTCAATATTTTTTTCCCTCCCTTTCTTTGTGTACTCATTTACTATATATCTTTGACCATATGTCAGACTGGCTTACGTTGCCCCACGGGGCTATGAGGTTCTGTTTATTATCAGTTATTTTAGAAAAACTTTTCTGTTCCTAAAATTGAATAATTTTATTTATTTGCCTTTAGTTCATTGATTTATCTTTCAGGAATAGATTGTTTTTTCTTCTCTCTGCCTGTCTTTCTACTTTGCCCACAGGGTCTCTCTCTCACATAGTTTAGCTGTCAGTCATGCTTGTGTAATCTATATTCTATATTTAGAAGGCACTCTAATGACTTTCAGGATTCTGATTTTTCCCTTCAAATTTCCAGCTGTTTTTCTAGCTCTATACTGTAATCTCTGACACCTACAAGTGATAATTCTCCTGATAGCTCATTGATTTGTATCTATTTTTTGTGGCCAAATCCAAAGCAGGTTCAGTGTCATTTGATCCAGTAAATAACAAATTTGTCATTTTTACTCTCTTTGGCTACAATTTTTGAGGTAAAATGTTCCTTAAGTTTCTATCTTTAAATAGTTCTTTACTTATTGTATTTAATTTAAAAAAATTGTTACTTACTTGGCATATGTGTGACTACTTCATTACTTTGCCTTTGCAAGAAATCCTAAACTTCATTAGAACATTTCAATATGTGCATTTCCTAGGCAAGACACCATCTCACATTTATCAGTGTGAACTAAATAAGTTTCATAGTCTCCTAAGCATATGGCATAGTCAAACCAGAGTGATCCTATTATACAACTCAAATGAATAAGGTATGATTATCAAAAACTACCAGAAACAAATCCAAAACAAATGCCCAACTAAAGAGACAAATAAAATCTCTTATCAGTATTGAATCCTTGAGGAGCCCGGGTGGCTCAGTTGGTTAAGCTTCTGACTTTGACTTAGGTCATGATCTCACAGCTTGTGAGTTCGAGCCCCACATTGAGCTCTGTGCTGACAGGTCAGACCCTGGAGCCTGCTTCAGATTCTGTGTCTCCCTCTCTCTCTGCCCCTCCCCTGCTCACATTCTGTCTCTCTCTCTCTTTTTCTCAAAAATAAATAAACATTAAAAAAAAAGAATCGAATCCTTTAGTCAGAGAGCCCTTTTCCCAGAAGGACTAAAGTGGAGAATATAATAAATTACTTACTTTGAGTTGCAGACTAGAATGTGCGAGTGTATGGCAATGGTCCCTTACACAACTAGCAGAGCCCTTCTGAATCATGACACCACACCTTAGAGACCCACATGCCGTACTTATTTGAAAAGATATGTTGCTTAAGTTTATAATGGATATGAGTGCTCTTTTTTGAGAAGATCCCAAATACTATGCAGATATAATTTTTAAATAGTGTAAGAAGTTGTAAAATTCATTAATAAAGCATGATCCATAGCTGATATCCTAATAACTTTTAGTCGTACACAAATCTCTTCAGACACCACCTAAATCCTTAAGTGTCAACAAGAGGTTCCAGGAATGCATTCTTATTATCATTAATTTTAAATAAAATTCTCTGTAATTTTCTCCAAAATGGCATTTTATACTATTGAATTTAAAATCATTAAAAAATTCAACTGCATTATCTCAGTAGATCATAATTTTTAATTAAAAAAACATTTTCTTCCCAGATGCTGAGGTACCTGGAAGACTCAAAAATAAATATGCTGCTTGATATTATTTTTCTTTTCACATTGAAATGTATAAATAAATCAGCCAAAATATTTTTACAAACACCATATTTTGGCCTTCACTCAGACTATTTTTCAAAAAGTATTTTTACAAGATAAAAAATAACTGAACAGTATTCTATAATTTTGACTACTGAATATTTAGCTACATTTAGATACTACAAAAAATAGGCCTTAATTTCATCATATTCCACTAGAATATAAATCTATTTAAAACATAAAAGAGCATTAACAACTCATCCTATATTTGATATACTATAAAGAACAAATATCAAATTTCAAAATGAAGTAGTACACATCATTTGAATTTTTATCGTATCATTTATTTATTACCTTGGTTACGGAGAAATGCAGTTCATTGTTTTCCCTTTTTTAGAAGTTTACTTTCAATAATTAAAACTTATACAAAGCGTTAAAGTTGAATTTGCCCCAATCTTTGGTGATGAGTACTTTAATTAAAAGTTTCCAGCTGAGTTTGAATAAAATGCATCCAACATTTACAAAAAGTTTAATATTATTCTAGAAAATTTCGTTTATCAATAATTCTTTAAAAATTTAAATGTTATGAAAATCTCCATTACAATACATTTATGCAATGCTGACTTTTAAAATAAATAGATACTATCTTCTTAAAAACATTCTGCATATGTAAAATTAGTTACTATTTTGTACTAATACCACTTCTACTTTGATAGACCATTTTCACTTGTTCAAAGGTGATTGTAAGTTCTAAGAATTTCAAAAAATACATAAATTCCAAAAGTTCCAAGTATATTTCTGCTCAGAAGCTTCTTAAATTAGTAATAACAATGGTTATACCACATTTTGCTTCCCAAATTTGTATTTATATATTCATGGCAAATGCAATTTCATATTTAACATTGAGCCTCCTAACTGACTTTAAAATACCATTCACAAACATGTCAGATGTTTCTGACAGAATTAACTTCCACACTTTTTTTCTTTAATGCACAAGCTAGATGAACAAATGATGTTATTGGAATTAACTGACTTCCCATTGGGTTTCTGATAACATCGGTTTACTGGTACAGTGTGAGTTTGCAAAGCTCTTCTTCTAATGGCTCTAACACATCAATAACTCTCATCATACTTTTCATCATTACAAACACACACACACACACACACACACACACGATAACAAAAATGAGAAATTTATTTAGCAGAATAGGGATATAAAACTGAAGTCATACTTTACACAGTTATGCAATCACCTCTGTTCAGTTTCCATCTTCAGACACAGTGTTTCACTTTATTATTTTTTTTAACGTTTATTTATTTTTGAGACAGAGAGAAGCAGAGCATGAACGGGGGAAGGTCAGAGAGAGGGAGACACAGAATCTGAAACAGGCTCCAGGCTCTGAGTTGTCAGCACAGAACCTGACGCGGGGCTCGAACTCAAGGACAGCGAGATCCTGACCTGAGCCAAAGTCCGCCGCTTAACCTACTGAGCCACCCAGGCGCCCCAGACACAGTGTTTTAAATACTGGTTAACTTGTGAAGTAGATATGATGCTTTCTCAGTAAATGTGTGTCATCTGACTTTTATGCAGCAAGTGATAATCAGCAGAGTCCTGAGGGTGATGAGAAATGTTATCAAATATTTGGGGTTAGTACGGTTATCAACTTTTTTGAAAAATTTAAAGGTAGTATGTAATTTCTCATTAAACATGTACTTTTATTTTATTGAGTTCATTACTGCTAACAATTTATTGCAAAGAAATTTTTTTAATGCTTTGTCAGAAATATCCAGGACAATAAGTCATTAATTACAAAGGTGAATGGTATAGGGGTGCCTGGGTGGCTCAGTCGGTTAAGCATCTGACTTCAGCTCAGATCATGATTTCATGCTTCAAGCCCTGTGTCAGGCAGACAGCTCAGAGTCTGGAGCCTGCTTCAGATTCTGTGTCTCCATCTCTCTCTGCCCCTCCCCCACTCATGCAGGCGTGCTCTCTCTCTAAGATAAATAAATATTAAAAGTTAAAAAAGGTTTTGCAAGATGGCGGCTTAGGAGGACGCTGGGCTCACCGCACGTCCTGCTGATCACTTAGATTCCATCTACACCTGCATAAATAACCCAGAAAACCACCAGAAGATTAGCAGAATGGATTCGCCGGAGCCAAACGCAGACGAGAGGCCCACGGAAGAGGGTAGGAAGGGCTGCGAGGCAGTGCGCGCTCCACGGACTGGCGGGAGGGAGCCGGGGCGGAGGGGCGGCTCGCCGGCCAAGCAGAGCCCCCGAGTCTGGCTTGCAAAAGCGGAGGGGCCTGACAGACTGTGTTCCCACAACAAGCGCGACTTAGCGTCTGGGAGGTCAGAAGTTAACAGCTCTGCTCGGAAAGCGGGAAGGCTGGAGGACAAAGGGAGGGAGAGCTGCTGAGCCCCCTGACAACAGAGCTCAGTTTGGTGGGGAACAAAGGCGCTCGCCAGCGCCATCTCCCCCGCCCATCCCCCAGCCAAAATCCCAAAGAGAACCAGTTTCTGCCAGGGAACTTGCTCGCTCCGCGCAAACACCCAACTCTGCGCTTCTGCGGAGCCAAACCTCCGGCAGCGGATCTGACTCCCTCCCGCTGCCACAGGGCCCCTCCTGAAGTGGATCACCTAAGGAGAAGCGATCTAAGCCTGCCCCTCCTGCCCCCGTGCACCTTGCCTACCCACCCCAGCTAATACGCCAGATCCCCAGCATCACAAGCCTGGCAGGGTGCAAGTAGCCCAGAGGAGCCACACCACCCCACAGTGAATCCCGCCCCTAGGAGAGGGGAAGAGAAGGCACACACCAGTCTGACTGTGGCCCCAGCGGTGGGATGGGGGCAGACATCAGGTCTGACTGCGGCCCCGCCCACCAACTCCATTTATACACCACAGCACAGGGGAAGTGCCCTGCAGGTCCTCACCACGCCAGGGACTATCCAAAATGAGCAAGCGGAAGAATTCCCCTCAAAAGAATCTCCAGGAAATAACAACAGCTAATGAGCTGATCAAAAAGGATTTAAATAATATAACAGAAAGTGAATTTAGAATAATAGTCATAAAATTAATCGCTGGGCTTGAAAACAGTATAGAGGACAGCAGAGAATCTCTTGCTACAGAGATCAAGGGACTAAGGAACAGTCACGAGGAGCTGAAAAATGCTTTAAACGAAATGCATAACAAAATGGAAACCACCACAGCTCGGCTTCAAGAGGCAGAGGAGAGAATAGGTGAACTAGAAGATAAAGTTATGGAAAAAGAGGAAGCTGAGAAAAAGAGAGATAAAAAAATCCAGGAGTATGAGGGGAAAATTAGAGAACTAAGTGATACACTAAAAAGAAATAATATACGCATAATTGGTATCCCAGAGGAGGAAGAGAGAGGGAAAGGTGCTGAAGGGGTACTTGAAGAAATAATAGCTGAGAACGTCCCTGAACTGAGGAAGGAAAAAGGCATGGCAATCCAAGAGGCACAGAGAACTCCCTTCAGACGTAACTTGAATCAATCTTCTGCACGACATATCATAGTGAAACTGGCAAAATACAAGGATAAAGAGAAAATTCTGAAAGCAGCAAGGGGTAAACGTGCCCTCACATATAAAGTGAGACCTATAAGACTCGTGACTGATCTCTCTTTTGAAACTTGGCAGGCCAGAAAGAAATGGCACGAGATTTTCAGGGTGCTAGACAGAAAAAATATGCAGCCAAGAATCCTTTATCCAGCAAGTCTGTCATTTAGAATAGAAGGAGAGATTAAGGTCTTCCCAAACAAACAAAAACTGAAGGAATTTGTCACCACTAAACCAGCCCTACAAGAGATCCTAAGGGGGACCCTGTGAGACAAAGTCCCAGAGACATCACTACAAGCATAAAACATACAGACATCACAATGACTCTAAACCCGTATCTTTCTATAATAACACTGAATGTAAATGGATTAAATGCGCCAACCAAAAGACATAGGGTATCAGAATGGATAAAAAACAAGACCCATCTATTTGCTGTCTACAAGAGACTCATTTTAGACCTGAGGACACCTTTAGATTGAGAGTGAGGGGATGGAGAACTATTTATCATGCGACTGGAAGCCAAAAGAAAGCTGGAGTAGCCATACTTATATCAGACAAATTAGACTTTAAATTAAAGGCTGTAACAAGAGATGAAGAAGGACATTATATAATAGTTACAGGGTCTATCCATCAGGAAGAGCTAACAATTATAAATGTCTATGCGCCGAATACCGAAGCCCCCAAATTTATAAAACAATTACTCATAAACATAAGCAACCTTATTGATAAGAATGTGGTAATTGCAGGGGACTTTAACACCCACTTACAGAAATGGATAGATCATCTAGACACACGGTCAATAAAGAAACAAGGGCCCTGAATGAGACATTGGATCAGATGGACTTGACAGATACATTTAGAACTCTGCATCCCAAAGCAACAGGATATACTTTCTTCTCAAGTGCACATGGAACATTCTCCAAGATAGATGATATACTGGGTCACAAAACAGCCCTTCATAAGTTTACAAGAATTGAAATTATACCATTCTTACTTTCAGACCACCATGCTATGAAGCTTGAAATCAACCACAGAAAAAAGTCTGGAAAACCTCCAAAAGCATGGAGGTTAAAGAACACCCTACTAACGAATGAGTGGGTCAACCAGGCAATTAGAGAAGAAATTAAAAAATATATGGAAACAAATGAAAATGAAAATACAACAATCCAAACGCTTTGGGACGCAGCAAAGGCAGTCCTGAGAGGAAAATACATTGCAATCCAGGCCTATCTCAAGAAGGAGAAAAATCCCAAATACAGAATCTAACAGCACACCTAAAGGAACTAGAAGCAGAACAGCAAAGGCAGCCTAAACCCAGCAGAAGAAGAGAAATAATAAAGATCAGAGCAGAAATAAACAATATAGAATCTAAAAAAACTGTAGAGCAGATCAACGAAACCAAGAGTTGGTTTTTTGAAAAAATAAACAAAATTGACAAACCTCTAGCCAGGCTTCTCAAAAAGAAAAGGGAGATGACCCAAATAGATAAAATCATGAATGAAAATGGAATTATTACAACCAATCCCTCAGAGATACAAACAATTATCAGGGAATACTATGAAAAATAATATGCCAACAAATTGGACAACCTGGAAGAAATGGACAAATTCCTGAACACCCGCACTCTTCCAAAACTCAATCAGGAGGAAATAGAAAGCTTGAACAGACCCATAACCAGCGAAGAAATTGAATCGGTTATCAAAAATCTCCCAACAAATAAGAGTCCAGGACCAGATGGCTTCCCAGGGGAGTTCTACCAGACGTTTAAAGCAGAGAGAATACCTATCCTTCTCAAGCTATTCCAAGAAATAGAAAGGGAAGGAAAACTTCCAGACTCATTCTATGAAGCCAGTATTTGATTCCTAAACCAGACAGAGACCCAGTAAAAAAAGAGAACTACAGGCCAATATCCCTGATGAATATGGATGCAAAAATTCTCAATAAGATACTAGCAAATCGAATTCAACGGCATATAAAAAGAATTATTCACCATGTTCAAGTGGGATTCATACCTGGGATGCAGGGCTGGTTCAACATTTGCAAATCAATCAACGTGATACATCACATTAACAAAAGAAAAGAGAAGAACCATATGATCCTGTCAATCCATGCAGAAAAGACCTTCGACAAAATCCAGCACCCTTTCTTAATAAAAACCCTTGAGAAAGTCGGGATAGAAGGAACATACTTAAAGATCATAAAAGCCATTTATGAAAAGCCCACAGCTAACATCATCCTCAATGGGGAAAAACTGAGAGCTTTTTCCCTGAGATCAGGAACACGACAAGGATGCCCACTCTCACCGCTGCTGTTTAACATAGTGCTGGAAGTTCTAGCATCAGCAATCAGACAACAAAAGGAAATCAAAGGCATCAAAATTGGCAAAGATGAAGTTAAGCTTTCACTTTTTGCAGATGACATGATATTATACATGGAAAATCCGATAGACTCCACCAAAAGTCTGCTAGAACTGATACAGGAATTCAGCAAAGTTGCAAGATACAAAATCAATGTACAGAAATTAGTTGCATTCTTATACACTAACAATGAAGCAACAGAAAGACAAATAAAGAAACTGATCCCATTCACAATTGCACCAAGAAGCATCAAATACCTAGGAATAAATCTAACCAAAGATGTAAAGGATCTGTATGCTGAAAACTATAGAAAGCTTATGAAGGAAATTGAAGAAGATTTAAAGAAATGGAAAGACATTCCCTGCTCATGGATTGGAAAAATAAATATTGTCAAAATGTCAATGCTACCCAAAGCTATCTACACATTCAATGCCATCCCAATCAAAATTGCACCAGCATTCTTCTCGAAACTAGAACAAGCAATCCTAAAATTCATATGGAACCACAAAAGGCCCTGAATAGCCAAAGGAATTTTGAAGAAGAAGACCAAAGCAGGAGGCATCACAATCCCAGACTTTAGCCTCTACTACAAAGCTGTCGTCATCAAGACAGCATGGTATTGGCACAAAAACAGACACATAGACCAATGGAATAGAATAGAAACTCCAGAACTAGACCCACAAACGTATGGCCAACTCATCTTTGACAAAGCAGGAAAGAACATCCGATGGAAAAAAGACAGCCTCTTTAACAAATGGTGCTGGGAGAACTGGACAGCAACATGCAGAAGGTTGAAACTAGACCACTTTCTCACACCATTCACAAAAATAAACTCAAAATGGATAAAGGACCTAAATGTGAGACAGGAAACCATCAAAACCTTAGAGGAGAAAGCAGGAAAAGACCTCTCTGACCTCAGCCGTAACAATCTCTTACTCGACACATCCCCAAAGGCAAGGGAATTAAAAGCAAAAGTGAATTACTGGGACCTTATGAAGATAAAAAGCTTCTGCACAGCAAAGGAAACAACCAACAAAACTAAAAGGCAACCAACAAAATGGGAAAAGATATTCGCAAATGACATATCGGACAAAGGGCTAGTATCAAAAATCTATAAAGAGCTCACCAAACTCCACACCCGAAAAACAAATAACCCAGTGAAGAAATGGGCAGAAAACATGAATAGACACTTCTCTAAAGAAGACATCCGGGTGGCCAACAGGCACATGAAAAGATGTTCAGCGTCGCTCCTTATCAGGGAAATACAAATCAAAACCACACTCAGGTATCACCTCACGCCAGTCAGAGTGGCCAAAATGAACAAATCAGGAGACTATAGATGCTGGAGAGGATGTGGAGAAACGGGAACCCTCTTGCACTGTTGGTGGGAATGTAAATTGGTGCAGCCGCTCTGGAAAGCAGTGTGGAGGTTCCTCAGAAAATTAAAAATAGTCCTACCCTATGACCCAGCAATAGCACTGCTAGGAATTTATCCAAGGGATACAGGAGTACTGATGCATAGGGCCACTTGTACCCCAATGTTCATAGCAGCACTCTCAACAATAGCCAAATTATGGAAAGAGCCTAAATGTCCATCAACTGATGAATGGATAAAGAAATTGTGGTTTATATACACAATGGAATGTTACGTGGCAATGAGAAAAAATGAAATATGGCCTTTTGTAGCAACGTGGATGGAACTGGAGAGTGTGATGCTAAGTGAAATAAGCCATACAGAGAAAGACAGATACCATATGGTTTCACTCTTATGTGGATCCTGAGAAACTTAACAGGAACCCATTGGGGAGGGGAAGGAAAAAAAAAAGAGGTTAGAGTGGGAGAGAGCCAAAGCATAAGAGACTGTTAAAAACTGAGAACAAACTGAGGGTTGATGGGGGGTGGGAGGGAGGAGAGGGTGGGTGATGGGTATTGAGGAGGTCCCCTTTTGGGATGAGCACTGGGTGTTGTATGGAAACCAATTTGTCAATAAATTTCATTAAAAAAATAAAATAAAAAAAAAATTAAAAAAAAGTTTAAAAAAAGTTGAATGGTGTAAGAAGTGTCTTTAATGCAAAGACTTTTTTTCTTTCCTTTGAATCTTTTGAGGATTTTCCCTCTCCCACAAAGAAAAGAAAGGAAAGAAAAGAAAACATCATTACTTTCTCTTTCACTATGAAGCAATTTATTCAGCCATATAAGCTTTTTCACACATTTAAAAGTTAAAATAAACATCAGAAATAAAACAGTGAGCATTTCTTCTCAGGTATGGAAACCATAGACAAATTTGATAGATGTTAGCACACTGGGAGGAAATATTACAGCAGCTAACCCTGATGAATGTTAATATGTTAATGTGTAATTAATTCCCAAATAAACAAGAAAATATAGGGATTCAAGAAAAAATTATTAAAATAATTTTCATAGGTAATTCATAGAATGGATGAAAGTAAGCTCAACCATTTTTGGTAGTCAGAAAAATGTAAATTTCAACAATAATATGATACCACTTTATACCCTCAGATTAAGCAAAATGAGTAGGAAAAGGTGATATATTTACTGTCTAAGATGTGGTAACAGGAGCTCTCATTCTTTTCTGGTGGGAGTGTAACCAGTCATTGCCGCTTGGAAGCAATTTGATAGTATTTGGAAAATAAGTAAACATAAACTCTAGGAAAACCAAATATTCTGACTTCTGGATACAGACCTCAGAGAAATCTTTCTGAACTATGTAGGTTCTAGCACTATTTGGGTAGGGCGGGGTGGCAGGGAAATACAGGCAGTTAATATGCATCAGAAAGAAATGATTAAGAGGTGCCTGGGTAGCTCAGTTGGTTAAGCATAGAGCCTTGCTTGACTTCGGCTCAGGCCATGATCCCATGGTTCATGAGTTTGAGGCCTGTATAGGGCTCTGTGGTGACAGTGCAGGGATTCTGTCTCCCTCTCTCTCTTCTTCACCCCCACTTGCTATCTCTCTCTCAAAATAAATACAAATAAACTTTAAAAAAAAGAAATGATTATGAAAATGTGGCAAGACATCCTTTGAAATCAATGCCACAATTAAGTTAACTGTGATAGAGAAGCTACAGCAATTTGGATAGATCATAAGAGTTCTGCTATATCTTTTTAAAGCAGGAAACAGGAGAATATTTACACCATGATACAAGTTACTTAAATCAGATATGTAGCTTCATAACGCCCAATATATTTCTTCGAAGATCCGTCACATCCAAGGGCATAGTCTGAACATGTTAGAGTCGGTTCTTATAAAAGGGGAGAAAAAGAAGAGAAAATTGAAAGCAAAAGAACGGAGTTTGATAGGTCCAGATAAAACAAAGTAAACACACTATGACACGTCATAGCAAAAGTTAACCAGAGGAGCGTCTTACACATGCTGATAATAACAGGGTCCTAAAATGTGAAGAGTAGAATGAATTTATCTCCTATCTGCTCTTGCAGTCCAAAACAAAATGCACACACAACATAAATACACAAGTGTATTTATCAAGCCTATAGAATATCATATTCTGAATGAAAAGCAGCAAGAGCAAAAGACAGAACTCCACTTCCAGGGCGTTACACACAGAAAAGGAAGGCAAATGTTGAGATAATAGGCTTTGTAAGTTGTGGGAGGCCGGGCCTGGTGCCAGGCTGAGACCGGGTCGAGCAACGGCTCCCTGTTGACTCAGCCAACCCAGTGGTTCCCCCTCCCATTCCCCCACTTGCAAGGGCATACGAAAGCCTTGTCAAGGCTGAGAAAGGTAATTCCTGAAGCCTGTGGTCTGTGGGTGTTGGCAGTAATGTTACCCCCCTTTTCTACCCCGGGTCAAATAGAAACAAACATGGGAACTGTGTTTTGCTAGCAATCTATCAACAAGGTCTTGTTGTGACCCGTTTAGAAAGTTCACAAGGTACACAGAACTAAAAGTTTTGGCTGGCAGTGATCATGTGAAACCTGTTTATTCTTAGAATGACCTGATCCATAAGAGTCTTATATTATAAAAGATTGTGTACAGCAACAATAAAGCCGTCACTTGGGCCATCAGCCCAGGGGACCCTCCTATTCCCAAACTGGCTTCTCTTCTCTCTTTTTTTGTTACATTCCCCTACCCTCAGGACCCTGATCTCGGTGTTTGTTGAGCCGGTTGCAACAGTAAGTGAAGGGTAGTAAAGTATGCCTCCTCAAAATATGACCATAAGAGTTGAAGGTATGCCACCTTAAAATTTTCCACTTTGATGTCCTGATTACTTTGAGCTGTAGGCACTTGAAAAAGAACAAATGCAATAAGAGGCTTTCTCTGAACTCCCTTTTCTGACTAACAACAGATCCTCAAAAAGGAACTCAATTGTCATACATTTTCTCCTCAGGAGTTTATTAACCAAGGATAATGGACTCATCACAGTAAAGGAAACTAAAAGTCAAAAACCACACCCAGGCAATTTGTCAAAAACTATCTTACCTCCCATCTATTTTCCTAAGGGCCAGTTCATCATTCCTAAATATCATTTATTCTCCCATTAAGTGGCCTATATCACTCCTCCTTTCCCCCTATTTAGATAGTATTTAATCCTGGATTTTAAACCACCTCTGGGGAATTACTTATTTGTTCCTGGGTATCTCCCGTGGGTACTTGAGATAGACATGTGAATAAACTTTTTTTCTTGTTAATCTTTTATTACAGTGGGTCTCAGCTAAGAAATCAGAAAGATTCAGAAGGAAAAATGTTTTTTCTTCCTTATATAAATATATAGAATGAAGCCAGGGAAAATGAGAATGATTCCTATGGCATAAATCTTTTGGTATGTAATATGATTTTTCTACCCCTCTGACCCATATTCAGTACAATCATGGATACAGTATAGTATATTGTGTGCCAATGAAAAATATATTGAGAAATAGGAAGAGGTCACCTGGTTTGATGAAGTGATTTAGGGAGATTTACTATGGAGAATCCTGAACAATTTAAAGAGGCAAAGAGGAGAGATCACGGGATCACCTTTTAACACCCCTAGGCTATCAGAGTGAATTTCTGGTTCAGTTAGCATAAGTATTTAAAGAGGAGGACTATTTCAGGGACATTAGTGTTATCTAAGGTAGGGGATGCCAACATTTTCTAGAACTTAAAGCTTCTGTTTTCTGAAATTTGGAAATGTAAAGGTTCATGTAAGTAAATGGGGAAGAAGTTATATTTTTATAAGTACATAAAAATAAATGGAGGAAACTGACTGAAAGAACTTTTTCTGTCTGAACCACTCAAACTCCCCTTTGACTGCATTTAAATTACTCTTTTTCATGAATTTAACTTTACATATTTTATGTGCATGGAATGTATCCATTTCTCAGAATGTGGCCAAGTCTCAGTATGTATTTTTTCAGCATTTGATGCATTATTATTTTACAGGGTAATTTTGTCCTGAGTTAAAATGAATCGATGTTTGCTAAATCAATCCTATTCTTTGAAAGTTAATCCTATGTTAATAAGGGTTAGGAGTCAATATTGCTTTAATTCATTTTCATATTTCCTATAAAAATTGATTTTTTGTGTTCTAATATAAAAATAACAGCTTGATTGCAAAATAAAAGTTCAATAGTAGCATCTTATATGAATTTTATATACTTTTAAAATAAGAACTAGGGGCACCTGGGTGGCTCAGTTGGTTAAGCGTCAGACTCTCAATTTCAGCTCAGGTCATGATCTCATGGTTTGTGACACTGAGTCCTGTGTTGGACTCTGTGCTGACAGTGTGGAGCCTGCTGGGAGTCTCTCTCCCCCCCTCTCTCTGCCCCTCCCTGGTCTCTCTCTCTCTCTCAAAATAAATTTCAAAGTAAAAAAGTAAATAAAGAAGAAGAAGAACTGTGCTAGTAGAAAGAAGTGAATCATAATTTGTACTTAGAAGTGCTTGTTTTTTTCACATACAAGTAATTTGTTAGGAAGATTTCCTTAAGATTAAAGTTATAATTATAAATATACTGGAAAGTTTCAATTGAATTCCAAAAGAATATGTGTTTGGAACTGAATTATAGACGTTGGCCCAGCTATGAAATTTGCCAAGAAAATTTCCAAACATGCACAAACGTAGAGTGAAACAAATTGTCTATGAACATATCAAAAATTATCTACACTTTGCACACTTATTTTTATCACTCTTCACCTCATTTTGTTTCATAAAGTATCTTAAGACATAATATAATTTGTACTGTTTAAAAAAAAAAAAACACGGGCCCAAAAAGGTGTCACTTAACGTTAAAGCCCTAAGTCAATAAATCAACTTAATACCTAACCTGACTAAAGTTTCAACCCCACCAGAAATGTAACATTTAACCAGACAAACTAAAATTTCCTGGTCAATATCAAGAGGTAATTCACTTATAGACTCCTTCCATCACCCTTAGGAGGGCGAATTTGCTTAAAACAATACATTCCTTGCTTACCAATTCATTTTTTCCACCCTCTATCTTTAAAAATCTTCTATTTTGTACAGCTCCTTGGAGCTTTCTACTAGCTATTCATGAATCATTTGATAAAGCCAATTAGATTTTCAAGATTACTCATTTGAATTTTTTTAACAGTACTTAAATACTTCAAAATACAACTCCAAAAACTGACATTTTCTCATATAAACATAATAGCATTTTCACACTTAATAAAATTAGCAATGATCTCTTAATATCTAATACAGGGTAATTGTTTTACCCCATCCCAGCTCCAATTAAAATATTTTCAATCTAATATGCATTTGTTGTAAGGCTATACTCCAAGACACAGTCTAGATTTGGTGGCTTTAAAAATAAATAAAATACAACTCATGACCTCAAGAAGATCACACACAGTCTAGCAAGTAAGAAAAATACCATAGTGGGCAGGCCATTAAATAATAGGGACACTGAGGTTAAAGAAGCACTATAAACAAAGAATAGTGGGATGCCAGGTAAGGGCACCATTGTCTCTGCCCAGAAGGGTTGCTGAATTCATCTTAGAAGAGGTAATATTTTGGCTGCATCTGAACAGATGATGTCTATTATTTGGTAATACAGAACTTGGCCTTCACTAGAATATATAAATAGAGATTTGTTTCTCTTAATGATGAAAAATGTAGAGGTAGGAGACTGCCAGCATTGTCAGTGAGCCACAGTTGTTGAGTAAAATGAAGTCCAGCGTCTCTTTGATTCAACTGACCTTTTTTATGCTTTAAAAAATTGATACCGCAGTTCCAGTAAGATGTCCAGATTCAGGAAAGAACTAGATGGAAAACTCTAGTAAATTCTGGTTCCTTGGTAAAGAAAGCAATATTTTCCCCCCATAAGATGATTTTTATGTCCCAATTTTGGGAATTTTGCCACATGCCCATCTTGAGCTGAAAAGATATTTGAGAGGGAAATGTCTAGATTTTCTAGTCTCCAGAGTGAAAGGCCATAAGGAAGAGGGTCAACGTGGTTGGGGTTGAATTAGCCAATGCACGAGGTCCGTGTCAGTTGAGTAGAGATTCATACAAAGGGGAAACAAAATTTAAAGGCCAGGAAATCAAAGGTAAAATCAAAGACCAGGGAACATGGAAATACAAGCATGGGTAATTTGGTGTGAGATGAGGTAGGGATGATAATGGGATGACACACATGAATGCTATGAATTACACAGCATCAGCTGTGCTTAAGAGGATCAAGATCTCTACTCAAAATGTCAGTTTCGGGGCACCTTGGTGGCTCAGTCAGTTGGGCGTCCGACTTTGGCTCAGGTCATGATCTCACGGTTGGTGAGTTTGAGTCCTACGTTGGGCTCTGTGCTGACAGCTCGGAGCCTGGAGCCTGCTTCAGATTCCGTGTCTCCCTCTCTCTCTCTGCTCCTTCCCCACTAAAGCTCTGTCTCTCTCCTTCTGTCAAAAATGAATAAACATTAAAAAATTTTTTTAAAAAATATCAGTTTCAAGGTTTACGGAACTACATAAAAGCTTTGCTTTTATTTATTTTTTTCCCCTCAACAATAGCATGGAAGACTTTTGCTTGTCTGTCCTTGTTTTATTTTTAAACTTATCACTGCAAAGATCATGAATGAGGACTGTTGACCAGTTTAATAAAAATTTTTGCATACCTCTTAGGTGTCAGACACTTTGCAATGCACTGGAGTTATAAGAATGGCCTATACTCTGAAAAAGTCTTGAATTAAGTGGTAACACACTAAAATCATGTTCTAATTTTTAAGAACCTACAATAATGTTTTATTAGTAATATTAAAATCAAATTATTTTAGAGGCTTTTCCTCATTTAAGTCCACAGCACCTTATTAAAACCATATTCCATCTACAGATCAATTAAACACATTCTTTCAATATGTTCATTGTGATTTAGTGTCTTTATTTAAAGGTTTAAAATGTGAAAATGAAACAGCATAAAATCTTCTTTTAAAAAATTACTTTAATTTGTATTTAATAATTCCCCAAAAAAAATCCAGAAAGGGGAAAAAGAATCTTATAGGCAATAATTTGGAACCATCAGGCATTCTCTTTTTCCTTGCTTTTTGTTCCTGATTTTTAAAATAAATTTTATTAAAATTCCAGTTAGTTAATATTCCATGTAATGTTAGTTTCAGACATACAATATAGTTATTTTCACTACTTTGATGGAGAAGGAGTTGGGAGCAAAAAACGCATATTGGAAAAAACTCCAAGATGCAATCTCAGGACCTTCAGGACAAACATATAGGGATCTCCTTGAGAAAAAAAAAAAAAAGTTGGGCTGAATATTTAGATATAATACTATAAAAGCCATAAAATGTTTTTTTTTTTGCTATATTCTAGAAATTCTGTAATTTTCCAGGCTTGAAAATAGAATTTTGCTGATATATCCAAATGTGATGAAGTCCTCTGGATTGGATTTATACTAACTAAGCACAAAAAGGCAGGGAAGAAAAAAATACAACAACAAAAAACATGAAAATGCCAGCATAAAAATATTGGACGAATGACAAGGGACTGAGAGGTTTTTCATAAGTAACAAATGTAAATAGAAGGCTTATTCTGAATGCAGTGGTGCTCTAGCTGTGTACAACATGAAATCAAGATACCCAAGGTTTCTTCTTACAGGAAACTTCTGTCCTACTAAGAGAGGTCAAATAAAAAATGTTTAGTTGATACAAGGCAAAAGAAAACATAGCAAGAAATACTATTTGAATAGTTAAAGTGAGTAATATGAAAGGAAGTCATCAGATGGCTAATTCAAAGTAGGTCGCCATGGAAAGTTTCCTTGAGGAGAGGCCATTTTGAGTTGAGGTGTGAATGTCAAAAAGGATTCGGTTGTTATGAAGCCAGTAGGACAAGCAGTAGAGGCAGCAGAAATGTTTATGAAAAAGCCCTAAGATAGAAACATCTTGACATGTTTGTAAAACACAACGTTTCTGATGTGGCTACAGCAATAGTGAATGAGTTGGAGAAAGGTATGAAACAAGGATGGAAAAGCAGACAACAGCAAATGACAAAAGGCCACATCCAGAACATGAAGTTTATTTTTTCCCCTAACTGCAATGGGAAATCTCTGGAGAAGTTTAATCAGGAAGGTGAAACAATAATGAATATTTTTTAAAAGACAATTCTAGTTGCACAGTGATTTAAATGGCAACTAAAGTGGAAGCAAGGAAAACATTTAGGAGACTACTGGGGTATTCCAAGGAGAGCTGGTGGTAACATAGCCAGTGGAGTTAGAAAAAATTGAGAAATCAATTTGAAACATGTTTTCCCAGGAAATTTGAAAGAAAATATAGATGGATTGGATGAAGTATATGTATCAGTTATATTGAATGCAAGGAAAACAATATTTAATTGAAAGAGGCTTAAAGAATCTCCTATAAAAATAAATACGGAGGGAGACATTTCCAAACTGGTAATATAATCAAGGACCAGGATTGTTCTGTTTTTTTTTATATCTGTAATTGTCAAAATTATTGGCTTCATTCTTAGGCTTTTTCCATCATGATCAGATAGCTGATATGGATCCATACGTCTTATGTATATGTGCCAATTTACAGAAGATGGAGGAAGGAATTATCTTTTTCTTCTATGCTTCTCCTTCAATGAATTTTCCTCCATTAGCTCCAGTGTGTACTTCTTTTTAGGTCCCATTAGCTATGATCAAAACTCGTTTATGTTCTATGAAAGGGAACAGGAACAAGGACAGCTCTGGTTTGTCTCCAGCTTCTCTTGTGAGAGGTGGGACTTTGGTAGTCGGAAGTAAATATACTATTCAAACTCTCCTACTTAAACTTATACATTCCCTTAAATAAAACACATGATTTTCCCTATGTATTATATAGCAGTGAGACTTAGCTATTCATCAAATCCCATTTGGATGTATAATTAGCAAAATGTTTATATGATGTCCAGAGCGAGTGCTGTCCTGAAAAACACATAGATAACTAGACATTAAGCTACCCTATATTGTCATCAGCACTTTTGTCTGTTAGGGATCAGCAGCTGTTTATGTCAATACAATGCTAAAAAGAAAGATACAAAATTTCAAATAATGTTAAACTCTTCTCATATCTACTAATAAATGATTGAACATCAACCTTTTAGTTACTATATATTCAGTGATATACTATATATACATTTATTCATTATTCATATATGAGGCATGAATATATAAATGTAATATATTAATATATCAATTAATGTAAGATACTATGTTTATAAGAAGCTAACAACCAAGGAAAGTAACAAATACATGATTAATAACTATAGCCACAAAGTCTGATTTAAGCTCTATCTACATGGAAATAATTTGTCAGGAAAAAACCAACCTAGTTAAAGATTGTTTTAATAGGATGAAAACATGCTATATAAGCATATCTTGGAGATATTGCAGGTTTGGTTCTAGACCATTGCAATAAAACAAATATTGCAATCAAGTGAGTCAATTGAATTTGTTTTGTTTCTCAATACATGTAGAAGTTATGTTTACACTATACTGTAGTCTATTAAGTGTGAAATAACATGTCTTAAAAAAACAACGTCCATACCTTAAGTTAGCAATATGTTATCACTGAGGCACCTGGGTGGCTCAGTCGGTTAATGGTCAGACTTCGGCTCGTGTCATGATCTCACAGTTTGTGGTTCAAGCCCCACGTCGGGCTCTGTGTTGACAGCTCAGAGCCTGAAGCCTGCTTTGGATTCTGTATCTCCCACTCTCTCTTCCCCTCCCCCACTCATGTTCTGTCTCTCTGTCTCTCAAGAATGAATAAATTTTAAAAAAAATTAAAAAAAAGAAATATGTTATCACTAAAAAATGATCAACATTATCTAGCTTTTAACAAGCTGTAATATTTTTGCTGGTGGAGGATCTTGATGTTGCTGTCGCTGTTCATGCTGTTGACTGATCAGGAGGTGGTTGCTGAAGCCTGGGGTGGCTATGGCAATTTCTTAAACCAAAATAATAACGTTTGCCACTTGGATTGCCACATTCCTTTCATGAAAGATTTCTCCGTAGCATGTAACCTGTTATAGCATTTTACCCACAGTAGACTTTCTTTCAAAATTTGAGTCAATCTTCTCAAACCTTGCTGATCAACCAAGTTTTTATAATCTAAATCCTTTGTTATGTCAACAATCTTCACAGCATCTTCACCAGGAATAGATATTAACTTAAGAAACCATTTTCTTTACTCACCCATAAGAGGCGACTTCTCATTTATTAAAAAGTTTTATCATGAAATTGTGGCAACTCCAATAATGATAATGAAAAAGTTAAAAATACTATGAAAATTACAAAATGTGTCACAGAGAAGGGAAGAGAGTAAATGTTGTTGGACAATGGTGTGGATAGACTTGTTCAATTCAGGATTGCCACAAAACTTCAATTTGTGCAAGTCACAGCATCTGTGAACACAACAAAGTGAGGTACAATAAAACAAGGTATGACTATATATCACCACATAATTTAACACTTCTCAGGTATACACAAGTTGAGTTACTGATACATTCTCTTCACAATTTCCAAAACAATTGTTGATGTTTGCAGCAATGAAGGAAGTTTTTTTTAATGTGTTCAGTACAAGAGGTAAATTTTCTTACAAAATTAAGTTAATATAAATGTTTAAAATAAGTAGCAGGGTTTTGAAGAACGTCACCCTTCACAGACCCAATTTCCCCAAAAGATTATCGTCAAGATACAATTCGGATATAGTATGCAAGTTATGGTATTTCAAAAAAGAGCAGGCTGATAAGTCAATAAGCACATGTTGGAGAAATGACTATTCTCCACAATGACAGGTTCCCTACCTGACCCTGATCAAACCTGGGCATAGGGATAAGGCTTGTTTCTAAACTTGTAATAAATAGTCTGACAATTTGACTTATGGGGAAAAAATAATTTTTACCAGTGTATTTAATGTACCAGTGTATTTTGAATAAAAAGAGAAAATCTCATGCTGCTGGTTCTGGAAGATCCAGTTCTCAGTGTCTCTAGGACATTCCTATTGATAATTTTTATAGATACCTATAAAAGGTAGGATGCTTCATCAGTGAACCTTTTATTTTTCTTTTAACTGAGGAATTGGGTGAAACAGTAGTCAAATGGCAGTAAATCTCAATGATCTCAAAAGAGAAGGTATGATTCTAGGGGCGCCTGGGTGGCGCAGTCGGTTGGACGTCCGACTTCAGCCAGGTCACGATCTCGCGGTCTGTGAGTTCGAGCCCCACGTCGGGCTCTGGGCTGATGGCTCGGAGCCTGGAGCCTGTTTCCAACCCTATGTCTCCCTCTCTCTCTGCCCCTCCCCCCTTCATGCTCTGTCTCTCTCTGTCCCAAAAATAAATAAAAAACGTTGAAAAAAAAAAAAAAAAAAAAAGAGAAGGTATGATTCTGATGCCAGAAGAGGAAAATATCAAGGTTAGAGTATGAATTCCTGAGTTCACTCTTACCCATGCAATTAGTACTCTATATTTTAAAAATTAATTTCCCCACAAAATAATAATAGTTATAATCTAAAAACACTAAACACACACAGTTACACATATCTTTAAAAGTAAAAAAAAATATTGACTACTGCACTTGAATTATGCTTATTTTTTAAGCAATGTATTCAAAAGATAGTGTCCACACCCTATCAAAATTTGTGGGATGCAGCAAAAGCATTGCTTACAGGAAAATTCATAGTGGTTGATGTATATATTAGAAAAGGAGAAAATCTAAAATCATAAATGTTAGCTTCCTTCTTTGCAAACTAGAAAAAGTAGAGCAAATTTAATCCAGAGTAAATAGAAGAAAAAAAATAATAAAATTGAAAATAGGTCATCGTAGAGAAAATCACTTAAAAAATAAAAAAAGAGGTGGCTCTTTGAAAACATCAACAAAATCAAAACCCTCTAACCAAACTAACATAAAAAGATCACAGAAATTACTAATATCAAAACTGAAAGTAAGGACATCACTGTAGACACTGTGTACATTAAAAGAATAATAAAGGGAAAAATATGAACTCAATGCCCACAAATTTGATAACTTAGATAAAATGGATCAATTCCTTGAAAGCCACAATCTGTCAAAACTGACACAGAAGAAATAAACTATTTAAATAGGCCTATTCAAAATTATCAACGTGTGAGTTTTACACAACTTGATCTATAGATTCAATGCAATCCCAGTCAAAATTTCAGCATGTTACTTTGGATATCAACAACTGATTCTAAAGTTTATATGGAAAGATAAATGAATCAGGATAGCCTATTTAACATTGAAGGAAAAGAACAATACTGGAGGACTGCCACTATTCAACTCTAGGACTTACTGTAAAGCTACAATGAAATCAATAAATGTCATATTGAAAGTGACACTGTGGTACTGGTGAAAGAATACACAAATAGATCAATGGAAGAGAACAGAAAGCCTGGAAATGGACGTAATTAGAGTCAACTGATCTTCGACAAGGGAGTAAATGTAATGCAATGGAGTAATGATAGTTTTTTCAACAAATGATGTTGGAACAACTGAACATCTACATGCAGCAAAAATTAAATCAAAATAGATCACAGAATTAAATGTAAATGTAAGGGGGGGCCCCTCGGTGGCTCAGTCAGTTGGGCGTCCAACTTCGGCTCAGGTCATGATCTCACAGTCCATGGGTTTGAGCCCTGCGACGGGCTCTGTGCTGACAGCTCAGAGGCTGGAGCCTGTTTCGGATTATGTGTCTCCCTCTCTCTCTGTCCCTCCCCTGCTCAAGCTCTGACTCTGTCTCTCTCAAAAATAAATAAACATTAAAATTTTTTAAAAAAATCAATAAATGTAAATGTAAGGGGCACCTGAATGACTCAGTCGGTTAAGTGTCTGGTTCTTAATTTCAGCTCAGGTCATGATCTCACAGTTTATGAGATTGAGACCATCTTGGGCTCTGCACTGTCAGTGTGGAGCCTCTTGGGATTCTCTCTCCCTCTATGTCCTTCCCTCACTCATGCATACACACACACTTTCTCTCTCAAAGGAAATAAACATTAAAAATAAATAAACAATAAATAAATAAAATAAATGTAAAACACAAACCTGTATAACTTATAGAACATAGGCAAAAATCTAAATGATCTTGAGTACAGAGATTTTTAAGACCTAGGGCACAATCCATGAAAGAATTAATAGATAAGCTGGATTTTATTGAAAGTAAATATTTATGCTCTGTGAAATCTACTCCAAAGAATAAAATGAGAAAGTGAGATAAAATATTTGCAAAAGACACATCTTATAAAGAACTGTTGCCTAAAATATACAAAGAACTCTTAAAATTCAATAATAAGAAAACAACTTATTGAAAAATGGGTCAAAGACTTTAACAGACTTTTCACAAAAAAAGATATACAGAGAGCAAATAAGCAAATAAAAAGATGCTCCACATAATTTGTCAGTAGGGAAATGCAAATCAACACAAAAAAGATACCAAAACACACCTACTAGAATGGCCAGAATCCGGAACACTGATGACACTAAATGCTGGCATGGATGTGAAGCAATAGAAACTCACATTCAGTGTTGATGGGAATACAAAATGGTACAGATACTTTCAAAGACAATTGGGGAGTTTCTTAAAAAACTAGACATACTCTTACTATGTGATACATCAATCACGCTCCTTGGTATTTAACCAAAGGAGATGAAAACTCACATCTACACAAAAACCTGCACAGATATTCATGTCAGGTTTCTTTATAATTGCCAATATGTAGAAGTGAGCAAGATGTCCTTCAGTAGATGGATACATAAACAAACTATGGTACATCTAGACATCGGAATATTACACAGAAGTAAAAAGAAATGATCTATCAAGCCATGCAAAAACATGGAAGAAATTAAAATATACTACTAAGTAAAAGAAGCCAGTCTAAAAAGACTACATATTGTATGATTTCATCTATACACATTCTGGAAAAGGCAAAAATATGGAGACAGTGAAAAATCAGTGATTTCCTGGGCTTATATGGAGAGAGGGATGAATAGGAAGAGCACAGACGATTTTTAGGTCAGTGGAAGATACTATAATGGAAGATACCATAATGGCTGATATGCATCTTTATATATTTGCCCAAATCTTTGAATGTACAACACCAAGAGTAAACTCTAATGTAAATTATGGATTTGGGGTGTTATGTGTGAGTATAGGTTCATCATTTGTAGCAAATATACCACTATTGTGGGGGATGTTAGTAATGAGGAAGGCTATGCATATTTGTGGGTATGAGATATACAGGGACTTTCAATACATTCTGCTCAATTTTGCTGTGTTCCTAAAACTGCTCTAAAAAATAAGATCTCTGAAGGAAAAAATATGTGTTTTCCAACTGAGAAATGATATGTATCTCTTTTTAGTTTCAGTTAGTTATACACAACTGCTTTGTACATTCAAACTCCATAAAATAAACCTTGCCTGCTACGATGATAGAATCTCTTCCCACATCAAATGCTAAAATCCTTTCTTGGTGTACTGTGGTCAGTATAGGACCGGATGACAAGAGCATTTGCTTCCAAGAATCACATGCTACCCTGTTGTTCAGAGATAATACACAACTGGGAACATTGGGAGTTCAGGCTGGAGTTACTTCTTTAGGCTTCTTTTTTGAAAATAAGTTTTGTTGCTGCTGCCACACTCTCATATGCCTGAACAAGATCAAGAAAACTCTTAAAATCTGAACTTCAGAGTAAATTATTGAGATATTTCTAGGCAAAGGGACTCAATTGTAAATTGTACCCTCACTGTTTCTGAATAGTTTCTTGCAACATTTTAATTTCCATGACATTAGACTTAGAAGGCATATGCTTTTATTTATTTTATTTTTTATCAATATTTTTATTTTAGAGAGAAAAACACATGCTCAAGGTAGAGGGGCAGAGGGGAGAGAGAGAGAAAGAGGAAGAGAGAGAGAATTTTAAGCAGGTTCCAGGCTTAGCACAGAGCCTGACACAGGGCTGAATCCCATGACCCTGCGATGATGACCTGAGCCAAAATCAAGAGGTGGACATTCAACTGACTAAGCCACCCAGGTGCCCCATAAAGCATGAACTTTCCAAAACATCCTTACATAGTCTTCATTTTAAATTCACACAAAAATTAGCACTGCCCGTAGTTAATGACCTTCTGCCCCCTTTCTATTGATTGTTTCCTGATTTGTTTTCTTTCTATTCAGTATCCCCTAGTGAAATTGACCTTTCCTCACCCCAAAATTATTTCTGTTCAGGAAGTTGCCTTGCTATAATTTCTTGCAGGCATAAAGATTTTCATCATCTCCATGGGTATGTATATATATATATATATATATATATATATATATATATATATGTGTGTGTGTGTATATATATATATATATATATATATATATATATATATATAGTTCATACGGTAAGACTCTCAAGTATTTTTTTTCCCATAATTTAATGTTTTGCAGTAAGAATTTTTCTTCTTTCATTAGCAGTAATGTGTGACTCCTTTTAGCATGCAAATAAATCCATCTCTTCTTATTGCATTTATGCATTTTGGCCAAATGCTACCACATAGCAGTTAAATGCATTATATTAGTTAACTGAATGTAGCAGAAGGAAGAAGTTTCTTCCATTGCATGTGAATAACAAAATTCACTCTGCAAAAGATCTAGTTTGAATCATGCATGTTGTTTTTCAAAGACAACATAGCAAGTTGTCTAAACTTATTAGAAATAATTATACATATATGGCTTTGCAGGTTTTATAGGTATTATACTTTTATCAGCTCTTTCCTTGGTTCTTTGTATTACCAACTCTTAACCTCCTAGTAATAAGTTGAATGGTCCCCAAACAAAAAGGCCTTCCCTAGAAAAGTAACACAAGTAGGTCTCTTGCATTCCTTTATATTTTTGATCACATATTATATATTTCCTGCATAACATGTATCATACTTCACAGTGGTTTTATTTACAAACTTATTGACTATGCCTCTTTTACTCCAATATAAGTTTCCTTCAGTCGGGTACCTTGTTTATCTTATTCACTACTGTATCCTCAAAGCTTAAGGTATACCTGGTATATAATAGGTCCTCTGCAAATATTTCTTGAAAACAGAACACACACACACACACACACACACACACAATGAAGAAAGGAAATAAATACTGTTCTTCAGTTTGATTCTTTTCTTTGATTCTACTCTTTAATTTGTTATAAAATGCAGTGGGCTAAATGGTAGCCCCCAAAGATCTCAGGTTTCTAGTTCCTGAAACTTGTGCATGTTATCTTAGATGATGAATTTTTGGCAGAATTATCCTGAATTATCTATGTGGGCCCAAAATACCATACAAGTGGCCTCTTAAGAGATGTAGAGGGAGATTAGACATACAGAAAAAGGTGATGTAAAAACTGAGGCAGAGAAGGAAATGATGGACTAAAAGCCAAGAACACCAGCAGCCAACATAAGCTGAAGAAGCAATGGATGGATTCTCCCCTAGAACCTTCAGAAGAAGTGTGGTCATGTCAACAATTGGATTTTGCCCTAATGAAACTATTGGAATTCTGGCCTCCAAAATGTAAGGTAATAAATATCTGTGGTTTTAATCTACCAATTTGTGGTAATTTGGAACAGCACCAATAGGAAAGCAATGCATACAATATTTTAAACATAAAGAAAATAAAAACAGTATTTTCATATACACTATTACCCTAGTATATGCACTCCCACCCTATGTATAACAAATGTTACTATTTACCATATGTGTTTTAGATTTCTTAAAGACACAAAATAAAGATATAGTAACCCCTTCCACACAAACCAAAGTCCTCAAGGATAACCATCATCCTGAAGGAGGTGGGCATCCTTTCCCTGCATGTTTTTATAGTCTACTACATATTTATGCAACCCTAAGCAACACATAACATTGTGTTAAGGTTTATGTAAGTGTTAAAATTTACATAAATAATAGTACATCATTTATGTCATTTAGCAATATGTTCACTAATATGTTCTCTCTGTATTACAAAATGAATTCTAGATATGCACTAAATATGTTTCAAAAATTTGTCCACCTCAATGCCTGTAGTTCTGGTTCACTCATTTACATGGTTTCTAATTTGTTTTAATTGCAGAAGATGGAATTAACATCTCTGAGCAAGTTTTTTTGTGCATTATTTGAAATCTTTTCCAGCATATATTCATAGAAGTTGTTTTGCTGGAGTGTTGGAAAAGCACATAAGCAGTTCTACTGGCTACTGACAAAGTGCTATACAAAATTATTATACCATTATATAATTTATTATGAGCACATGATTGTTTCTATTTCCCACATTTTAGATAGCATTTGGTTCTAGAAGTTTTCCTCCAATCTGTTAAGTGTGAAATCATATCTCATAGATTTGGAAATATTTCATTTCTCTGATACAAGTGATACATTGAGTCTTTGCAGATCTGATTTCCCATAGTTTGGATTTTTAAATTTTTCGCTAATATTCTTTGGACCTTTGTATATATGTTGGGGGTGAGGTATTACATTATATTTTAATAATTATTTTTGTGTTATGAATAATACTTTTATTTGGTTTTATGTTTAAAATTCTTCTACCAATTTGTTGCAGATGCTTTATTTTTTATCAACCTTTCTCACACATAACTTTTGTGTTTTTTTTTTATTTTAATGTAGACAAATTTATGTTTTTTATGGTTTGTGGGGATTTGTAGCTTTGTAAAAGCTACCCAATACATATTTAAAACATTAAAGCTTAGTTTTCATATCTAAGTCTTTTTTCCATCTAGAATTCATTTTGTAATGCAGAGAGATAAAGAGTTCACCTTATTTTCACATAGTCTTTTAGGTTCCCAGGCCCAATTCCAGAGTGAGTGTGTGTGTGTGTGTGTGTGTGTGTGTGTGTGTGTGTGTGTGTGTGAGATGCTTACCATAGAACACCAAGCAATTCTCAGATGCCAGCAGGGTGTCTGAGAATTTCACTCAACTCAACTCAACTCTGACACTAGCTACCTGGAGATAGCATCAGATCCCACAAGTAAAGGGCTCAGTCTCCATTTACATTTATTTATGTATGTATGTATGTATGTATGTATGTATGTATGTTATTTTACTCCTTAATAATTTTTTTATTTTTATTTTTTATTAATTTTATTTTTTAAATTTACATCCAAATTAGTTAGCATATAGTGCAACAATGATTCCAGAAGTAGATTCCTTAATGCCCCTTACCACTTTAGCCCATCCTCCCTCCCACAACCCCTCCAGTAACCCTATGTTTGTTCTCCATATTTAAGAGTCTCTTCTGTTTTGTCCCCCTCCCTGTTTTTATATTATTTTTGTTTCCCTTCCCTTATGTTCACCTATTTTGTCTCTTAAAGTCCTCATATGAGTGAAGTCATATGATATTTGTCTTCCTCTGACTAATTTCGCTTAGCATAATACCCTCCAGCTCCATCCATGTAGTTGCAAATGGCAAGATTTCATTGTTTTTGATTACCGAATAATACTCCATTGTATATATATACCACATCTTCCTTATCCATTCATCCATCAATAGACATTTGGGCTCTTTCCATACTTTGGCTATTGTTGATAGTGCTGCTATAAACATTGGGGTGCATATGTCCCTTCAAAATAGCACACATGTATCCCTTAGATAAACACCTAGTAGTACAACTGCTGGGTCATAGGGTAGTTCTATTTTTAGTATTTTGAGGAACCTCCATGCTGTTTTCCAGAGTGGCTGCAGCAGCTTGCATTCCCACCAACAATGCAAAAAAGATCCTCTTTCTCCACATCCTCACCCACGTCTGTTGTTGCCTGAGTTGTTAATGTTAGCCATTCTGACAGGTCTGAGGTGGTATCTCATTGTGGTTTTGATTTGTATTTCCCTGATGATGAGTGATGTTGAGCATTTTTTCATATGTCAGTTGGGTATCTGGATGTCTTCTTTGGAGAAGTGTCTGTTCATGTCTTTTGCCCATTTCTTCACTGGATTGTTTGTTTTTTGGGTGTTGAGTTTGATAAGTTCTTTACAGATTTTGGATTCTAACCTTTTATCTGATATGTCATTTGCAAATATCTTTTCCAATTCTGTCAGTTGCCTTTTAGTTTTGCTGATTGTTTCCTTTGCTGTGCAGAAGCTTTGTGTTTTGATGAGGTCTCAGTAGTTCATTTTTGCTTTTGTTTCCTTTGCCTCTGCAGACGTGTTGAGTAAGAAGTTGCTGCAGCAAAGATCAAAGAGATTTCTGCCTGCTTTCTCCTTGAGGATTTTGATGGCTTCCTGTCTTACATTTAGGTCTTTCATCCATTTTGAGTTTATTTTTGTGTCTGGTGTAAGAAAGTAGTCCAGATTGATTCTTCTGCCTGTCGCCCAGTTTTCCCAGCACCACTTGCTGAAGAGACTGTCTTTATTCCATTGGATATTCTTTCCTGCTTTGTCAAAGATTAGTTGGCCATATGTTTGTGGGTCCATTTCTGGGTTCTCTGTTCTGTGCCATTGATCAGAGTGTCTGTTCTTGTGCCAGTACCATACCATCTTGATGATTACAGCTTTGTAGTATAGCTTGACATCCAGGATTGTGATGCCTCCTGCTTTGTTTTTCTTTTTCGAGATTGCTTTGGCTATTCGGGGTCTTTTCTGGTTCCATACAAATTTTAGGACTGTTCTAGCTCTGTGAAGAATGCTGGTGTTATTTTAATAGGGATTGTGTTGAATATGTAGATTGCTTTGGGTAGTAGCGACATTTTAACAATATTTGTTCTTCTTATCCAGGAGCATGGAATCTTTTTCCATTTGTTTGTGTCTTCTTCAATTTCTTTCTTAAGCTTTCTATAGTTTTCAGTGTATAGATTTTTCACCTCTTTGGCTAGATTTATTTCTACATATTTTATGGTTTTTGGTGCAACTGTAAATGGGATCGATTCCTTGATTTCTCTGTTGCTTCATTGTTGGTCCATTTATTTTAAAATGGAACTGGGAGGCCATTAAGAAGATGGGCCTATGCATGTCTTCACCACGAAGAACCATGAACTTTTGGACTGGGCCAAATCACAAATATTCTAAGGACTCAGCCTGAAAACATACAACTTGCTACCATAAACAGTTTGCTTAGTGAGAGGCTTAGTAACAAATTATATTCAGCTAAGATTAATTTTCTGCCTCTAATGCCAATCAGAATTCATTGTAAACTATATATGTGTGTGTGTGTATAAAATTATATACATATGTATGTATATATTATGTACATTTTTTCAATATTTAAAAACCTTTGGCTTTTGTTACCTGGATTTGTGTGTGGGTTGCTGGCCAAATCTACATTCCCTAAATTGCAATTATGAGAGCCCAAATGCCTTTGTTACAATGATACCTAAATGGGATCACATGCAGCCAGATTGCCACCACCTTTCTTTAAAAGGGAGAAAACACCTGGCTGCTTCTCAGCCTTTAAAGCAAGATCTGTCCTACTCTTTAGTATGAAGTCAAGATGTGAAACAGGAAACAGGAAGCTCCATCTATGCAAGGACTTTGGGAACACTGCAAATAGAAACCACTAGTATCCATTGAGCATCTTCTATATGTTAGGACTCTGCCATACCCTCTTTGTAGTTTTCTCCTAGTTTCCAAAATAACTGTTCAGTTAGGTAATATGTTCTCCACTTTACAAATCAGAAATTTCAGAGCCATAAATGGTAAAACATTTTTCAAATTTACAATGCAAATACATGCTGAAGTGCAAGATTAAAATTAGATTTGCCTGAGTTAGCACTCTTCTCTCACTACATTTACCATTTACTCAAATGTGTCTTTTTAACAGCTTTGCTGCTGTTGTTGTTGTTGCTTTTAATCCTTCCCCTGGGTCTGAAAATCCAAAAATTAAATATATTCCTTTGAAACAGATATTAAAACATAGAATTGTCCTGAGAAAAAAATACAAAGGTGCATTTTTTAAAAAACACCTAGTATTCCTAAAAAGAAGAAATCTAGTATTCCCTTATTTTCTTTTTTTTTTTTTAATTTTTTTTTCAACGTTTATTTATTTTTGGGACAGAGAGAGACAGAGCATGAACGGGGGAGGGGCAGAGAGAGAGGGAGACACAGAATCGGAAACAGGCTCCAGGCTCTGAGCCATCAGCCCAGAGCCTGACGCGGGGCTCGAACTCCTGGACCACGAGATCGTGACCTGGCTGAAGTCAGACGCTTAACCGACTGCACCACCCAGGCGCCCCTCCCTTATTTTCAAAAAAGGCAGTATCAATTGTTTTGTGAAGAGACTTTTCCTTATATAAAGTAATAATTTTAAAACCTATCCCACTATTTTCTTTGTTGTGGTAGCTCTTTGTATAACTAATTAAAATGGAGTATAAGACCCTTTCTTGGAAGATACCCTATTTATTGGTCACCAGATTTAACCATCGATTTCTACCAAAATAAATGTACTTTAATCTATGTAAACCACAAAAGGTAGATAGATAGAAATGTGTGGGAATTGTCTCCTATTAAAGAGTTCCTACTGGAGTTGGGCAATTTAATTCACATACCATGCTTTGGGGCAAATTTAAAATCATATCATCATTATTAATGTGTAGGGCATTTACAATCAGTATCTAATAATTATAATTATGAACTGCTTTTGAGAAAAAATATAAATGAAAATTATAGCAATTCAGCTTACATGATTCATTCAGCTTTTTCATATTGTAATATCTTTGACAATAAAAACACTTTTAAAGCTCTTAATTTAATTGTGGTTCAAAGCTAATAATGAAGACAAAGATGAAAATAAAATGCTTACTTAATTAGATCCAAATTTAAAGTATAAAATTCAGCAAGCAGTGGATTTAGCTTGTTATTGTTTTTTTTTTGTTTTGTTTTTAATTTTTCAACAGTATTCCTGAAAACTGTAGACAAAGAAGTTTTTAGTTGGCATCTTTCCCCTATGCTACAATATGTTTTCTCCTGTTTTTCTATTACTTAGAAGCAAAGGGAACTTTTTAAAATTTTAAAAGTAAGTGCTAATCTGGAGAACTACCAGATAATTTGAAGATTTTTTAGGATTTTTATATAAATTATTCATATAAAATTTATGAACCGAACCAATATGACTGGAATACTGACTGCTTGTTTTATTTGCACATATCCTGTTTATAAGGAAGTTTTCAAAATGAATATTACAATAATGCCATACATATTCATAAAGTTATATTAAAAGATTATTTTCATGGTGTCATTATTTACCATTTATGCAGCAAGGCTTAATGGCCTCTGTATCTATAAATAATCTGAAAATTGCAGCCTTTGGTGAATAAATTAAGTCCTTTAAAAAGGAAAAGTGGAAAAGAATATATAGAATACTAAATGTCATGTATATATTGTTTAAGAATTAGATTGTAATTCATACTGAGAGAAGGGAATGCAATTCTGCACATTCATTTCCTATCTGATTGCATTTCATCTTTTTTAAATGTTAATGAATGTGTCAGAATATATGTGTGTGTTGGGAAAAAAAGATATGTATTCATTACAATTAAATAACAAAATGGATTTTTTTAAAATTCCCAAATATTATAATTACTAACCCTCCCAATG
Source organism: Prionailurus viverrinus (assembly GCF_022837055.1). NCBI lineage: Eukaryota > Metazoa > Chordata > Mammalia > Carnivora > Felidae > Prionailurus > Prionailurus viverrinus. The sequence goes on from NC_062578.1 coordinate 57,171,611, forward strand.
CCTGTCAGAATAGTTTGACATTCAAAGCAGATATTGTCTTTGCTCATTTAAAATTTCTATATTAATATGGGTAGGTTGACTGCAATAAACTTCACTAAAAACAGAAAAATGGTAAAAGTATCTTTTGAATGTAGTAAACATTTGTAAAGTATTTTAGTTGTTATATTTTCTTCTGAACGCCTCCATAATTAGGATAATTGAGATATGTGACATATGGCATATAAATAACTCATGCTGTATCCTTGGCCTTTCTAATTGGTTTAATATCCTAGTTATTATTTCTCTAGCATAAATAATATATAATTCTATAAATACAAACTGATTCTGATAATGGGCCAATATAAGTTAAACTTCAAACATAACATTGATTTATTCAATTAAGATAACGTCTATCTGCTCTTTTTCTCATCTCCTCTCTCTCCCTACTCCAACCACTCAGAACCTCCAACTTTGATCCTACTAACCTTCTACTTTTCTTCACCAATGCCTCACTTTTCTGCTTACCCTGCTTCAATTTCAAAGTACTGATTAATATCACTCCTTTTTTCATTACTACTCAACACCCTCATCTGGCAAAACCTCAAGGCTGGTTAAACTCAACTACTGACCTACTCCATGTGCCCATCCAACAGCCAAACGTGGCTGAGTAATAGTTAACTACACTGAGTCTTAATCACTTTAAATTTGTGACACCAACCTCAGCTGCATTATTAATTCTGGTCGCTACACAGTTACTAGTTCTATCACTCTTTCTGATGATTATTTTATAACTTTTCCTTTTTCCTCAAACATGTATATTCTCTTCCAGATCCACACTGGTGATGTTCCCAGTAAATATTTAATTCAGAAAATAGGGGGGAAATCAAAAGAGGACTTCCACTAACTGACAGCCACATCTGCTCATCTGTGTCTGGGGCCATATTCTTTGCCTTCCAGCCAGTTACTAGGAGTTAAATGAACAGACGCTACTAAATCACATTCTCTTTTTCTACAACAGGTCTGTGTGTGTGTGTGTGTGTGTGTGTGTGTGTTTTCTTGCTTTTGCTTTTTCATTTTTTACGTTTTCTTCTAATCTCTCCCATAACTATAACTGCAATTTTGGAAGAAAATCAAGGAAAGAGAGAAAAAGAAATTTCTTGGCTTGTGCTATTGTAAACTGGCTTTTATCTATTCAAGCCTTGAAGATACTTAAAACTCCTTTTATCCTGGACAATTTTCAAGTTTCTTCCAAAATCTCTTGCTGGGCTCTCCTAACCAAAGATCCCTCCAGTTGTCTTTCCTTCAGCTAGACACTTATATCTCAGCTCCACACTCAGGCATTACCTATAGAGTTCCCTCATTCTCCCAGACAGTCTTCTTTGATAGGACATGGAAAAGCTCCTATGTCAGATGTCTCTTCCACTTTGCCTACTTCTGGCTCATAGGAAATGGTTATATATTCCTTGTCATCAGTGGGAAGCCTTCTGGTTTCTCCCTTCTAGTCTGCCGTGACCACTTTGACTGCATTAAGTGTCAGTCCTGGGGTTCCTCAACTACAAAGAATGTATACAGGGTTTCAGGAACACTTCAGGTCTCAGGTGTCTCTTCAGGAACTCTGCAGCTCTCTCTCATTTATACTCACAGTGTAGGGCTCTGTACCAGCTGCTATTGCTGTGTAATAAACCATTTTAAAACTTGGTATAAAAATTAATTTTATTGTGCTGAAAGTTTCTCTGGGTTAGGAATTCTGACATAGCACAATGGGCATGGCCTTTCTTGTTCTGTGATATCAGAAGCCTACCCTGGGAACCCGTGAAGTCGGGAGGTGACTTGATCATTAGCACGTGGAATCATCTAGAAGTTGATATGGGCTGCCAATTAGGACCATAGCTGAAGCTTTTAGACAGAAACCTAATTTGGCTTTTCTGGTGGCCTCAGGGTATTTGCATCTTACACATTGTGGTTTAGCTTCCAAAATGAGTATCCCAGGTAAAAGGAGCTTCATTATCTTTTATGGCAGAGACACCAAACATTTATCGTCACTTTTGCCTCTTTCTATTGGTTACAATTGAGCCACAGTACTACCCAGATTCAAAGAAAGAATTAGACTTTACCTCTAGATGGAAAGTGTCACTGTACTTAACGTGCATTTGGGAAGGGGGGGGCTCTTAATTGCAGCCAACTTTAGAAATACCATATACTACATTTTTCTCTTAAAATAATTTTACTAAAAAAAATATTTTGACTAAATCATTTCTTCAAATACATATCCTGGCTTTTTTAAAAAAATAACCTTGTTCTGACTGAGAGGTCCAGCTGTCATCGAATATGTTATTATTCATTTCCTTAATAAATTATGCGTTTTGAAGTGAGTTTCACCTACCTATGGCATGGCATGTCTCATTTTAAAATTTTAGCATCTTGTCATAGAAAAAGGAAAAAAAAGTAGTTCTTTCACTGTCTTGTGGCCTCATTCACCTGGCATCAACCTCTACACATGTAACTAAAGATATCTCCATATGGTACTCAAAATAGGCTGCCTTTCTCAGCCACAGGAATAGGAAATCTTCCCTTCTGCAAAGTTTTTAAACTGTTGAGGAAAGACTTGGTCCTTTAAGCTGGAATTTCTAAGTTTTTGTTCTAAGGACCTTATCACCATAGCAATAAATTTACAAAACAGCCAACATCTTGGATTTTCTTTGTGATCATTTAAGAGACCACTTTTGTTATAAGAAAAAATTCATTCCTACAGATGTTACTCCTAATGAAAACTGTCCTTTTTAAGTGTGAATTTAATCTCTCTTATTACTTATTTTTTATTACCTGATTGTGTGAAAAGTTTGTATATCTGTGTGTGTGTCTAGAGCATCTGATGAGACTACAGAGCTGGAAGACTGCAGAAAGAATTAACAAAATGCTCAAATCTTATTTATGTGTGGTTTATAAATGGAAGACTACGATAATTGCAAAAGTTCTGTTTAGACTATAACACTGTTATCCTACATATGATATTTTTTACATGCTTCCACAATCTAATTTTTGCAACAATAGGAAGAATGTAAATTTGGGAGGTTACAACTTTAAAGGCTGTAAGGTAAGACCACCCTGCAGACCTCTCTTAAAAGAAGCAGATATTCTGATTTTTCATTTGTCTTAAGAGAGATCTGAAGACAGAAAACAAGGCTGTAGGAAATCTATTTAGACTTAGAGGAGAGGCACACCACACCTTTCTCTGTCCTGCAAGATTTTTGCAACTCCACTTTGAGTAGTGTAGATGTGTCTAAGGGCATTCCTACTAAGAAAAGATAAGCTAATTTTACCCATAGAGGCAGACCAACAGCTGAACTGGGAGGGCCATTTCCTGAACATTTTGAAATGTGGGAATGGATCTGAAAGTAACCAGAATTAGAAGCAGTTCAATCTTATTTTCTGCATTGGAAAGTCGATTAGCTACCTCTGATCTTATTAAACTTTCACTTTTATTGACTTTTATTTCAGGGGATCTAGGGAAGGGTCTCTCCTCAATCTTGGAATGAAGTACTGGAAGGAAAGTAAATAGAGGAAAGGTGGGTAGGTTGTACTGAAGTTGGTCTGAAATAAAGCATTCAGTAACCTGTAGATAGACTGGAAATCTAATGTCCAGAGACTGATTTTTGGTAAGGCAAATGACAACCAAAAAAATTTGTCTAACTTTTAAATTTTGAAAGGTAAAGGCTTTCATTTTCATTTTAATCTAGATTTTAAAAATTGATGTAAAGCCAATTTGCATTCTTTGGAGCTATGGAAATAACCACCAAAATAAACATAAATAGGAAAACAATGTCTCTGGGAGATGGAATAGTGACTGAATTTTTATAATCATGTACATATATTGCTTTTATAATAAAAAATTAAAATGAAGTACAAAAACAGTTCAGCAGCTCAATTTTACACACAGGCTGATGAGGCCAGGTGGCATTTAATTGCATATATCTTGCTATGCAGAAGTGAAGGAAGGAAGAATTGGACAGCAGAAACAATTTCTGGAATGGAATTGAAGAGACAAAATGCATATTATATGCAGGAAAAAAGTGCGTGGTTCAGTTTGGTTAGACCATACCATGTAAAATAGAAAAGCGGAAGGTAAGTTTAGGAAGTAGGAAGGGATTTACTTGCTGGTTTAAGTAATATGAATTTTTCCAATAGCCATATGAAAGGTTGTAAATGCTATTAGGCAGGGGGTAAAGGGCTTACAGACCTTCTTTAGAAAGATTAAATTGATAACATTGTGTAAGGAGGTTTTAGAGATAGGAAAGGCTAGGAGCAGAGATAATAGTGAGGAAAATATTTTAAACATTCAGTAAATTAAATGGATATCATAATATGCTAAGCACAGATAGAGGTTTGGTTGTGAGAACATTGCAGAGGCTACAGTCAGTAGAGCTGGAGAGCTGGTCATTTAGAAAACAAAATGAAGAGAATCTGAAGTGAGTTTAAAATTTAAAGCTAAGTAAACTAACTGGTGATTCCAAAGTAGAAACAGAAAATTGAAGATTTGGGGAATAATTACAAGGGATAGGAACCTGTGCTTAGCTTTTTGTACATTTGGTTGAGTTTCTGGTAGAACAACCAGATTAGAGAGGTACCTTTCCCACCCACCCCAAGTGGGAGAAAACATAAGTATACATTTCTTTTTTTGTTCAGCATTTTTCTTGCAGTAAGATACAGAATTTTAGTTAATACTATTAGCAGTTATTTTAAACGACTTGGAGAATGCAGTCATTAAAAAAATGTAGGAATTGCTACTCTTAATAGTAATTCCCATTAAATATTGAAAACCACAAAATGAATGAGTTATGAAATTGTATTGTGCCAGATATTTGTGTCTGTGTTCACAAAACTATTAATCTAACTTAGGTAATATTCTACTATGAAAAACGAGACTCTGCGATACAACACAACAGTCCTAAAAGCAGTAAGTGTTATGACACTCAGTTTGAAGGCTAATTTTTAATACACACTTAAAATGATGATTATGATTTACCTTTAAAAGATTTCTTATTTGTTTTTCTTTTCAGAGTGAAACACAAACTCTGTTGTATGGCTTACATTTCCACCTATATGCTGGTGACTTCCAAATTGCAAATCTGGTCTAGACCCTTTCTGCCTTCCCTACACACCCATCCAACTGCTTTCTTGAAATGTGCAATTAGACGCCAACAATAAGTGTTCATGTAAGTTATCAGAATCAGGACTTTTGAAAATAAAAGAGTGCTGAAAATCAGGGCGTAAAATGTACACAAAAATTTACAGAACTCCTTTACAAAATCTTTAATACTATTAAAGGACAGTTTCACTTACAAAGTAATTCTTTAAAGGCTCAAATATTTCTACATGGGCAGCAAAAAGGAAAGCATTTCTATACTTGAAAATATTTTTGTATTTACCAAGAGTTTGTTACCAAAAAGACCCTGAACTTCATTTTACTATATAATGTATAGCATGTATATGTATATGCATCCAATTCCAATTTTTGGATAGCTTTTCAGTTTTTACCTCAAAACTTTTCTGCAACAAAATTTATTTTTCAAACATCACTTCGTATCACCTTAAATACTGAAACTTTTTGCTGAATTTCTAATAAACAATCGCAGTTTTGTCAGATATTTCACCTGATCACTATAAATGTTCAAAATACTTACTGTTATTTCATGGATTTGAATAAAAAATATTAAGCCATCATTGGAATTGTTTTTGTTTTATTTGAAACATTTAACAGTTTTGACGTAAAACTGGCATCATATAACCATGAAGTACTTCTGTTGATGGAGCTGTGACTTCGTTTTTCATATGAGCACAGGAAAATGCAAAATCCCAAATGAGCAAAATTATTTTAGAAGAAATTTTATTTTTATTTATTTGTTTGTTTTTTTAAATGCTTATTTATTTTTGAGAGAGAGAGAGAGCGTGCGAGCAGGGGAGGGACAGAAAGAGAGGGAGACACATCATCCTAAGCAGGCTCTAGTCTCTGAGCTGTCAGCACAGAGCCCAACGCAGGGCTCGAACTCATGAACCATGAGATCATGACCTGAGCCGAAGTCGGATGCTTAACTGAGTCACTCAGGCAACCCTAGAAGAGATTTTATTTAAATGAAAAGTCAAACTTCAGAAAGTAATTAATTAAACATACCTTCTGCAGTTGCACAGATTAAATCAATACCATGTGAAATTTTGCTAAATAACTATAATTGTTGGAACTGAATTTTTGCCTTCTGATTTTTATGTAGTCACTTTGGCCCACTGTCTTTGCCATAACAAAGTACCACAGAATGCATGGCTTAAACAGAAATTTAGTTTTCACAGTTCTGGAAGCTGGGAAGTCCAAGATCAGAGTGCCAGCATTGTTGACTTCTGGTAAGGACTCTTTTCCTGGCTTATAGATGGCCCCTTCTTGCTGTGCCTTCATGTGGTATTTTCTCTGTATGCCCATATGGAGAAAGAAATCTCTATCTCTCTCTCTTCTTCTTCTTATAAAGTCACCAGTTCTATAGGATGAAGACCCCACCTTTATGACCTCATTTAACCTCATTTACCTCCCTGAAGGCTCTATATCCAAAGGCAGTCATATTAGGGGGTAGAGTTTTAACAGAAAATTTGGGAAGGACAGTTTAGACTATAGCACCCATATTGTGGATGAGAAAAGCCTTTACATATTGGGCAAGCACATGTTGGTTATCAACTTTCTTAAAAACCAATTCAGTATTAAATGTTTAATTAAATAATCACTTTCATTACTTGAGCTTCTTGGTGTTAAAGGGCTTATTGCATTACTGGGGTGGCTGGGTGGCTCAGTCGGTTGAGCATCCAACTTTGGCTCAAGGTCATGATCTCATGGGTTTGTGAGTTTGAGCCCCACATCCGGCTGTCTGTTGTCAGTGAGGACCCTGCTTCAAATCCTTTGTCCTCCTCTCTTTCTGCACCTCCCTTGCTCATGCTTTCTCAAAAATAAATATTTTTAAAAAGGGCTTATTACATTACCAAACAATAAAATGAATAAATATATTCTACAGCTACAACACATATTATATAATAAAACTATCACAAGGGCATTCAGATTACTGGCTCTGTACTCTCCAAAAGGACTTCTCAGTGATTTCCTGTACGTATTTCACTTACACCTAGCTTACATTTGCCGACAGTGTCTCCTAACTGGGTTCACCATAGGCTTGGGATTTTGTGCATCTTGCAGGCATAAGCAGATCATAGTACATCCAGTATTAAACACCTCTCCTACTACCATCAGGCCAGAGGAAGTTAGTTGCTGCCATCTGTGTAAATTTCATATTATCATTAAGTGTCCTACGTACAGTCCTTGAAAGGGAAGTGTCAGTCATGTGTAACTGGAAAGGTCAAAAAGAATGACAAGTTATTTCTGGTCTTCTCTCAAATTTACCCACATATTAAAGTGAGAATTTTATCCATTCTTCATGTCTCCAACACTACTAGAGAAGAAGACTGTAATGGAACTTGCAAGCACAAAGTAGAAGTTTACCAAAGCCAATGTTTTTTTTTTTTTTAAGGTAACTACTTGTAGTGAGCTGAATGATGACCCTCCTCTACAAGAAAATATGTACATTCAGAACCTGTGAGTGTAAACTTACTCAGAAAAAGGGTCTTTGTAGGGGTAATGAAAGATCTTAAGATGAGATATTGAATTAAGCTGGGCTCTAAATCTATATAGTGTTCTTAAAAGAGAAGGGGAAAGGTGCACAGAGAAGGTGGCAATCTGAAGATTGGCATGATGAATGTGTAAAGCTGAGACACATCAAGGATTGCTGGTCATCACCAGAATCTAGAAGAGAGGGAGAGAAGGAATTCTTCCTCAGAACTTTCAGAAGGAAGCAACCCTGGCCTCCAGAACTTTGGGAAAATAAATTTCTGTTGGTTTAAGCCACTCAGTTTCTGGTAATTGGTTATAGCAGCCACAGCAAACACAGTATTAATCAGCATGTTTTGTTAAAAGATAAAATATCAGGAGAAATGCTGAACTGTACAGGATATAGACACGTTTAAAGCAGTTCTCAAATTTATTATGTTCAGTTGAATGCCTCATGTTATATTTCTATAATCGATTTTTACATTTTCTCCTCTGTCAATAATTCTACGTGCCTAAGTCAAAAATGTTGGAATTAACTATACTTCTCTCCTTCATATTTACAATAAAACTGTTAGTAAATCCTGTCAGTTCTGCCTTTGAAATATATCTAAATTCCACTACTTCTCACCACCTCTACTAATCCAATCATCTATCATCACCTACTCATTCATTTCCTTGCCTCCAAGTTGGTCTCTCTAGTCTTTAAATATACCAGCCAGAAAGATACTTTAGAAATCTAAGTCTGATCCTATAACTTATGTATAAAAACTCTGGCTGCCCATGTGTTTAGAGCTGAGTTGTGTCCCCAGAAAGATAATGTTTAAATCCTAAGCCCCCATACTCAGAAAGTAACCTTACATGGAAATACGCCATTGCAGATGTAATTAGTTAATATGGGGTCATACTGGAGTATGACCAATATTACTAGTCCTTATAAGAGGAGAGGGAGACACACAGGGAGAATGCCATTGATGACAGAGGCAGTGACTGAAGTGATTTAGATGCCAGGCAATGAACAGCCAGGATTGATGGTCACTATCAGAAGTTAGAAAGAGCCAAAGAAGAATCCTCCCCTAGCTCCTGCAAAGGGAACATGGCCCTGTTGACACCTTGATTTTGAACTTCTGGTCTCCTGAATTGTGACAGGATAAATTTCTGTTGTTTTAATCTACCCATCTTGTGGTACTTTGTTATGGCAACCCCAGGAAACTAATAGAGCATATTGTTCTGAATAAAAGCCAAAAGTATTGTAATGACCTACTTAATTCTTAACAGCTTGGTTCCCTTCTTGCCTCTAATCTCATCTCCCACTATTTTTTTTCCTCCTTGTTCCCTCTACTCCAGCCACATTGGCTTTTTTGGTGTTCTTCCACTATTCTAGACATACTCTTGCCTGAGGGAATTGACATTTTCTGTTCTCTGCTTAGAAAGTTCTTGCCTCAGATGTCTAGAATGCTTACTTCACTCATCAACTTTGAGGCTTTACTCATATGCTACCATCTCGTCAGATTCTTTCCGGCCACTGTGTTTATAAATTAAACTATATCCCACAAACTTTCTATCTCACTTTACTATTGTGTAATTTTATAGCATTTTTCATGTACTTATAGTATAGGTTTGTTTGTTAGTTTATTTATTTATTGTTTTTCTGTTTGGATCACTACTATGCTGCAGCACTTGGTACAGTAGCTGGCACATAGTTAGTACTCAAAACTTGTTTCTTGAAATAACAAGTAAGTTTTAAAATGTTGCATATTTAGAGAACTTTGAATAATTGAGTACAGGCGCAGTTGATTTTTGTTCTCTTGGCAGGGTAGGAAGGATTAAATATCAGGCTAAAAATTACTCAAAAGCCAGATTATAGATGATTGTGAATGCCATATCAAAGACTTGGAATTTATCCTTTAGTTTAGTTGTTTTTAAAATTGTTTAGTTGAAATTTTGCTAAAGTTGTTTATAGTGAAACACCGTAGTAAAAAAAAATCTTACAAAAAATATGTAAAAGACATCAAATTAAGCTGCTTAGTAGGAAGAAAGAATGTACATTCCAGAATCCTGCCCTCTCTCTGTTCCTTTTCCTCTTCATACACTTGAAGGTCGCTGCATTTACCTGGGGATTCCTAAGAGCACAGTTGAAAAACATTGCCTTAAGAAACAGAAAACCTCTGAAAGGATTTAAGCAAGGTAGCCACATGATAAGATATTAATTTTACTAGATAACTGAGGCAACAGTATAAAGTATAAATCAGAGGCTTGTAAAACTGAAGGCAGGAAGGCCAGCAGGGAGAACATCACAATAATCTAGAAGACCTATGGCAAGGACCAGAATCAAGAAAATAACAGTAGGGAGTATAGTCAACAAATGAGTAATAATGTCCTTAAATTCTAATTGATTAAATACGTAGAATGGGGGGAAAAGAGAAGGGGGAGTTCCAGATTTCTAAATTGGGTTACTGGTCAAGAAATGGTGCCATTTACCGATACAGTGACAATAAAAAGAGGAGCAGATCTGGACAATAATGAGTTTACACTGTAGTAAATGCTGAATGTGGTCAGTAGCTTACAGAAAAGCATGATGCTGAGATTTAAATTTGGGTATTACCTTATTCAGCATACCCTCACAAACTCAAAACTCTTCATTAAGTTCTATAGTCCAGATGTTTTGCAAATTAAGGTACAATGGGACAAAAACAGTAATTTTCCTTATTTTCGGTGATAAGAAATGGTAGCCAAAAATTGAAAGGATAGAGAGGAAACTTTTGTCCTGTGTATGCCTGGACAAAGGCATAAGAGCCAGAAAGTGGCATTACCAAGTTATTGACTTATTGCCTCTCCACTCCAAATTCACCCTTTTTGCCTGCTCTGTGAAAATAAACCACAGCCCTTTAAATATATTTTTCTCTTTGTTGGCTGCCATGATGTCCAGTTTTGTCAGTCATGGGCCATGGAGAGACACTGCAGGAGGAAATGGTTTTGCTTCCCAGTTTGTGTGTGCATCTTTGGCAGCCTCCTGCAGCACGAGCAGCTTTCCCAGCATCCGTTTCCTGCAGTGCACATGGGTTCCTCAGTATCTGCTTCCTTCAACTTAGCCCCCAGCATCACCCAAAGCCAGCATCTTCTGCCAGCAACTCCACCACATAATTTTGTAGTGAATACCCATAATGAAACACCTCCCTATGAAAAGCTTTTCCTGGCATCCTATAGAAGATATTTCTTATAAGTTTTTCTGGCACAAAAGCCATTTCTCTGCCATTCAGTGAGTCATAGTTAGACTCTGTCCAACCAAGGCCTGGATCTCCTTTTTGGAGTGGAGGGAACTCTTCCTTAAGAGCACTGTTTCAGCCTTAGGGTAGTGACTATTAAGTCATATTATATTGTCCATTATTATTTTATATATTTGATATTCCTAAATTCTTTAAAGGTTTCTTTACTACTTACTAGCCAATCCTATTATTTTATTAACCTATTATACCCACCAAATCTTTATACTTTTCTTATTCAAATTATTAAATGGCTTTTTTTTTCCTGATTTAACCTCGACTGATATCGATGTCACCAAAGGAAGATTAACAGAGATGTAAATAGGAGAAAATAATTTGTCAGATGGCAATAAAATGGAATGTTTCAATAAAATGAGATGGAATTCCTATTTTATTTTTTTTTATTTTTATTTTTTTTTCAACGTTTATTTATTTTTGGGACAGAGAGAGACAGAGCATGAACGGGCGAGGGGCAGAGAGAGAGGGAGACACAGAATCGGAAACAGGCTCCAGGCTCTGAGCCATCAGCCCAGAGCCTGACGCAGGGCTGGAACTCACGGACCGCGAGATCGTGACCTGGCTGAAGTCGGACGCTTAACCGACTGTGCCACCCAGGCGCCCCTGGAATTCCTATTTTAAATCATGCCTGATCAAAATCTTCTTATGGACACTCTCATGACTTCCCATTCACATGTCTATTAAGGCATTTTCTTTAAAACTCAATACCAATATTGACAGAAAAATATAATAAAACATAAACCAATGCAAAGCTGCAAAGCACTTAAAGAAATCTACTCCAAATACAAGAAAGAAAATTCTAGATTTGGGGGATGAAAGTTGTTGGAAGTTACACATGCTTTGCCTAATGGCACAGGAAAAAGTTATGGGTAAACTGATAGTATCATACATTTTGTTTAATGGCACAAGTTCTGATGGAAATATGAAACAATCAAACTAACATACAATGCTGACAAGAGTATACCTACCCATCCTCTATGACCCAGCAATTCTATTCATAGCTTTTGACCCAATAAAAAGTAGATGCATATGATCCAAAATAGAAATATGATGTATAGGTAATTGGTATTTCTCAACAGAATCAGATATACTGTAGTATCATAAACAGTATTATTTTTTTAAGGAAAATTATCTCCTTATTAAACAGCTCACTATATAATGGAAGACTCTGGTTTAGTTCTGGGCTCAGAGTTCTCTTTAGCTGGTAAAATCTGCATCTAACAAGCTTCTTATAAAAAGATTTGGAAATTTATAGAATGATGTGACTATCAACTTTTATCACTTGCTAAGTAGTTTTAGAATACAAACACTTTAGAACATCTAAAAAAGAAAAGAATATAGTATTTTCAGATCAGTTGTCAAGTATTTTGAATATTAGTTCTTTTTTGTCGTTGAATATTATTTCTACATAGAAAACCAAACATTATATGCTATATGCTATATACTAAGGTTTACTACCTTAAACTTATACTTGAAATTGTCATATTTCAAATATGTTTCAATACAAAATAAATAAAAGTTATCCATATATAAGACCAACAAAAGCCAATAGATGAAGTAAGATGAACTCAGAAGGTAATTGATTAACCAAATGAATATTCAAAAGGAGAAATAAACACAAAAAACAAGTGGGACAAAGAGCAGGATGGGAGTCCTGAATCTATATATGCTAACAATTGCATTAAATGTAAATAAAATAAATAATAAATATAAATGATGCATATTTTCAGACATTCAAAAACCAGGACCTGAATATGCATTGTCTACAAAGGACAAATTAAATATGAAAGACACAGATTGAATGAAATATTTTAAATTTGGAAAATGACATATCATTCAAACAGGAAGAAGAAGAAAGCTAGAGTGACTATATTAATATTAAACAACAATAGACATCAAGGAAATATGTATTTTGACATATAAAGATGGACATTGCACAATAATGAAAAAGTCAATTCATTAGAAAGACATAATAGCCATAAATGTGTACACATCTAATAACTGATCTCCAAAATATAAAAAGCAAAACCTTATAAAAGTAAATGGAAAAATAGACAAATCTATAACCAAATCTGGAAGTTTGACATCATTTCTTACTAATTTATAGAACATCTAGCCAAAAAATCAATAGGGCTATAAGACCTGAACAATATTATTGACCACATTAAACGAATTCATATTGACATAATAGTGTTCTCTACAAAATTTAAATAGTTTTTAAGTTTTTTTTGAGAAAGAGAGAATGTGAGTGGGGAAAGGGGCAAAAGGAGAGAGAAAGAGAATCTTAAGCAGGCTTCGTACTTAGCGTGGGACTGATGTGGGGCTCATCCCATGATCCTGGGATCATGACCAGAGCCGAAATCAATAATCACTCAGTGAACTGGGCTGCCGAGGCATCCCTAAATATTTTTTAAGAGCATATGGTCACTCACCTAGATATGCCCTGGGCTTCTTAGTACATAAGTATCAATAAATGTAAAAAAAAAAAAAAATGAAGCCAACAGAGTATGTCGTCTGATGATATACAATAAATAAGAAATCAATAAAAGTGGGGCATTTATAAATGCCCAAAGGAGTGAAAAGTTGACCAACAGTCTTGTATAATACTTGTATACATGGATACATAACCAAGAGAATAAAAAGTGAAATACATATTACCAAGAAATTAAACAGAAAATATCACTATAGATTCTACAGATATTAAAACAATAACTAAATTGCATGAAAACCTTTAGGTCAATACATTCAACAAAAAAAAAAAGAAGAAGAAAAGAAGTGTTGGTAAGAATGTAGGGAAATTGGAACACTTGTGTCCTATTGGTAGGGATGTAAAAGAGTAGACTTGCTATGAAACAATGGAATAGTTCCTCAAAAAATTAAAAAGAGATATACCATATGATCCAGCAATCCCACTTCTGGGTATATACCTGCCCCCCCCAAACATTGAAAGTGGAGACACAGAGAGATATTTTTACACTCATGTTCATAGCAGCATTATTCACAATAGCCAAGAAATAGAAGCAACTCAAGTAGTCATTGCCAGATAAATGAATGAACAATATCTGGTATACACATAGAGTGGAATATTATTCAGCCTTACAAAGAAGGGTATTTCCAGTACATACCACAATACAGATGAGCTTTGACAACATTATGCTAAATAAAATAAGCTAGTCACAAAAGACAAGTACAGTGTGCTTCCACTTATATGAGGTATCAAGAGTAGTGAAATTCATAGAAACAGAAGGTAGAATGGGGGTAGCCAGGGTCTGCGTGGGAGGAGGAAATAGAGAATGGTTGTTTGATATATCGTTTCTGTTTTGCAAGATGAAAAAATTTTGGACATTTGTTGTAGAACAAATTGAATATATTAACAGGACTAAACTCACCCCTTCCAAGTGATTAAGATGGTAAATCTTATGTTGTGTATATTTTAACATAATTTAAATTTAAGAAGAAATTTAATAGTTTGATAATGCAAAATAAAAGAATAAATGTAAAGGAAAAAAAACAGTGATAGAGATTCTAGATTCTGAAAAGAAAATCAGGACAAAAAGAAAATCAGGACAAAAAGAAATCAGGACAAAGGTTATAAAAACATTATATGTGAATATATACACGTATAAATATATATTTGTGTATAACTACATATCTATCTATACATGTGTATACACACACACACACACACACACACACAACACACACACACACACAAACACACACACACACAAAGACCCACCAGAATTGTGTATGCTTTCAGCCATTGAGTAAACTAGCTTGCAATCATACAGGCCATATATGTCTTTCTCACTGCTGTATCTCAAGGCAAAGGAGTGTGTAACACACAATATTGGATCAGTAAGTATTTTTTAAGTGGCTCAAAGAATAAAGCAATCAGTTCAGTCAATATTTAATAAATACTTCCAGTTCAATTATAATGGGAAGGTGACCATATATTTTATTGTCTAAACTTTAAGTTTTGGGAATAAAACAACATGCTATTAAAATAATGCTGTGACTACAGGCTAAACCAAGAAAAGCCTGGAAAATCTGAAGCATGTGGTCACCATAATTATGGGTGCATAACTGTACTGGACACTGGGATTATAGTGGTGAAAGAACAGCTATGATCTTCAGTTTCATCAAGTAGCAATCTAGTGGAGGAGGCATATATTAAACATACATATTCATTCTAATTAGTTCATTGCAACAAAGCACATAATTCTTTTGAAAGGAAAGGAGGGGCTCCTGGGTGGCTTAGTCGGTTAAGCAACTGACTCTTGTAGGCTCAGGTCATGATTTCACAATTGTGAAGTCTAGCCCCATGTAGGCTCCATGCTGAGTGTGGTGCCTTCGTGGGATTCTCTTTCCTGATCTCTCTCTACTCCTCCCCTACACGTCCATGTGTGTTCTCTCTCTCTCTCAAAATAAATAAATGTATTTAAAAAAAAGAAAGAAAAAGGTAACTTTTTAATGAACCTCTTAACAACAGGAGAATTCCAAATTTTACTCACAAGCAGCATCACGTAATATTTCTTATATTCTACAATACTTTGTACATGTTATATTTTTATTTAAATTTTAATAAAACTGGAAACTCCTACACTGACTGATTATCCAAGAGAAGATATTTTCGTTTACAGAATGTTCAACCTTTTCTGTTTTCTCTGTCTCCCCTGGTATTTATTTTATTAACAATGTGAGCCTCTGTTCAGAGAGCTCGTAAGATCAAAAAAGAAAAAAATTGGAATTCTATTTCAAAAAAATTTCCTTATGTAAAGAACAAAATATTTTAGAAGATATAACCCAACTGTTAAAAAAACAAAGTTCTATATTCATTCATTCATTAAAATAGAAAATTCATTCTATTTTCATCTATATTAATTAAAGATTTCAATAAATCTTTGCTTGAACATCAAATTAGGAAAGAGCACCACAATGACTTAAACTGCAATTTTTTACTTCATTGAGGGTATTTATAGCTCTTCCTTGTTTTAAAAAAATGATTGTTCAAAGGCTGCCACCTCTATCCATATTCTTAAAGGTGGTCACAAGGGAGTAATCAAGTAAATTAATTCAAGGGAGTATGTTTTATTAAAAAACTGAAAATATCAACTGAACACCACTCTGTATGCTACAGATATTAGCAAAAAACTCTGTGAAGATGGTGCTATAAAAGCGTATGTATATCAGAAGTTTCTAATCCCAACTTATTCATGTAAATATTTTTATCTGTTGCCTATTTGACCACTTATCATTCTTCCCAAGCCATCCATTACCAAATTAAAGAGGAAAACACCCAAATTAAACTCTTACAGAGCTCCAAGCCAGAATATTAAAGTTAATTTTCTATGTGAGAGTGACCTGGAAAGCATGCAGAGGAGATGATTACCTCTTTACCATAAATGCGTGTTGCCCATTCTCCAGTACAGTGATATCACTAAGAAATAGCTGTCTTTCCAGGGATGACAGGTGCCTTGTGTCTATATGGGACCATTGATGTATATTATCGCTCTCCTACTTCCCTGTCACCTGAGACAGAAGACTCTGAAGGTCTAGGGGATTACAAAACCATACAATAGAAGGTCCCTGTGTCCCTAACAAGCCCTGAGGTGGAACACTACTCATGAACTAGGAGCTTCCATATTAGACTACTACATAATCAAAAAGTAATCTGTTGGCTAAAGTCAGAGAATTTTCAGGTTTATTTTTGTCAGCAGTTAGAAGCCCAAGACACTACCCAATGGTGGTCAAATAGCACTGTGACAAAGAAAAGGAAAGAATAAAAAAAAAAAAAACTATACTTCTTTCCTTTAGAAAAGTAGTTTTTACCTTCCTACTTTTTTTGGATATCTATGTAAATGTTTTTCAGTAATTCTTTAAAGTGATGATATTGTTTTAATCTATAAACTTCACCACATGCTCAAAGACATTTCTTTTTGTTAAACAGTTTAACCATTTCAACTTAAAATTAAAGCTTATGATATACTAGACAAGTCACTTTTTTGAAATGAAGCTCACCTAATTGTCTTCGTGACTGAAGGAAAACAGAAATGACTGATATTTAATTGGAATTTCACTGTTAGTTGTGCAATTTATACATCATGAATAGTGCAAACTCAGTCCCTTGAATTTTAGAAGTTTTTTATGAAAATCTATTTTTAAAGAACGTGCATTTCCACTATAATTTAGTGGGACTCAACTTTTGTAATAGTGTGCCATTTGGAAATTAATTATAATGCAGATCTTTTCTGTTTTATCACCGTGGCATTTTTCTGCAATGCAAACAACTCTGTATCTTCTGCTTTCAAATGTGTTTGTGCAGGTGTGCTGGAAATCCTTTCTTAATAATTCATCTAGCAACTCTCATAAAAAATATTACATTTCCCTAATTGCTCATTATGCATTCCCAAATGTTTTAGGAGAAAATAAGTACAATTCAATAATTAAAATAAGGTATGATGTTATTAACACACTAAATTACTATAATGTGTTTTACAAACATAGTAAGAATACATACTTTAAGTCTACAGGTCATTTATTTATTTAACAAATATTTACCGAGTGTCTGAATGTATCAAGTAAGTACTACAAATGAAATATTACTGTTTATACTATATAATAGAAAAATCATGACTGTGTATAATGAGGACACTGATAGAAGTAAATATAAGGTACAGTTGTGGATAGGACGGAGAAGGGAATGACCCCCTTGTTTAACTCTTCTCTTTTTGTGAGCACAAAACTTGAACTTGCTCAGTTGGGATGACAGAGGTGACTCAACACCGAATCTATAGAGTTCATGTCAATTTCCAAATGACTTATTTGGAGTATGAAAAACCGTGCTCATCCCAGTGTTGGATACAAAGACAGACATGAAATCTTTTCTCCAATGACTCACAATTTAGTTGCCGTGATGGGAGACAGGGATGTCTCAGTTTAGTTAAACCACATTAAAGTTAGAGTAGGAAGGATTTTCATCTATTGTACCATTTTGTCACTCATCTTGATAACAGAGTAATTTTATAGATTGTGTCAAGATTTCAAAGATGAATGTATGTAGATAAGACATTACAAATCACATATTAGTTGGAGACATGAACGATCGAGTATACATATGTTAATAAAAATAATCAGGTTAATCTGAGGTAAATAAAATTTAGTTTCATGATTTTATAATTACTGTTGTTCCATGTGGGTCCTTTCCTTACATAGACTCCATGCTCAATGTGGGCCTTCAACTCAGGACCCAAGAATTATATGCTCCAGTGACTGAGAAGCCAGATGCCCCATCAATGTTAGCCCTTTTAAAGTAGCTTTAGGGGTTCCTGGGTGGCTTAGTCTGTTAAGCATCTGACTCTTGATCTCTGCTCAGGTCACGATCTCAGTTTGTGGGTTCCAGCCTCACATCAGGATCTGCTCTGATGGCACAGAGCCTGCTTAGGATTCTGTCTCTCCCTCTCTCTGTCCCTCCCCCTCTCATGCTCTCCGTCTCTA